>NC_139349.1:59718839-59728839 GCF_055883805.1 Amblyomma maculatum | reverse complement strand
CAGATACGGTTTCGAACCAAAGGCCCATAAACAAACCTCATATTTTGTGCCTTAATCACCTCACCACCCCAAATGACCTACCGCAGCGGGCTTTCTCAGGAGGAAGAGGGGAGAGGGCGTCGCAGCAGAAGCCCAAAGACTACCGGCCACGCTGCCGGTGCCGTGTTGGCCTATGCCCCACGAGGAAGCTCTTTAATTTAAGCAAAGTTAAATTGAACCCTAATGCTCTTGCATGGTTGAGTAGTTTTGTGACTAGCCACTCCTAATGTGTAATGTTTAATCATAAAGCCTCATGTCATGTCCTAGTCTACACAGGCTCTCCGCAATGCTATATTATTGCTCCGCTACTTTTTCTTATCTATATTAAGGACCTTCCCAACGAAATTCAATCTCAGATCGCCATTTTTATTAACGCGAAAACGTTACTTCGTTATATTCACAAATTCTGTCCGCAGACCGTGTCCGCAGGCCGCGACCGCAAAATCATGTCCACCGCAGTTGTGACTAATTGAGAAGTGGTAGAGGTTAATGCGGGGTGTCAATCAATAGAGAGTGACGTAATCTTGTGTCCGAAATAATAATAAGTCATTAAACTAATTAGGTAAATAATTAGAGGCACAACAAGCAAAATTGTGTCCACAGCAGTTGTGCAATTGAAAGTCGTAGAGGTTAATGAGTGGTGTCAATCGATAGAGGGTAATGTAATGTTTTGTGCGAAAAAATAATTAGACTGATTGGTTAATTAGGTATTTCATTACAAAGTAAGAGCGCAAATGATCTCATTAGCGAATGGCTTTGCGTCACATTTGAATGTATGAAATTCTAAAATGGCAAATAAATCAGTCAATTAAGGTGACGTCAAGGATGTGATGTGACGCAACCGGAAGTAAAGCTGAAAAAGAGCATAAGAAGGGATTGGCGCGCCATCTGAGAGTACCAAAAACTAAAATGAACAAACAGGCAGTGAATTAATATGACATAGATGATGTGGTGTCACGCAACCGGAAGTAGAGCCGGAAAAGGGCATAAGAAGGGATATGTCCGCAATTTGCAAATTCGTGTCTGTCCGCAGCAGTTGAGTAATTGAAAAGCCGTAGAGGTGAGTGACGTCAATCGATAGAGGGTGATGTAATGTTGAGTGCGAAAAAATAATTAGGCCAATGGGGTAATTAGATAATTATTTACAGGCAAAAATGAATAAGTAAAGGCAAAAATGGTCTCATTAGCGAATGGCTTGGTGCCACATTTGAATGTATCAAACACTACAATAGTTAATTAAATCAGTAAATTCGGTGACGTCAAAGATGTGACATCACGCAATCTGAATTCGAGCAAAAAAAGGGCGTAGGAAGGGTTTGGCGCGCATTTTGAAAGTACCAAACACTAAAGTAGGTATTTAAGGCAGTCAATTAGGGTGACGTCAAAGAGTGGACGTCATGCAACCGGAAGTAGAGCCAAAAAAGGGCATAGGAAGGGATTGGCACGCAATTTGAAAGTACTGGAGACTAAAATGAGTAAACAAGAAATTTAATTTATGTGACGTAGAGGATGTTGCGTCAAGCAACCGGAAGTAGAGGCGAAAAAGGGCATATGAAGGAATTGGCGAGCAATTTGAAAGTACCAAAGACTAAAATGGGTAAACAAGAAGTGAATTAGCAGCTAAAAGCAACTAGAAGCAACCAACAGCAGCATCAGTGCTTTCGCGTTACTCCAGTGCAGATGCTGCAGTGCTCTTTAATTTTTGTTGATTGTGCATCTATCGTAAAATAACAAATCCTTATGATAAACGCATTCTCCAGACGGCACTTAACTCTGTAATTGTATGCTATAGAGATTGGCTAATATTCTAAATATAAAAAGTGTGAATGATGGCTGTGTCACGAAATGTCTACCATACCTCTTATGAACTGCTGCGTACCGCGCTTGAACCAGTGACTTCGTACAACTACTTAAGCGTCTTTTATCATTTATCTTTTCCTGGAAACAGCACATCAATTATATATAAGAAGCGGCCACTCACTAGGTTACTTCAAGCGAAATTTCCCAATTATTTCTTCTTTCCTTAAACATCAGCTTTACATAAACCTTGTCCGTCCTAAACTTCAATGTGCGGTGACTATATGGGACCCTGGTCTTAATTTTCTCGTTACCTGCATCGAAGCGGTCTAGAATCGTTCTGCTCATTACATTGTTAATAATTAATATTGTACTGTTAGCCCTACTAATCTGAAATCTACTTTTCATCTTCTTGTCCTCCCTATAAGACATCAGATTTTGCGGCTTTGCTTGCTTCACGAAATATAGTACCGTAGTACACTCCATTACTTTTTCCTCGACCGTCGCTCAAACACCACAATCATAAAAGTAAATTTGATAGATGCCACACCAACGCCATGAGCCATCATTCCTGCCAAGATCAATTCAGGACAGGAGCCACCATTCTATGGAGATAGTTTCAATAAGTCAATAAATTGCTTAAAATTGCTCTGACAGCTTAATTTGGTGTTGCATATCAGTCATAGTTGCAGTGTATAATTATTGTTCTTTATTCAAATCGTTGATGCGTACCCGTGTTGCTATTTTTATTATAATATATTGAATATGTGATGTGCCCACACCCTTTGTAGCGCCCGTTCTGGACCCCGGGGCTCCACAAATAAATTAGATAAATATTAAATAGCAGAGACTTAGTGCACACGCTTTTAGATGCATAGTTCGAGGCTACATATTTCGAACGACATTGCTGATTAATGTCATTTACGAAATATTTTTCACTTCTTACGTTAATGATCTTCAGTTGCAAAAGGCGTTTCAACGAGAAAAAGTTTAAGTAATTTGGTCAACTGCTAGTCTATTTTTTTTTTCAATTCTATAACGTACATACAGTGCAAGCAAAACATTTTTTTCGCTGTTTTCAAGATGAGCACAAAACGTAGCATAACACAAATTAGTATAGTTATAACCTGCGTACCTTAATAACCAATATGATGCAACGGTACTCTGCGTCTGTACCTGGTTCCTTCACAATTAATAACCAATATGATGCAACTGTACTCTGCGTCTGTACCTGGTTCCTTCACAAAGAATCGGCACCAGGTTACCAAACCGTTATGTGATCAGTTCTCTGTGCTAACTTGTCTAGCAGACGTTTTTCTTATAAACAGGCTATTGGCACACACGTACAGAGGGAACAATAGTGACCGTACAGCATAATCTCGCGGTCTAATGAGTCCTAAATGGGAAAACCCAGCCGCCTAACAGCGCTTGGATGTCGTACTATGAAGGAAAAAAGGGGGAAGATAAACACGCTGCGAAATGCCCTAAGGGGCTTGTGAAGCAAAGAGGCACTCAGGCATTAATTTTACCTCTCTGTCCTGAGAACGCAGAAGAATCTCCAGAACAAAAATAAAGACAGAGGGAAAACTTTGGTTGCCATAGGGATAAAAGGGAAGATATCTTGTTTGCGCGTTTAATTGTGGAGTATAGGAGCAAGGACCATTATGTATGCTGTTTGGCTGAGAGCGAGAGACACCTGTGCAGAGAAAGGGAACGATAAGAAGGTTCCTGATACCATTACCTGATATCCCCGACTAATGGCGGCGGCAAAGACAGGCAAGGATATGGAGAGACATCGATGAAGAAGAGACTGAGATGCGCGAAACCACCCTCCTACATCGGGCTTCCTTCTGCTTGTTTTTCTCGAGACTGTCAGCAAGCCGCCCAGTTAGCTGTTGGAAGACTGTTCCTTGTTTAGGGAGTGGCAATGGGCCATGTTTATACTCACAGTAAACATGTGACAACGAATGTCCTCTTTTTTGCCTGACAAACTAATATTGCAAAGCGCTGGTATCAGATAGCAAAGAATCAGAAGAAGAAAGGGAAGCAAAGAATGCAGGAAAGGAAGCAATGAATGCGGGAAAGGAAGCAAGGAAGGAGGCAAGATATGAGAGAGGGACGAGAGAAGGGAATGAGGAAATAAGAGACGAAGAAGAAAGGAAGAAGTGAAAAAAGAGAGCGAGCAAGGAAGCTTCTTTTCCTGCATTAGTTTCTTCAATTTCTTTTCTGATTTCTCCCCTGGGCTACTTTTATGACAGCGCTTTGAAACATTAGTATCTCCTGTAAAAAAGAGTAGACTAGATGTCGCATGTTTACAATGTGTGTATAGACAGGGCCTGCTGCCGTGCATTAGACAAGGAACATTCTTCCAATACCTAATTTTAGCGGCTTGGTGTCAGTCTCGAAGAGCGAAAAGAAGGATGCCCAAGTTATCAGGGTGGTTTCGCGCATACCTTTCTCTTCTTGTTGCTTCATGACTGTTCACCTTCCTGCCTGTCTTCGCCGCCGCCAATGCTCAGCTAAGCAGGAAGCCTCCACTGTTTGTAGCAGTCTAACAAGCTGCAGGGAGATCTCTCAGAATGGAAGTGGACACGAGAACCAACGTTTTCGTAATGCGTATAACTGCATTCAAACAACGATTTTCCGATATCTCCGTAGAACCGTCAGACGTAATACTGAACAGTTACTGCAGAAAACTTACACCCTTTAGCGGTAAGTTTACCGCTGCATTCTAGTTTGGACAAAGAGAGGCTACATTGTCATTGTTTGTACCATCTGACCACTGTCAAATCGCACTCTAAAGAAACTGGATCAGTGCAATAGAGCTTGGTTTAAATCACGTCAGAGTTGTCGAGCCACGTACAAGCGTTGGCAAGCTGCGTGAAAACAGAAATTTTCAAATGAGATAGTGTCCCTAACATTTTCAAGCTGCGAAAAAAATTATTCGCTCTTCAAGATAACGTTGCAGGATAGTTGCATAGAATGCAACGAGAGGGGGTTATTACGCCCGTCAGGACGTCAGACTGGGCGACCTTTATCGTTCCTGTACTCAAGCAAGATGGCCACTTGCGCGTATGTGGTAATTTTAGCGTTGCAATTATCTCTGCAGCAGTGTTGGACACATACACCAAGCTGATAGTCGAGGACTTGGTGGCGAAGCTTTAGCGAGGTCAAAATTTCACAAGGCTAGACTTGAAAAACGCCTTCAAAGTTGTACAGCTTGACGCCGAATCAAAGATAATTGTGACAACAAACACACCCCAAGGCCTTTTTACGCACAATATAGACTACCTTTCGAAGTAGCTTCAGAGCTAGCCATATTATAAAATGAAATGGAAAACGTGCTAGGAGATATGCGCCACGTCACCGTGTGCTTCGACAATACCTTAGTAATGGGACTGTGTTGCGCACAGTAAGTCAAGAACGTAACCTATGTGCGACAGTGCCTGCAGAAAGCAGGCATCAAGCTCAAGCTAGAGCGATGTTCATTCATAGCTTAAGAAGTTGAGTACCTTGGCCATGTCATAAATGCAGGCGGACTGATGCCCACGCAAAAGAAGATAGAAGCTGTTGTAAATGCTCCTAGCCCAAAAGATATCAAGCAACTCCAAAGCTACCTTCGACTGATTAATTTCTACAGGGTTTATCTGCCTAACCATTCAACAGTTTTTCATTATTTTATTTTATTTACAAAAGGAACTATATGTAAGTGGACTAGAGTAGAGGAATAAAGAAACTTAGTGGGCGCTAGCAAGCAGTAATGTAAGATGGAAAAAGCATCCCTGACGAAATCAAGTCATCATATTCGGATAAAGATCATTAGTTCCTTGAAACCACTCATGTCTCGCCAGCACCGTTCGTTCTATACGTTCTGTAGCAGAGCTTGCAACAGCAACTGGCCGGTATGAGGTAAGCTCGAAGGCGGGCTTTGCAGGCTTCAAAAAAGAAACCAGACGGCTAATTTTCGAGTCTTCAGGAACAGTGCTATAGAAGCCCATATGTCATTGAAGTAATTAAGTAGCACAGCTCGAGCATCCTTGCATATATTTGACGAAGCTGCATAAGAAATCCCGTCAGGACCAGGAGCAAGTGAATGCCGACAAGAGGCAAGATCCGCTTCTAATTCAAGCATTGAAAGGGGCAAATCATATTGGTCATTCGGCGAAGGAGGCGGAAAAACCTTTGGAATTGGTGACTGTGCTTGGGTTGTGCCCACAATCATTTTACAGAAATCTTACTGCTACGTCAACTTTATTACAGCGTTGATAAAGGGCGAGGTCACTGAAAG
The DNA here is from genome assembly GCF_055883805.1 of Amblyomma maculatum. NCBI lineage: Eukaryota > Metazoa > Arthropoda > Arachnida > Ixodida > Ixodidae > Amblyomma > Amblyomma maculatum. The sequence continues at coordinate 59,722,715 of NC_139349.1, read as the reverse complement.
AATGCTTTTCTTGCGGAGGTGAGCGCAAGCTTCGCGTAATAGGCAATATACGAGACAATGGTTTACGGGGATCCAGTGTTAGCAGAACTGTCTCCAACGTTGTCCTCCTAACCTCTCATTATTTTTGTCGTTAAGCTCAGCGAGAAGGGTCGAGATCGTACGCGCATTTCGTTCTTCTCTACTTTCTTTCAGCCCGTCTAGGCGATACTTTATATGTGGGTTTGTAGCCTACGCTGTCCAGTCATACTCCTTAAGGCGGGCTTAAGTGTCCCCCATAATGTTTCTTTAGAATTAGACGAGAACTTGGAAAGCTCAAACAGAACTCAGAACTCAGCGGTGCAATAAGAAAGATTCCGAGAACTCAGGAAACTCGCAAGACAATGATCAAAGACGGGTGACCCAAGAGAAGCTCTTAAGCGTACCGTTTTAAAACCCAGGAAACGATCAGTGGCAGGTACTCACATGAAGGCAAGTGTAGTATCTTCAAATATTTTAAGAGCGTTTCTCCAAAAGGCTTGTCTAAATAACCGTTTTTTTCTCTCTCTATAAACGTCTTCACTGTATCGCCATCAATCTCAATTCATTTTTCTTCGTCTCATGTGACTCGAGGCCTCTATGGTAGGAAGGTGTTTGTGTTAGGTGCAAAAAGAACGATAATCAACGTGGACAACGCCAGGCAAGAATTATCTCTTTGAAAACTAGAGAATGCGGCAGAAGGAAAAGCAGAAAGAAAGCACGAAGGCAGTGGCAACATCAAGAAACCCACAATGATAGCGGACTGCGCTGCTCTTTAAGGCTGTGAAACCCGATAAAAGCGTGTGAACCAAACTCGCCTTTCTCGAGAGGGCTCGGTCGGAGCCCGCATCTCAGAAAGCCTCGTCGATGCGCCGAACTGTTCTCCGTTTGCTCAGAAAATAAGCCCACCACTCTGAATAGAGCTAGCCTCAAGTGGATGCGCGTATGGCTTTGCTGCAGTGGCAAAAAAACAAAACAAAAAAAAAAACTGCGAAAAAAAAAACCGCAGGCTCGTAGCGAGTTTTGGTTTACCCGCGCTCAGGAGTGTTATAAGTGACAAAGACGAAGGAGACAAAGGCAATACGCAGTGTGGTGGTCCTTTGTTATCACTGTTACGATCGTTTCCTTCTATCGGGATCCCTTTACATTCCTGCTGCCAGCGGCACACAGGTTTTCCACTTCTCCTTCCCTATCTCGTGTCTCCCCCCCCCCCCCCCTTTCTTCCATCCCTCGCTATTATTACGGGTGAGGCGCTGTTCATGGCTTCGTGTTGAGAAGCCTGATCGGTTCTCTGAGCGATATTCGTTAGGCCTTCTATACCTCTCTGCTGCTTATTCAAGTCCCATAGTGAGACTGTGACAAGTGAAAGAAAAACAACAGAAATAGAAGAAAAGGAATAAAAAGGTGACAAGGATTACGTCGCTTATTCTACGCCAGAAGGCGTGTCTAAACGGTGAAAAAAGATATCGCGGGCCGTAGGAAAGAATGGGCATAGTGTCGAGCAAATCAGTTCTTTCAAGAAGCTATTGAGAAACACAACTACATTCTCGTAGTTCTGCTGTTCCCTTAGTGCACATGTTTTTGATTGTCTGCCGAGTACTAACACTTTTCAGTTTCGAGTCTGAATGCTGCGGTGCTATAAGAAAGCTTCCGCAAATTGCACGTGCTTGAGGAGCTGTGAGGCTTATTTTTAATTTATGCGCATTGGTTTAGAAAGCCAATGCTCTAAATATAATGCGACGTCCGACATATGCATGGTAGCTCCAGCGCTGATGGCTAGAAAAGGGAGAGTACATTGCATCGATAATTACTAACTTTCTCAGAAGTATATTTTGTTCAAAATCTTGTGTGTAGGACTGTTGCTTCTCGGTGTTTGCTGCCCCTTTGAGCATAAAAGCAAAACAAAAAAGAACAATTAAGTTCCGCCTTTGTGGGATTGAGCCGAAAATGTCAATGGCTTTCTTCCGTGGTTCCGCTTGCTGTTCATCGTTAGTGCTTATGTACTTAATTTTACATTCGGTCATTGACAAATCCCGTAATTCGCGTGTCTATTATGTTACACTTACTCGCTGGCAAAAGTAGAGCAAGAGGAAGGAGATGGCTGCACAGTATGAAAGAGCACTGAACAAGGGTTGAGGAACAGCCTCAGCTCGCAAGCCGATTCAACGTTGCGACAAGAGTATACTGGTAAGGGACAAGGCCGGCAACGTCATCACGAATATGAACAAGATAGTGAAAGTAGCCGAGGAGTTCTATAAAGATCTCTACAAGAGCCAAAGTAGTCAGGAACGTAACGAGATTATTGGCAGGGGAATACAGTCAGACGTTCCAGCAGAGACGAACGACGAGGTCAAGAAAGCATTCGAAACTATGAAAAGGGGGAAATCGGCTGGAGAAGATCAGATAACTACAGATTTGCTAAAGGACGGGGGGGATATCGTGCTACAAAAACTGGCCACCCTGTATACGCAGTGCCTGGTGTCATCGACGGTACCAGAATCATGGAAGAATGCAAACATTATCCTCATTCATAAGAAACGGGACTCTAAGGACATTAAAATTTACAGACCAATCAGCCTACTGTCTGTTACGTATAAGATGTTTACTAAGGTAATCACTAATAGAATTAGGACAACCTTAGACTGCAATCAAGCAAAAGATCAAGTATGTTTTCGGAAACGGTACTTTACTATCGATCATATCCATACCATCAATCAGATGATAGAAAAATGCCTGGAATATATCCAGCCCTTATACATAGCATTCATTGATTACGAAAAAGCATTTGACTCAGTTGAAACATCGGCGGTGATGCAGGCATTGCGAAATCAGGGGGTAGACGAGCCGTACGTGAAAGTGCTCAAAGATATATATAGTGGTTGCACAGCACCCATAGTTCTGCATAAAGAAAGTAACAAAATTCCCATAAAGAAAGGTGTTAGGCAAGGAGACACAATCCCCCCAGTACTATTCACAGCTTGCTTAGAGGTAGTATTCAGAACTTGGAATGGGAGCAGTTAGGGATAAGGGTAGATGGAGAATACCTTAGTAATCTGCGATTTGCTGATGACATTGCCTTGCTAAGCAATTCGGGGGATGAACTGCAAATAATGATTGATGACCTAGATAGGAAAAGTAGAAAGGTAGGCTTGAAAATAAATATGCAGAAGCCTAAGGTAATGTTCAACAGCCTCGGGAAGGAACAGCACTTTACATTAGGTAGCGAAGTACTGGAAGTAGTAGAGGAATATGTCTACTTAGGACAGGTAGTAACCGCAGATCCGGACCATGAAAAGGAACTAACAAGAAGAATTAGATTGGGATGGAGCGCATTTGGCAAGCACTCGCAGATTATGACTATCAGTTTACCGGTATCGCTCAAGAGGAAAGTATACAGCAGTTGCATCTTACCTGTACTCACCTGTGGGGCTGAAACGTGGAGGCTAACCAAGAGAGTTCTGCTTAAGTTGAGAACAACCCAGAGGGCTATGGAACGAAACGTGGTAGGGGTAACATTAAGAGATAGGAAGCGTGCAGATTGGGTCACAGAAATAACTCAGGTTACCGACATTCTAGTGGAAATTAAGAAGAAGAAATGAGCATGGGCAGGACAAGTATATAGGGCAAAGAGAGGATAACCAATGGTCGCTTAGGGTAACAAACTGGATTCCAAGGGAAGGAAAGCGTAGCAGGGGGCGGCAGAAAGTTAGGTGGGTGGATGAGGTTAAGAAGTTCACACGGGTCAAGTGGATGCAACTAGCACTGAACCGGGTTAAGCGGAGAAATATGGGAGAGGCCATCGCTCTGCAGTGGTTATAGTGGGCGGCGGCGGCGGCGGCGGCGGCGGCGGCGGCGGCGGCG
>NC_139349.1:59301339-59713839 GCF_055883805.1 Amblyomma maculatum | reverse complement strand
TTGTTTTGTAGTAAAGCGTCCCGAAATATAGTGCGTACGTTTCTATTTAGCCTAAAACGTTTTGCAGGAAAGTGTACGCTCTCGTGAAACAATGGGAACGTCGGTAAGGTGAAGCTACCCTATTCTAGAAAGCCAGCAAAGGAACACATGGAAACTAAAGAGCACCATGAGGTCATCTTGTACAGCAATGTACGACGTGCGGAGAGAAACGCACTGGACCTAGACCGACGTATTTACTCACAAAACGCTCTTAGATCGGTGAGTCGTCCTTTTAGATACCGAATTATACAGATCTACTAAAGTGAGGAATCGATTTCAAGAATTAGATCTAGAAGACAAAGAGCCCGAAGAGATGTGGACTGATGTTCGTGATATAATACAAGAAGTTGCTACTAAGGTAGTTCCAAAGCAAAAGAAATGCAAAAAAGCAAACTGGTTATCTGAAGAGGCTTTGCAAATAGCTGAAGAAAGGAGGATGGCAAAAGGTATGGGGGAAAGAGAAAGATACAAGGTTCTCAATGCGGATTTTCAGAAAATAGCAAGGAGAGATAAGAATGCCTTCCTGAACATACAGTGTCAAGCAGTTGAGGACAACAGCCAATTAAAAAACACAAGAGCTCTGTATAAGACAATCAAAGATATCAAAGGAAGCTTCTGTGCTCAGCTGGGCGTGATAAAGGACAAACGAGGCAAGGACCTCACTGAAGCCTCAGAGATAAAGAAGAGGTGGCAGGAATACACAGAACTGTACAAGAAGGACCCGGATGTGCAAACCCAACATAGGACGGTTGTGATTACTGATCTCGAGCCGGGCATCCTGAAGAGTGAAGTTGAATGGGCCTTAGCCAGCCTTGCTAAGAACAAAGCTAGCGGAATTGATGGTATTCCAGCAGAGTTGCTTCAAAACCTCAACCACGACGCTGTTAACACACTGCATACATTATGTCAAAAGATTTGGACAACCCTGCAGTGGCCACAGGATTGGAGGAGGTCAGTTAACATCCCCATTCCAAAGAAAGGCAGTGCCAAAGATTGTTCCAACTACCGCACGATCGCGCTTATTTCGCATGCTAGCAAGGTGATGTTGAAAATCCTCCAAGGTAGGCTGCAGCAGTATGTGGATCGGGAGCTTCCGGACGTGCAAGCTGGGTTTCGCAAGGGCAGAGGAACTAGAGACCAAATTGCCAACCTTCGCTGGATCATGGAAAAAGCAAGAGAGTTCCAGTAACCCATTTACTTCTGCTTTATTGATTATGCGAAAGCGTTTGACTGCGTAGATCACAGCAGATTGTGGCAAGCTCTCCAAGAGATGAGAGTTCCAATTCACCTCATCTGTCTCCTCAGGAACCTTTATGAAGGGCAAGAGGCCACAGTCAGAACTGGGCATGGTCTTACTGATTGGTTTCCGATTGAGAAAGGGGTGAGGCAAGGCTGCATACTGTCGCCCTGCCTATTTAACCTATATGCAGAGTGCATCATGAGGAAGGCCGGTCTGGACGAGTCTTCAGCTGGAGTGAAGATTGCTGGAAAACGTATCAGCAACCTTAGATATGCGGATGATATCACTTTAATGGCAGAAAGTGAAGTGGAACTCAAGAGACTTCTGATGCGCGTACAAGAAGAGAGTGAGAAGTTTGGGCTTAAACTGAACATTAAAAAGACGAAGATCATGGCGTCTTGCCCTATCAAGTCCTATAGCATCAATGGACAAGAAGTGGAAGCTGTGACAGATTTTCTGTTCTTGGGCGCCAAGATTACCTCGGAAGGAGACTGCAGCCATGAAATTAGGAGACGCCTGCTTCTGGGAAAGAGAGCAATGGTTAGCCTTGACCGCCTAGTAAAGAGCAGAGACATTAGTCTGCCAACCAAGATCCGTATAACCCGTGCTATGGTCTTTCCAGTTGTGATGTATGGATGCGAGAGTTGGACTGTGAAAAAGGCTGACCGCCGAAGAATTGACGCGTTTGAATTGTGGTGCTGGCGAAGACTCTTAAGAGTTCCTTGGACTGCCAGAAGATCAAATCAGTCGATATTGTCGACCATAAACCCTGACTGCTCATTGGAGGGTCAAATTCTAAAGTTAAAGCTCAGCTACTTTGGTCATCTGATGAGAAGAGAGGAGTCGCTGGAGAAAGATTTGATGTTGGGAAAGGTTGAGGGTCGCCGGAGAAGGGGTAGGCAGCGAACGCGATGGTTAGATGGCATTCTCGAGGCATTGCAGATGAAGCTATGTGATGTTAAGAAGATAGTGAGAGACCGGAAAGCATGGCGTGACATGGTCCATAGGGTCACGAAGAGTCGGACACGACTGAACACCTGAACAGACAGACTAAAGGGTCTTTGAATTTACAGAAATTCACAGACCGTAATTTTCTAGATCAATAGCGCGTGGCGCTTTTGAGAAACACAGCCCTTGTAATAAAACACATCCTCAAAGAAACTTTTAGTGCCTACGATACCTTCTCCCGTTTAAGTTTGCGGTCTACCTTTCCGGTGACCGGTTCCTTAGAGACTTTAATTATACAGCGAGAGTTTCAATTAACTCCCAGTTTCAGAGCCATGTCCTGCTCACTGATGAGACACTTTCTCGTATACACAATGACAGCCATCGTTTGCACACTCCCCATCTCTGGGAGCTTAGAGCAGTAGCTATTCTTTTCTTTAGCGGAGGCTCCTTCTGTATATGTCATTCAGTTGCGGAAATCGATTCCTTCTGTAGAAAAGAAGAGAAAGAGCTCGTTTCTTCGCGCTACATGGCAAAGCAAATTGTGTATTGTTTTTTACATTTTTAGCGCCATGCTTCGGTTGAAGCCTCTTAGAGCGCGAAAAAGGGAACGCTTGCTTGATCTCGCCTGCTGATCAGTCTGTTTGTGAAGATAAAGAGTAGGAAAATAAAGGCGGATAGAAAAAGAGACGCAGAACAACATTCGAAAACTTTTCACTTCTCGTATCTTCTATTTCTCATTTCCCGATGAGTGGGAGGGCGAACAATCCTGGAAGCGTGGGATCGACGTTAGTTGAAGCATGAAGGAAGCGCGCTGCCGTTCCTTCCGGGTCAAACATTCCCAGAAGTAACCTCGATTCGTGAAATATCTTGTTTCAAACGGTTCACAATCTCAGCAAACATACAGCGCCTACCATCGTTTTCTCGTAGACGCCAGCGAAAGTATCCAGTGTGGAGGAGCAGATACGTGTAGGTACACAATATTTTCTGCCAAGGCCTCGTGTCGCCTAATTTTATATCATGGCTTTCCACATTCCTAATATTACGAGCTATAATAAATCAATTAATCAGCCAAACGATCAGTCAGTCAGTAGTTGAATGTGCACAGGAACAACCCTATAATCTTTGTACTGCAACCCAAATAAGAATAAAAATGCGCACGCAAGCATTACACACAGATAGAAGAAAAAGAAAAGCAACAAATAACACATTGAAATAGACTTCAGACAAAATTTGTCAGGTAGAGAATGAAAATAATGACAAAGATATCTTAAAGGCATCGCATTAAAGAGCGCCCAGAAGAGGAAAACACAAAATACAGTCAAATATATTAAAGGAATGCAATCATTGAAAGAGATATAAAGAATCGGACACGAATACACAGTCTTAAGGTTAAAATGTCTATGTAAACAGTTTAAGAACAATTTTGAAAACATAGATAAGATTAGACAGGAGGAAAAGCACAAATTAAGTAAATGCAAATGACTTGACTGAGGAAGTAATGCATGAGAAAAAGCGCTGTTCAGAATATGCTGCTACGAATTTCCAATAAAAAAGAGAGCGAGTTTTAGAAAATTTGTTACGTGAGGTTAAGTGAGGTTAATATTGAAACGTGAGGTTAACAAAATGAAACACATTTGTATTCTATCCAGAGGGGATTGGGAATGCAGAAGCGGAGAAACTTGAAATGGTCAGCATTCTCTCATGCTCTATCGCGAAACTCAGAGTAGAATATGCACCGAATAATCTCAGATACCATAATATGGTTTGCAGGAGTTTGTACAAGGAAGTGGTGTCTGCCTTGATACGGCGGCAGTTAACAGAAGGAAGATGGAGTGAGTTACTCAGTGTGTAGCGCGAGCTGGAAATTGTGCAAGAGAAACGATGTTGAAATATGCATAAAAAGTTATGCTGTACTCTTCCGACTTTGTGATAGTTCGATTAGCAAATACCGTTCCAAACCACAGGCTCATACTCCAGTAGCGACAAGCATAAGAACAAGTACAGCTTTAAGAAAGCAATTGGGGTACGGAATTCTTTCCAAGGCCTACAGAGGAGTTCGAGTGTGCGCATAAATTGCTGAGCAATGCGTTTAGTTCAAGATGAGAAGCTGAGGGAGCGGTCGAAAAGTAAGCCAGGTGACTAATTTCATCAGTTCTGGAGAACGTCATAGAGTTCACATAATAAGAGTGAAGAAGACTATGCCTGTTTACGAGTAAATGAGAACCATAGTTTTGAATAATTTGCGAGTAAGCCCAGTCTTCCTGCACCAATTTTAGAAAGCAGATACGTCCGATTGAAACAACGAGCTATATTTAGAGGAATATCACCTTGAATATATTCTATACCGTCAGCATAAAGGAAAAAAGTGAAGTTCTTGACTGCGGAAAGAACGTCAATAATAAAAACCTAGAAAAGAAGTGGGCCTAGTAGTGAACCTTGAGGGACAACACTGGTGGTCGGGAAAATAAAGGTGGTCTGTTCATTAATGCTGGCAAAACAGTAGCGATCAAGAAGATATCTATCCTGGAGGGCTATGATTAAGACTTTGATTCAAAAAAGCAGAAGCTTTTCGAGAACGAATGAGTTGCTCAAATCGCAGTACAAAGTGTTAAACTGTCCTCTCTAAAGGTCTGCAGCTGAAGTATACGTCAAAAACGTGTCTAAGTTAGTTGTAGTAGAATGACCCGATATGAATCCACACTTAGTGGGTGATGGCATATTTGAGATGCAAGGAAAGTACGTTATCATAGTAAAAATAATAATAAAATATTCGTAATTATAATCTTTATTACTTTAACTGTTCGCCTTGAAAAACGTCTAAGAAGAAAATCTAGTTTGTAATGTGAACGACGCAGTGAAATATGTTAATTGAACATTGCTTTAGGTTTCTTAGCTTTACACAACTTCCAGACTACACGTAAGGTTACGTTCCTATGTGGCCCTCACGGTATCACAGCGCGTTTCACCTCCGACACTATGGAGGAGTGTGGCGCTGATGATCATTCTCAAGATTAGGTTACACGTAACATAAAACTGTAAATTAAAACAGCCATCGCCCCCTAGATGTCCGGGTCAAGAGCACTGGACCCGAAATGCGGAGGCGCGGGGGTCTAGATATAATTGGTGACATGTGGTTGTTTTTCTTCAACTTTTTTTCGTATACTTCAACGATTGAATTATTGATTCACATAGACGCACAAAAAAAAAAAAAACGTTTCCTATCCATTCCATTGTGTCAGTGCCTGTTGGCTTCCTTCTTATGTTTGTCAGAACTAAGTGTTTCATTTTCAAAAATCGCACTCATGTAAGGGAAATAAAAGTAAGGCAGGTTTAAGCATAGTTAATCCAATGCTCTTGCTAAAGTAGTGCGACGCTCCGGTAGAACAGAGCGTTTAGCATTCTTTCGATTATACGGAGTCTCCGGCATCTATCACAGACGTTATACACAAAAAACAAACGGACTCTTCCCAGGTTACCTACCCAGAGTACACTACCGCGGAAGTATCTATGGCAAGTCGCTGGCAAACATCTCTGTACCAAGTGGTACCTGGTGTTCACGTCCGCCGACGCACGCAGTGGTATCTCCAGTTATTAAACAGAAAATGCTTTTAGCGCCTGTTATCAGAGACTTTAGAGTTACTCGAGCCCGCAGGGCAAACATTAAGGCACCGATTTTGTTTTATTCAGGAATCAATTTTCCTTCACCGGGGCACTAATTTGGCATCATTCATGTGCTAATTTTTCTTCATTTTGTTGCCGAAACCTGAACATCCGGGCCCCGAACGAGATCAAGCTAGACGAGTCCTCCGCCCTCTGTGGCTTCCACGCCTTACCAAGGATGGTACTACGGTGCCACACACTCACGCACGTTTAACACTCGACGCTGGCGGTCGAGGCAGCAGCAGATAGCAGCGCGTTCGGGAATTCGGAATCGAGTCTTTCACTATGTTGCGGAGTCAGCTTTACGTTTCGCCCTTTAGCAGGTGGATATGTAAACGCTCAGGAAGCACTGAAACGTGCTGTTTCTCCCAGATTCTTCACAAGCTTGCGTCTCGTCAAGAACGCGTGCGGTTCTGCATCCCTCCGAATTTCAATGCTGTTACCGATGTAGCTCCTTAAGCCGAGCCATGGAGCCTGATGAAAAAAGATTTTTTACTTTTTATCGGAATTTTTTTGCCGTAGGACTGAAGATAAAGGTGACTTTCAATTCACCTGACTGTGCTTCCGGCACCACAGTTGATACGTGAAATACAACTCAGCAGGCACAGAGCAGCACAAAATTGTCAGTCAGATGTCGGGATGTAATACAAATACAAAGCAGGAGCAAAACACATAAAATGCAAGCTTTAACGTACATAAAGGGAACAGTTTTAGCAACAGTAATTGCTGTAACACAACGGAAATAGGAAACAAGTAGTCACGTATGTTCAAAAAAGTACCTCTCAATTTTTTTTAAGGTTAACAAAGAGGATGATTGTTCAAGTAGATCGAATATGTCATAGCAACAGTTCAAAGGTTCAGAGATTTGCCAGTGAATTAACTGATTTCCATACCCGGTCCTTATGCGAGGTTTTAAAAATTTCACAATTTTAAAGTTGTAGTGTCGATCTATGTTAATAAACGAACTAATAACGCATTACAATCAGTTTTGTATTGTCGGTATATAAATTCAGATAGTCGTTGATTTTAAAGGGCTGTAATACTTAATATGACGTATTTTAAAGTATGCAGATACAGAAGCATATCTAGACAGATCGTAAATGAACCAAAGGCCTCACTTTCCGCAAGGCCAATGGTATTGCGAAACGTGATCGCTTTGCGTGTTATACGCTGAAGCAGATGGCTACTCGCCCCCGCTGACAAAGTGCTATGACCGTAGGCATTTTAGTCTTACATCTACTGACGATTATGAGACAGGTAATGATTTTTTTTTTGTTTCTCCTTCCTTGCTCGGTCTCGCGTCCACAGAGCCACTAGTCTGGCCATCTCTCTCTTTTGGCCTTCCGGCGACCAGAGCCATTGGTGCACTCCCGTTGACGCCGCCACATATCGCTTTGGTGCACCCCACATCGTGCATTTCGTTCGACATTTTTACATTATTGCCCCGATCACTAGTCATTCTCAATGTGGCAAGGCAAGAGGAAACACGCGGCTTCCTCTTCCATGTTCTCTTGTAACGTCCGTGGCAACCACAGGATTAGCGCTCGCCGCTTGGTAGCTATGATAACCAGCGAGGTGGCCAAGCGCCAATCACACATAAGATGACTTTGAGGAGGGGCGTCGTTCTCACACAAGATAACCTTGAACAGAGCAGAGCTGGATGAGTTATCTATAAATAACAACTACAGCCTGAACACTCAGCTAACTTTAGCCGTATAGGTAGCGATGTATTGTCAATGGTCTCGAAAATGCAAATATATTGTGCCACGATTGAAAAGATAATGAAATCCTTACATTCATTTCACTATAATTCTATTTTTGTCGGCGTCTACAGTACTATGCGCGGGCTTTAGAGTAGGAGACTTCTGGAGGAGTTTGGAGAGCCTTCACTCATCAGCAAACTAAGCTTCCTCCTCTCCGAGTAAGAGAAAGTATGGACACTGAATGGTTACATACAGCGAGTGAAGAAACAAAAAAAGGTATTTTTAAGGCACAGAGACTTAGACAGAGAACCGTTTTCTATCACCAGAGAAATTCACATCCAAATGAGAAAGAGCGCTGGCGACAGAAACGTAGGCTACCTTATTAATTATTAACGGGATAATGTCTACAAGCGTGCATAAGCGACATCAGTATAAAAGTGTCGTTACTGCAACGTCCTGTTACTAAAAAGTGCCTCGGCGTGGTTCTATTGAAATTTATTCCTATATATTTGTTGCAAGGTGTTCTGGATAGATTGTGACAATCATTTCGTTATACCGGGATGGCATACCGTAAATATGCACGCAAAACGGCCTTAAAAGTGAATTAACATTTTGTCACAATGCGGAAAAGAGGGATTGGAATTTTATGGCTAAAGGCGGAGATGCTACCTGCAATGAAGCATTTTATTCATCGCAAAATTATGGCCACGTTCAGTTATGTAGGTTATTATTGATTTCCTCAATTTATTATTTCTCACTGCTGGAATGATAAAAACTTGATTCAAATGCGATAAACGCAAGAACACCGATTCCTGGTTGAGCACTACTACATTTATTGAGCAGAAGTTCGAGCTAAAATTATATATCCTTTTTTTATGAAATTATTGCAGCTCATTTCAGCATTAGTTAATTTACAGCAGCAATACCAACTTTTGTAATCTTTACCTCACTGGAAAGAAAGGCTACTTGTTCGTAATAATTTTCAGAAGGTTGAAAATTAAAAATTTATTTTAAGAAATTTCTCTCCTTCGATCACTGTGCCGTGTACCCAATCTATCATCTCCACGCTAGAAATAAGTGGGAAATGGTTTTGGTGATGTTTAATAAGGCGTCTTGCGAGTCTTTTTCTTCCATCACCGTTCCGTTTGCCACGAGCTCGCATCACTTTCATGTACGACGTACAACACAAAACGGCTGTCCCTTTTGTTGTCCATAAATTGACGCTACAAATACTTTCGGTTGTCCCAGTGATTTTCACAAGATTTTCGTTCACTACAAATTGGCAATTTCACGTCATTTTTTCTTTCGTAGACTACATTATTAGAGTTTGCGCCTGTTTTAGATTTTGTTTTATTCTTCGTTTTGGAATTTGCGCATGGTTATCACGACCAGTAAAAAAATTCGGGATCACCGAATTGTTTATGGCCCTTGATGGACTTGGTACAAGATCTTTACATCTCAGCGTTACAGCTTTTCTTCATGAAACGTTTAGCTCGTCTGAAAAAAACCCTTAGTCAGAAGCTGCAGCACTGGTCACATACATATCAACATTCTTACTCGCCGAAGAACGGAGTGTTTATTATTTGCTGGAGCTCGAAGATCAGTGATTAGGGATGCCATTGTCGGCAGTAATGCTGCTGTTCCAGCGCCAAAGTCATAGCGCGTAAGAGAATCTGCTATTCACAAACAATAGTTCTCCCTTACCAACTTATGTCACTCATAAAGCAGTTTGTTTGCGTCGCCTGTCCCTTACCAACTTATGTCACTCATAAAGCAGTTTGTTTGCGTCCCATGTGGAAACACATGGGAGTGATCATATACCAACGTACATATGCATCAAGTGGTTTGCACCTGCCACTTCACCTCGTGTGCAATACACAGACTGGCCCGCCTTTAGGGCAGCGGTGGAGACTTCCAGCGTGGACCTCCAGTCACCATCTCAAATAGAGGGACTCATTACTTCCTCTCTCAGTGAGAACACTCGCTATGTTAGTGTGCCGGTGTCAGTGTCCAGCATCGACGTGGAATTCGAGCGGCTTCGCGCGATCCGTCGGCGGGCTGAAAGGAAGTACAGAAGAACGAAATCCGCGCAAGATCTCGCACTTTCTCGCCGAGCTAAACGTCAAGTTTTGCGTCACCTGGAGAGGTTAGGACGACAACGTTGGAGACAGTTCTGCTCATCACTGGATCCCCGTAAGCCCCTGTCGCGTATCTGGCATGTTGCGAGAAGCTTGCGCACACCTCCGCGAGAAAGGCACCCTTTTCGTGCCCTGGCCCTTTACCAACGCCGCAATGAAGTTGACGTAGCTGAAGATTTTTGTAAAATGGTTGTGGGCACAAACCAGGCACAGTTACCAATTTCAGAGGTTTTTGCACCACCTTCGCCGAATGATCAATACGACGTACCCTTTACAATAGCTGAATTAGACGCCGCTCTTGCTTCTTGTCGGCATTCATCTGCACCTGGTCCTGACGGGATTACTTATTCAACCTTATCGAACCTAGGCAAGGATGGTAGAACTGCACTACTTAATTATTTCAATGATATATGGGCTTCTAGTACTGTTCCTGAACACTGGAAAATTAGCCGCCTGGTTGCTCTTTTGAAGCCTGGAAAGCCTCCTCTCGAACTTACCTCATACCGGCCAGTTGCCCTAGCAAGCTGTGTTGGAAAAGTTATGGAGCGCATGGTGCTGGCAAGACTTGAGTGGTATCTAGAGAGTAATGATCTTTATCCTAATATGATGACTGGATTTCGCCGCGGACGCTCTTCCATTGACAGCGTCATCGACCTTGTGGCAACAGTAGAACACGAAAAGCGTCACCGTCGACTAGTAGCTGCTGCATTTTTAGATATAAAGGGAGCTTACGACAACGTCCTCCATGAAGCTATTCTTGATGGACTTGACGACGTGGGAGTTGGTGGCCGGCTGTACTTGTGGATTGTAAGCTATCTCAGCGGCCGTTCTGTTTACATGACTACGCCTGAAGGAGATACTACCCACTTTCAGGTCGGTCGTGGAGTTCCACAGGGAGGAGTTCTCAGCCCAACTTTATTTAACGTTGCGCTAATTGGCCTGGTGAGTGAACTGCCAACTAACATCCACATAAGTGCATATGCTGACGACATCTGCATCTGGGCCTCTGGTTCGACGCGCCCACAACTACGTGCGAGACTGCAACGAGCTGTGTCATTAACATCGATGTACTTACGGCGTCAAGGTTTATTTTTAGCGGCAGAAAAGTGTGCAGTGATCGCGTTTACGGGAAAATGTGTCAGCCGCTACCCGATTACCCTTCATGGAGTCGTAATACCATACGTCTCCAGGCACAGATTCTTGGGAGTAATTATTGACCACCGACTATCCTGGTCGAAACATATTGCTATGGTGAAGAAGAGGCTAATTAATTTTTGCCATGTACTTCGTTACATAGCTGGCAGCAAATGGGGTCCAACTGAGCGCTCCTTAATACGCCTTTACGAGGCTCTGTTTGTTGGCTACATCCGGTACAGTCTCCCAGTACTCTCTAGTATGAGCATTTCCTGCTTGCGGACTTTAGAGAGCGTGCAAGCGCAGGCACTGAAAATATGCCTTGGACTGCCCAGATGCACCTCTAACAAAGGCACAATTGAAGAGGCACACGCTCGCCCAATGTCCATATACTTGTCACACGAACCACTTCGTGTATATTTACGAGCACTTACAAGACACCGTTTTCACCCACTCAGCAAGATTCTGGATGAGAGGCCGGACTGCACTTTTACAACTGCACTCCGCTGCCATCAGTCGCAAGTACCGACAGGATATGCCCTCCCATATCATCCCACCCAACCACCATGGACGATGGATAAACCTTTTGTGCACCTTCGTGTTCCCGGAATACTAAAGAAATCAATGGTACCAATTAGTGGACTCAAACAACTTACTCTGGCACACATCTGGTCAGAATATCCCAGTTATATTCACATATACACTGATGGATCTGTGTCAGCACAGGCATCCGCTGCAGCTGTGGTCATACCAGCTCGGAAAACGACTCTGCATTTCCTTTTGGGACATACCTCTACATCAACCGCTGCCGAACTTGTAGCCATTCGAGAATCTATTCGCTATATATGTGGGGAACCACCTCAAAAATGGTGTATATTCACGGACTCGAAGACTGCATTACAAATTTTGGAAAACTTCTTACGCCACACTGCCTATCAGTCCCTGGCACTAAACATTATGGATCTCATCACATCTGCCCAGCTGCAAGGCCACATGATAATGTTTCAATGGATTCCTGCCCACTGCGGCCTCCATGGGAATGAGCAGGCCGATGTTGAAGCGAAAAGCGCACTCATCAATGGCTTCCAAACAGCTGTGCCTTTTTCAAGAGCGGATACGACGTGTCTTCTAAAGAGTTATATGAATATTGCTACAGCAGCTTACTGGGCTCAACCAGACGCCCGACACATCCGTCTAAGAAGGCTTGATCGAACATTTAAATTTTATGTTCCGCGTGATATTCCGCGTCATCAGACATGCTTGATACATCGACTTCGTTTAAACGTGGCTTTCACGCGCAAATACTTACATTTAATTGGACAGCTGGACTCACCGGAATGTTTAACTTGTGGCATCCCAGAGACTGTGGACCATGTATTATTGGTGTGCCCAGAGTATGCGAACGAAAGAAATGTGCTAGCTGCTTCCTTGAAGCGTTTAGACAAGAGGCCTCTGTCGGAGGAACTGCTGCTGGGCGCTTGGCAGGACAAGGGAAAGGGCGTCCAGGCAGTGCGCGCTCTTTGCCGTTATTTGAGCGCCAGCGGACTTGATTCACGTTTGTAAAGCAAGCTGCTGTGTCTGTATATATATTTCATATGCCTTCTCCCACATCGTCACCCATCATGACCTTCTTTCTTCTCTCCTTCCCCTTCCCCAGTGCAGAGTAGCAGGCCAGATTTGAATTATTCGGGCCAACCTCTCTGCCTTTTCCTTTCAATAAATCCATCTATCTATCTATCTTGCGTCGCCTCAATTTTTGTACTCGAAGCCAGCGAGAGCGAAAGTAGCCAAGTGGACGTGTCTCACGCAGCTGTTTCCATCCTTCAGTTTCGATCCGCTTCTGTAACTTTTCCTCCCAAGGTTCGCGCAAAGATTGTTCGAGAACGGCTTTTCTGCCAAATTTGGTCTCGCTTAAGGCACATGTGATCGAAGACTTGAGTAGGCCCTAAAGGATGCTTGCCTTGAAAAGTGACTGATCGCCACGCACAAGCAGGACCGATGGATCTGTACCATGCAGCTCCCAGGAGCCCCACTATTATCTCTGTGCGAAACGTTGGTTTAGAGTGACGTTACTTTTCCTATTAACGGCATGAGGTCAGTGGATCCGGTCTTTACAAAACCCGGCATTGAGGTTCCGTTGGCGTTGTCTGTGAAGAAATCAAATGTATGCATCCCCAGCCTCCAGTAGTTAGATGGTAGATGACATGGCTAGGTGATGGTAGCTCGGCAGGTTGTGCTTGCATAAGTCCACATTGTGATAAAGACGAAGTGTTGTACGCGCGGACGTAGCATAGAGAACGCGGTAGAGAATAAAGAACGACTGGAAGGAAGTCGATTGCTGTGTGGCTCTTTTCACTTACGATGCAGAATACATCACATGTGTCGAGTTGGCTGTACGATCTGCATAGGGCAAACCAAGCCTTCTGGGCGTTTATTGCCAGATTCAGATACGCTGCTATTAGCCACGTAGTCACGTGCCGTACAGTTTGGCAAAAACTGCTGGGTCGGATAATGTCATTTTCTGTTCCGCATGGAGTTCCGTTCTACAACGCATGCTTGCTCCAGGGACAGCGCTTGCACGTATCTTTCTCATTGTGCCATTACGAAGACTCTGAATCATGTATTAGTGATGTATATAGTGTATGCGCGCGGAAATATAACGCTAGCTACTTCCTTGAAGCATTTCGACAGCAGGCTTCTCTCGGGGGATTTAATACTAAGCGCTTGGCTGGAGAAATATGTTAAGCTGCTGAGACAATGCTGGCACTTAGCAACTCCTTGAGCAACATGGGACTCATCTCGGGTTTGTGAAACCAGATATCGCACCTGCTTGTTTTCATACCTGTTCTCGCCCTATTGTCACCCATCATGATCCTTTTTCTTCGCTTCCTCTTGCGTATTGCTGCTGAGTCTGGGAAAGCCATGCGCATTTATGTCCAGCTGAACGCCATACTTCGCCGGATAACGCCCCTTGAGAAGCCTCGGTTCTGTGCCTCAGGGAAGCGGCACACATGAAGGAAGCATCGGCGAACGACGTGTCTAAACCTGCACAGCCCTTTCTAATTCGTGGCTCCAGAGCCCTGACGGTGGAACACCCTCAAGCGGCATACTTCAAGCGGGTGGCCAGCGCGCTCTGTGATTGGAACTTTCAAGCTGGCATCAAATCATGCCTCTAGACTGAACAATTAGATTGGCAACGGTTTCTCGGGCATTATAAGTGGGAGCGCTGCTGCTTGGAGAACGAGACACGTGATCGTCCGTCGAATGCAGTGCCGCTTGCAAGGAGCGGAGGATACGTATTCTCTCTGTATGTCGCTGTGCGAGGACAGTCTCTTATGAATAGTAACCTTCGGCTCCTGTGTCAATTTTGTCCTGTAAAATGATCTATAAACAGTGTATTAAGACACTTTCTGTTCATCTCATTGACGCTGATTCGGT
Organism: Amblyomma maculatum; assembly: GCF_055883805.1. Classification (NCBI taxonomy): domain Eukaryota; kingdom Metazoa; phylum Arthropoda; class Arachnida; order Ixodida; family Ixodidae; genus Amblyomma; species Amblyomma maculatum. Next base: position 59,699,539 of record NC_139349.1, on the reverse strand, counting down.
TTCATCGATACCGCCAAGGACGCAGGCAGCTCGCGATCGCTACGGGCCCAGCCCCTTGGCACAACATTTACGTGGCCGACCTTTACGCATTTCCAGTCAATATACTGACTTATATCTATCTTGACCAAAACGGGGCTTTACAACATCGAATTCGCTTTCAAATAACGCGGAAGTTCGACTGTATATTGATGAGAATGTGTAGTAATGAGTATAGGGGCACAAATTAAGGGATAAGGTTTCTTAAGGTTTAAATCACCGAAGCAGCTCGGACTGTGAGGTACGCCATAGTTGAGGTCTCTGCTTATTTCAACCATCCGGGATCTTTAACGTGATCTGACATCGCACAGTACACAGGCACATTTATTTTAATCAACACAGAAAACAAATGACTGCCCAGGCCTGGATTGACTCTGCGTCATGAGGAGCAAGTGTGGAGCGCCCAAAACACTGAGCCGCCTCGGCGGGGTATAATTTAGAGGGTGATGAAACGAGGAGCAAAGTGCATGTAGGCTAGCGAAAATCCGCGCATGAAGCCGCTAATGGTTGCCACTGCCTCGCCACTGCCACGTCATACTCTCGGAGCAAGAGATTGAGCGCCCTTGAACGTATTTGCTCCCGTGACGAAAATATTGTTTACTGCTCAAAATAATGAAAGCTTTGCGAACCTCTTGATACGGTCTTAATATAGCGCTTAGATACATGTAGAAGTATAGTGGACAGAAACAGACAGTAGGGTATAGATTTGACAGCATATTTATATTCAGTACAAGGCTCTGTAGAAATATTCACGTCTTTGCAAATTCTACCTGCATAAATTGTGGCACAAAGAACATTTCTGTAGACGTCCTGTGTGCTAAGTGTGTGATTTCAGGTTATTAATATGTTATTCTTGGAGTAGGATAGCATCGCCTGATCTAAACGTGCTGTGCGCGAAGTCCTAAGTAGAGTTTTCAAAGGGCCTTGGCCATGTAGAGTTACGCAATAATTACTACACGGAAGCAGACAGGAACGTGTTGGTTACCTGGCCCTGCAGTTATGTTGGGCCCAAATAGCACATCAAACCAAGGCATGCATGATGGGTACGACGGTCATATCAGGGACGCTGAAATAAACGGACATATGATATATTGATTTAGTTTTCATACTTCGCTTTCAAATATTAGCTGGGATATAGTGCCTGCTTTAAGAGAAAAATAATTCTTCTCCGATGTTAGAACGCAGCTTCTTATGCGTCCGTTCAGCAGTTGAGCGGCGTCGCTGTTGCGTATTGCCGTTCCCCGAAAAGTGCAGAAACAGAAGCCCCGGGTACGTCACTAAAACATAAAACACAACAAAAAGCAACTTAATAAAGCCTTACCCTTTGTTCGTGCATACAGCCCAGTACGCAAACTGAAGTGCACTAATAATAGTAGTTTTCTGGATTCAAATTACTTACAGTAAAGAGCCTAATAGATCAGTAGCGTCCGTCGCGCCATCTTGCTACGTTGAATAAGTTAATACGGATATCGACGAGGAGTAATTCCGTTTTGTCAGCGATAGGGTACCGCAATTTTCTTATCTTCAATGGTTATCTCTCAGCGAGTTAAACAGTGATTGCTGCTGAGAGGTTTCTCTGAACGCAACCTAAAGTCTATTCTACTGTGTATGCATTTTAGTTTAGGTACTGCATTGTATACTAAACAAACATATGGCTTTATTGACTTGCTTTTTGTTCTGTTTTATTTTTGTAACGCACCCGGCACTTATGTTGCTCCAGTTTTCGGGGAGTGGCAATACGCGTCACCGTTGGCATCTTTGCCGGTATAAGCAAGCGAAAGAGAGTCACGAGCCACGAAAGGGTCCCGAGCCAAAGATAACCTAAATGAAAGGAAGAAGAGACGAGCTGCTCTTCGTCGCTACTCGACGCTCTTCTTTTTTTTTTTAGATTCTATTTGGCCTGTATATATGTACAGTTACAAAGTACTCTTTATAAATAGTGCCCGGCAACTGCACATTATGCAGACAAGCATCTCTCCAATTATTTACCTCAATATATCGCAAAGCCCCGTCGCAGTGGCGCAGTGGTTAGGGTGCACGACTGCTTCACCCAAGGATGCAAGATAGAATACCGGCCGAGGTGGCCGATTTTTGATGAAGGCGAGAAGCAAGTTGTATTTGCGCTTTGCGATGTCAGTGTACGTTAATGTACTCAACGTTCGAAAATGTCCGGGGACCTCTATTAAGGCGTCTTTACGGTGGCGAGCGGTGGCCATGCAGTTCTTAAAAAAATGTTTGAAAACTATAGCCTCCACGCAAAGTTAATAACTTTGTCTCGCATATTCACAAATACCAATACTATGAATTTTTTGCATTAGAATATTTCTGCAAGTAGAATTGCAGGGGCCATTTAATGACCTAGTAACCTGGAGTGCGCAAGAGGAAACCTCACCGCTGTCTGTACTCAGCAATGTTTGCATAATTGCGAAGCTAAAGATGCTGGCATACAATGACGGTTTTGATGAGGGTGGGATGAAGAGGGCGGGGGGGGGGGGGGGGGGAGTATGTCGGCAACGGCAGCTTCTTATTCCTTGTGATATCGCTCGAATATAATTGGAGCGCATACTCCAACGGCGTCGGAGGCTCCCATGAAGTAGTGCGTTGGACGTCACCGAAATCAGAGCAATCCGGCTACCATCAAACGCCCGTCAGCGCTTTCATTTAGCAACGTCTACAGACATATCACACGACTTCTGCCGGTAGCCTTGATTTCGGTATCTGCAGTCTGTTTCTTTAGAGCACAGGTCTCATGCACCCATTCCTAGCTTGAGCACGTCCCTGGTGGCACAACTTTGCACCTATAATGTTCCCCATGGGGCCATTCTATCACAGTTGGCAAAGGCAAACTTCGGTCCTAAGATTCTTCTCGGCCTCTCTCAGCCAATTATGATCATTCTTGGTCAGACATTACGGACAGATGGTATAGGGGGGGGGGGGGGGGGGTATAATGAGGGACGCCTTAGCGCTATCACGTCCTGCACTTGAATCTTAAGTTCACCCGGTATAGGGTGCCACGTGGCCAGAATAAAATCGCTACCGAGGCCTATATTTTCAGAGGCATTTTCAGTTCGTGAAGCTGGCCGTAACTCCACACTAAAGCCCAGGAGTACAGGCCCTATGTATAATCTGGTATTTCTAAAGCACTCAAAGTCCATCAGTGCCAACTCTCTTGCAGCTTCTCCATCCTCATATGAATGATACGCTCTTGATTTAAGGCAACATGGGCGCTCTTTTTGTGTTTATGCCTCCTTAAGCTGATTGTCTAGTACTCGGAATTTACCAGCCTTATTTTCTGCGGAGCTTACGGCAGGCCAATTCAATCATGGCTGAAGCTTTTAGCGAAGATTTTGCTCCCCCATGCATAATTTGCCATTTGGCTTCTTCGAAAGGGAACGTAGAATAAGAGGACAATACAAAAGGTAAAAAAAGTCCCTATGTTACGTGCTTTCTCCGTGCTCCAGGAACTACTTGCCGATGTAAGCAGAAAACATTCATTAAAAGAAAGGTAACAATATATTTAGCCTTTCGCCATAAAAAAGGAAAGCATTTGGCTTGTTATGTTTCCTTGAGGAAAGCGCTGTTTTGGATTCAACGACGCACCCGGTTATACATCTTCAGCGTACTTTAATTTGGCGCACACCCGAATATAAAGTTTTATTTAACACATTGCATGATCTATACATATTGAAATGTCACGGTATTACGCCGTGCATCGCCAGAAGGCTTCTGTCTCTTCAGATGGCTCATTGTAACATGCAATGAGCGAATTGCCATCTTACGAAGTTTTTCAGGTGAACTTTGTCATATGGTTTGCCTCATCTGCAGCTACGGGGTGTATTTGGATTGGACTAGAGAAAGTTTATTGATCAAGAATGTCAATAGAATGGGACCAGTGGCCTTTATCAAAGGGCCACCTCTCCTACACACTCCGCAAGTCTGGCTTATGCGTTCTTGTCCGGCTGCCTCAGGATTGGCTATATGAGATCGAGTTACGAACAACAGATGGGGCTCGTAGCACTGCCGTCATTTTGAGCCTCTCAGCCGCGAAAAGCTGCTTCCCTGCCTGTGCTGTATGTCAACGGCATTTTAAACAGACAGCAGTGTATTGCAATGTGTCCAATGATCTCGTTGTTTTCTTTACGTACTGTGGCCATCAGAAGACGCAAGTTGCGTGGGCTTACGCAGGGAGGCCTCTCCAGCTTCATTCAGAAAGAAACAGTTCAGGATAATCCCCCAAACTTCTATTCAGTACAGAAACATAGGGCATGTAAGGGGATCACCAATAAACAATGCTACCAATATATTGTAATCAATCTAAATAGCCCTGTCTTAATTTATCTCATCACACAGGAGAGAACATTTCCAGTAGCACCAATTTAAAATAATGGAACCCCAGAACTGAAGGCCAGCAGTGGTAAACATATTTACGGGATTAAATTTTTCATGTGTGCACCACCTATTATAGATGTACTCCATTGTATAAACACAAATATGTAGAAGAAGGTAGACTAGAGGAGTGTTCTGGATTGTTTGGACACCATGGCTGAGAAAAGAAGCCATAAAAAAGAAAGAGAGGGGGGTGAAGATTAGGGGAGTTGCTCAAGAAATTGCTTCTTTATAAGGCACAGTTTATTTCCTTCGGGTACATATAGCAAGCGTTCATGGTATCCTTATCTCGGGTTGCGTGCTTTCATGCTGGGCAATTTTGATTTAAATGATTTTTAGTAACCATTCTCTTGAATTTAAGGCGAACAACGTCTGCAAACCGCACGAAATCCGAAGTCAAAATTGAAGTCACAACCATGAATTAGGGTAATTAGATGATCACATTCGATACCAATAAGCATTTCAGCTACGAGCGGTGTTCGAACCACTGCGAATGCGATCATAATGACTTTTTTTCTCGATCTCTTCGACCATCTTGCCATCGCTGCAATCACCCCGTTCTGTGTGTTGTAACTGATGCTTCACTGGCGCTGCACTGTGCATTGCCTTCTATGCTTGCAAATGGTTGAAGAATGAAGTGCGGCCGTCCATGTAAGGCAATCGAGCTGATTGACTTATGATATGCAAGCGTTTGAGAACCGGTCGCTTATGTAACCGTACTGAATGTCTTGATGCCAGAAAAGGCTGGAAAACGCGTCCCTAAAGCAGACGAAGAGCAGCAGTCATGTGTGGTGAATCTAACTGCGAAAGCAAAGGGGAACTCTGAGCATCGTACTTACCACTCAAAGCAGAAGCTTCTGAACATGGTAATGCACAGACAACGATAGCTGTAAAGAAGAAGAGCATGCTGTCCAATTAAAACAGTTCGCAGAAGCTTGAAGTACTGGAACCCCCTGATGTAGTCAGGGGCACCACCCTTTGTAGGTGCATACCTCTAAGAACACAAGCAGGTGAAGGCTGCGTCACATTTCCAGACAGAGCTTCATCATTAAGTGGTTTTATTGAAAACAGTTAAAAAACGTCAAAGATTTGTACCAGCCGCGGCATCTGCCATCACGCTCGAGGCACCTCAGCGGCGGTGGCGGAAACAAATTTAGATAGAGTGAGTAGACAGTAAGAGGAAATAAAAAAAGACCATACATCCTTTGATATTTACCAGTGTGCGACCACCATCACCAGGGGAATCAAAGAATGCCCCATGCCTTCTGTTCAGCTCATTGCATTCTTACCTCTATAAATGTGGAGATAATTAAACGCTCTTGCAAGATGCTTTTTTTTTCTGTTTTGGCTAAAAGGTATTATCGGCTTGCGTCATGGATAAACATTTCGGTGCAAAATAGCTTCACCGGCATTAATATCTGGAAGGGAAACGGCCTAATGGTATCTGCTATTCATTTATATTTGTATACCATCCAGCTTTAAAGACATTATTTTTAAGGTTCACGCAATGAAACAAGTACGGTTGACTCGTTTATGTATTCAACTTTTTTTTTTTTTTTTCATTCCCAAAGGTATTAATGCTCTGTATTTTGGCACATTTCAAAGTCGAAATCTATTTTCAACAAATCTCGTTGACCTTTTTATTAGCGTCACGGTATGTCTACTCATATTTTTGGCTGGATTAACCTGAAGTAATCTGGGTGAAATAAACCACAATATGCACCAAGACAACATTTTCAGCGATATAGTTAAGAGAGGAAGAAGTAGGGAGCATTTGAGGCAAACAGTATTGAAATATGTTCACATATCCTCAGCAGCCAGACTCTTCGAGTAAAAACACATTAGCGGCATGTATACCCATTCTTATTGGCTCATTTTGACGTCGAAGAGTGCAGCCACGTATTGCTCAACGGCGCCGAATCCTGAAATTGGAATACTTATACTCCATTTGCCATGTCCCGTTTGACAATTACACCCTTCTAAAAAAACTGGGTTACCTTTTGCGACAAAAATCAATGTCAAAGATTTGCTTTTGTACCGGCGTGGTTTGAGGCACTCACTACCCTGCAAAAGTGCGAGTAGCTTGAAAGATTCATGTATGCACCACACGAAAATACCGAACCTCTCTTTAGACGGGCATGCACACTGGATATATATTAGTGTACACGACTTCTGTCTCTAACATCTCGAAAACTAAAGGTTGTCTACAAGGAACTCCTGGGGTGTTTAGGTGACAGCGAATCTAGCCCAGTGACAGAAAAAATAGCATGGATATCTACTTAGCGTACATCAATTTAAAGCGTACTGGTAGGCACCAATATTACTTGTAGAGCAAGCGACAGAATGATGTTTTCCAGCCCCGGTATTTGCTATCAAATAACCAGAGGCTCCTGAACTGGGGCTGCGGAAAAAAGGGATAGTGAGGAAGAGAAAGAGGAAATCAGTATTAGAGAGTCTCTTACATGTCGCTTAAGAAGAGAAGGGCGAAAGTCTGCCCTTCCTCTCCTATCGTTTGCCTCTTATCGGCGTTCGTTCCAGTGCTACATATATTTATAATTGGTCAGATATTTAGGGGAGATTTAGGAGACCGTTATGGTTAGCTCATATGGTAGAGCAACTGCCCCTGAAAGGCGGTGGTCCCGGGTTCAATCCCCGGATCAGGACTAATTTTTATTTTTCTACGAAGTATCTGAGAAAGCTGTATAGCTTCCCTTTGTAGCCATATGGCTGTGCTTGGGTGGATTATAATAAGTAATTACTTCCTTATTATAATTATAATTGGTTTACAGGAAAGAATAGACGTAGTATCTGTTACACTTTCTGCGGCAAGTGCGAGTTTTGACGGTACACCATCGCCTCTGTCGCGTGGCGTTCCTTGGCACGCGTTCAAGTGTGGGATTGTAGATGGCAGTAATGCTAGAAAAGAACACATATAGCAGAATCCCAGATCTCACGCAAAAATCTGTCGCACAACTCTCGCGCACGAGATTTTATTCCATGAGCCAAGATAGGCTTTCGCCTTAAAAGAAGAAGGAAAATATAAATTCAAAACCACGATAGCCAAATCTGTTCATGTGCATTGAAGAAAGTCAGGCATTTTTTTGCTAATTTCTTGCGGAAGCTAGAATGAAAGCGAACCTTGTTGTAACGCAGTGATAGGTGACCGACGAAAAACAGAGAACTCGGCCCGTCCCTGCCAATGCATGTGACACAAATGCCACTGTGTCATTTAATTGTTCTGTCGGCGCAAGCATCCAAGAACCGGTAGTTGCAGTGTAAATGGTGGGAGTTGCGGGGCCACGCTAATTGCATTCCGCGAATCAGGAGAATCTCCCTACAACCTAACCCCAGCATGGAAAAGCCTTTGCCGCTTCAACCAGCATTAGTAGGGGAACAGCGACACCGACCGTGCGCATTGTCACCAAACAGTTGTTCGTGATGTAAATTCCGCCAACAGCCAGTGTAAGGCATGGCAGTCATCGTATAATTCGGTGACTGCGCGAGTGGCAGGATGGTTAGCAGACTTCAGCATTGCTCTATTGCTGGTGCTGTGTCGAGTGCTGCGGACACGGAAATAGTCGGGTCACATACTCAGCTTGTGAAAGAGGGCTTGTTTCGCAAAAATTTGCTTAGAGGGCTCATGAAAATGCTTGTGCCTGCAGATCGACACATGCTAGGCCAGGCTGAACAATTCTGCCCAACCAGTTTTTATTGGCTCCATGTAACGAGCTCATTCGAAATAAATTGCCGCTTTAACCAAACCGTACGAGGTTCCCGTGTGGACTAGGAGTAGCCTGTCTGAATCGAGTGCCAATGAATCCGAGTGGTTCGATTATGATCTCGAACTCTTCTTTTAAAGGAGCGCCCCGAGTTGGCAAATCCTGCCAACCGGGCTATGTTATGTGGTTTTACGGTGTCACACATAGCTCCGATGAATGAGGGGCCGGCCGTGCGACCTGTCGGCTACCACTTGTCACAGGGTACCGCTGACGACGTTCACGCCGAAAGTGCCGATAACGCAGGATTTCCTGAAGAACGGAGTTATAACTCTATTGCAACAGTGCGAGATTGGCACCTAGAAAACAAAGATCTTGAGGAGAAAATACAGCAAACTGACGAAAGTGTGCTAGCACACTGGAAGCTTAATCTAGTCAGCAGAAGGTAGATTGCTTCCCTAGAAAACAAGCCTTTGGTAAAAGCATTTCTCGCGTTTTGGATTGTAAAATCTCAGTAGAGCTTAATTTAATGCAAAGAACCCCATACTAGAACACCAATTGAATTATAAATTATTCGGTTCAATATTGCGACCAATGCATAGTAAACGGCGAGGACGTAGGCGACACGTCCGAAAGAATTGAGAAAAAAAAAAGAAACACTTGGCGTTTTTAACATGCTCTGATAGAGCACATTCCTGGCAGTTTTTATTATTTTTTTTTTATTTAATTGCTATCTAAATATTTCAGCCTCGTTGGTAACTAAACCCGAGATTTTGAAATCAGCATCCGAAAGCCCAAAACCTCTTGGCGATGTAGCTATCTCGCCCCTTTAAGGTTCTCTTGTACCGAAAGTAGGAACTGTCGAGCTAACAAAGCTGATAGCCTGTGTTGGTAGCCGGTTTAGCAAGCACAAATGTCTTCTACATGTATCGAGGTGAGAACATGCCTGCACCTTTTTTCCAGCTATCCGGAAAAGCCAGTTGTTACGACAATAAATGCTTAGGAGACAGAACACTTTCTTGAAGCACACCTCGCGATATAGCCCTTTTGTTGGTACTACCTAACCTCACTCGAAATGCACTGTAACTGAGGAACGAGTGAGTTAATATCTTAGAAGATGGACCTGTACACCTATTCCTTGCAAACTATTCAGGACTGAGCTTTGGAGGGCACTATCATAAGCTATTGCGACGTCAACAAGAAAAATGAATATAGTGCGCAAAGACCGAAAGCTCTATGATGTTCAATGTGGTCTACGAAATCTTCTCCGAAGCCAACCCCTTGATTTCACAGGAAGAATATTTCAGCACGGCCATGAAGCGAACTGGAAGAAAATAATTTCATTTTCAGCCTTGTCTTGGTGGTCACGCCGAATGAATGTGTTCACATCGAAATAGATTGGTAAGCAAAAATTAGTTTCTCTTAGATGTCTCTTAAGAGGAATGGCGAAAGCCTACCCTTCCTCTCTTATCATTCAATTACTTCTTATCGTTTGCCTCTTATTGGCGTTCCGTGCTACATATCATTCTAAATGGTTTACAGCAAAAAAAAAAAAAAAGGCGCCGCATCTGTCACAATTACTCCAGCAAATGTGCTTCGACAATACATTTTCCGCCCCTGTCGCATAGCGTTCCTTGGCGCACTTTGAATTGTGAGATTGTAAATCACAGCAACGCTAGACTAAAACACAGCTCGCGGAATATCGCGAAATATGACAGATCTCGCGCCCAACTAACGTGCAAGGAATTTCGTTCCATGAGCCCAGTAAGGCGAATCTGGAGTACACCAAGCAGCTCCTGAATATGAGTACTCTCAGCTTTGAGTCAGCAAAAGCAAATAATACCACAAAATCTTCAGAAAAATTATCAAAAAACATTGACTCTGAAAAGGTCACGTATTTTGCCATTTTCTCTTTCTTCAGTAAATTTAAAGAATTGAAAGACGAGCGCGAAAACAGGCGGAAAGAAGGGAAGAAGCGCTGAAAACAGTCTGTTTTCGCACTGGTCATTTCGAATCTTGCCCCACCAACTTGTCCAATCGGCAAATTTGATTAAAATCAAAGGTGATTGGCTAAGGTATCCGAAATAGTCGCAGTATTGCGTATCTGAAGTATTGTTCTTTGCATTTACCCGGAGACGATGAAGTGTACTCAGCATATACAGCTGCTAAATAAAGCGCAAATAAAGAGACAAGGACAGACGTAAATGCAGGGCATAAATTGTGGTGGCCTTTCCCAGGAAGAAGAAACAGCTAAAGTACGGTCATAGCTGGTATCGCGGTCTGCTACTGCTAGTTTCGTTCATTTTTTCCAGTGCAAGTTTCTCTTCAAGTGTTATTATCAGTCTTTCCAGAAGGTTTCACTACATATTCTGTAAAAACGCGTACGAACATCTCGCTGCCTTCCATGACCACTGTACGCCTCTAATTCATCAACTCGGTGCCCGCGAAGTGGGTTTTGTCATCAGTGGAGCCCTGCGAGTGGAAGTCGGAACGACGTATAGTGCCATCTATGGGGAACGAACACGGTCAGGAGTGGCGGGTCTTGGTGAATCTAGCTGACGCCTTATCCACGACCAGTCGTTCAGACCCCGCGGCATTGTGGCGTCAACGCCAGCCACACTTTTAGGTTGGATAACATCAGTGAAAGGTAAAAAAAACACGGACATGACTGATCTAGAACTCAGAGTACTTGCAAATGAATCACGAACTTGGAAGACGCAATCATTTTGCCGACCAGTGATCGAGACAAGCAAAAATGGGCGGACAAAGCCGTGCTCCTATCGCACTCCCCTATTGAGGAGAGAGAAGGGCACTGAGTGGATGTTCAGGCAAGTTGAACCATCAGATGCTGACGGAGATGCTGATAGCTGAGGCCTTAAAAATCGTAATGTGCTTCATGCCCGCCGTACCACTGGCCATTACCGTGAAGTGATTACTGTTAAAAATGGTGAACGTTGATGAAAGAAGCGTCATTGTTTTGTGATTGAAGGCACCATCAATGTCAGTGTGGAAACAAAGCCTTCTAACGTGCGGTAAATGTACTTAACTTTTAAACTGCAAACTTAGCTTAACTTCCAACTGAAGCATAATATTGCGCTGAAAGAATATCTAGCTTAACGGTTGTTTAGTTCGAAAACGTTATCGATCCATCCGTTAACTTATTTGGGTGAAGTTTCGAGTCACTTGGTCTTTTGACTTCAAGCTTAATAAATTACCCTGAATGTTAGCATTTATCGAAATACACCTGAACTAATGAATAAATTTTAGAATGCTTTTTCCTTTCCCAAACAGACCTCCCTTTCAGACCAAGAGTTCTTGCAAGAACAACGCGTTTTGCGTGCATGAAGGGGTGCGTGTGCCAATGAAGATGGCTATCGTTGCTTCTCATCTTCTTTTCTAGGAAATGTAATGCCATCTACAACAGAATGCTCCGAGTTCAGTAATACCCCTGCCAAGACTATAAACGCAAAGGCGTGCTAACCTGGCTATGTAGAGAAGCGCTTTTATGAATACGCATCCAATCGTTATATTCGTGGGGATGGCCCCTCATATTTCAGGTCCCTTTTCAGAATTGTGCTTTTCCGGTATATAGTGAAAGGAAACGAACAGTGTCGGAAGCTGCCTTGGAGCCAAGTATTTTCAGGTCATATCGGGCCGTCAGCGTCATCCCTTTTTAGGGCAAAAGGCCGACTTGCGCTTTTTTCTATACCCCCGGCGTTTCGGCTTTGATGTTACTGGAGCCGTTGTGCGAACGAGTAAAACTGCTCGACAAACGGGACTGAAGGAACGCACAGGCACAAACAAGGCGCAGTATTTTGTCAGGAAAGGGTTCGTTCTACAAACGGGAAGGTCATCCCCTATGAAAAAAAGCCATCCTCTTGTGGAGCCCACATCTGAATTACACAAAAAGGAGACTACTTGCCATGGACAATGGCAAGTAGTCCTTCCTTGGGGGAAAGTCATTGGAGCGCATCAGTGCACTCGATGCGACTTTATCGATCATTATTTATGGGGTACATGAGGAACAGCCTTCCGATATTCAACAACATCAAGAAGATAAACATTCGGACTCTCCAAAGTGAGCAAGCGCAAGCTCTCCGCATCTGCCTCGGTTTGCCTATGTGCACCTCAGCGGCAGCAACTGTTCTTCTAGCCGGGGAACATCCTGTCACTGCCCATTATGCTGTCGAGACCCTGAAAACACACATTAGACACCTCGCACGAGTTCTCAATCATCCATCTGGCAAATCTCCCGGCAAGTAGACCATTACTGCCTTTTCCAAAATCATAGAAGCTCACCGCACCTATCTTCCCTTAAAGTTCACCCCTGCTTCAAGACCGTGCGCACCCATATGGAGCCTACATGAACCTCAGAGTCACCTTTCAATTCCTGGCATAAAAAAGAAAGCTGAGATATCAATGCCTACCTTGTAACAAATCACGCTGGATCACCTTCATTCTAAGCACAATTGCCGAATGCATGTGTACACCGATGGCTCAGTTGCATCAGCCAGCTCCGCGAGGACAGTGGCAGTACCGGCAAGGTCCGTCTTAATAAAGCTAAAGACTACACATCTCACCTCTTTAACTGTGCGGAACTAGCTGCCCTACGGGCTTCAGTCGAATACATCAGCCAGGATCTCCCCCAAAAATGGTCAGTTTTCACTGACTCCAAAGCAGCGCTTCAAGTCATGCAAGCAGCACTATGCCACGGTTCAAATGAACAACTCATTGCAGAGATCCGCACGCTGCACTACGCCGCGATATACAAAGGTCACAACATCATCTACCAGTGGTTGCCAGTACACTGTGGCATTGCAGGAAATAACCAGGCGGACCGCGCTGCCAATCCTGCACACAACGACGGACTTCCAGTCCAAATTCCGTTAACGACAGCCGACGCAGCGAGCCGGCTTCGCTGTTTGGCTGTGGAGCTGACATATTCAGCGTGGAAGCATGGAAAGTTTTCCAGCCGTCGCCTCAAGGCATAGACCTTGGACTGCTCCTGCGTATTCCCCACCACACATCACGTCGTGAAACAACTTTACTGTGCCGCCTATGGCTTGGCGTTGCTTCCGCAAACAAATACGCTTTGCTGATCGGGATGGTTGACAGCCCTACTTGTGAACGATGTGTCGCTGACGAAACAATTGAGCAACTTCATTATGAATGCCCTGTTTTTGCAACTAAAATACATTAGCTGCGTACTGCATTGAATCGTCTGGACGCTCACCCCTTAACGGAAGGGAAGCTCTTGGGACCATGGCCACAAAAGTCATCTGCGCTTAAAGCCTACAAGACACTTCGCTTTTTAAGAGACTAGCCAAATTGACAGACTGTGACTGTCAATTTTCTAAAATGCACATCACTGTTTTCTTTTTGGCACTTATTCGCTGTAGGCGGAGGACGAACCTAAAAAGCAAAATTTCGGGATGCCCATTTAAAACTCACCCTTGCGCATTTTATCTCTTTAAAAACAGAACAGCGCTTCGTATAAAACACGCGGTTCACACACTTCTAATGACACACTATTAAAATCTGTGAAGATTCTCGATATGCGCGACTTGGTTATATTTATTACTGCTTCTTTGATTTGTCAATTGCATCGCCACGTGCTGTACTTATCGAAGGTTTCTCTCAGTCCTTCAGTTCGAGTTGAGGTAATATTTTTATGTCACCGCTATCTGTTACCTAAGATAGCACCTTATTGTCAGTACACATTGAAATTTGTAGGGTGTAATTAAATAGTTCACCTTAGAGAGCAGAAACCATAGCTACCCTCCTTTGCTTCAAGAACATTTGCAAGAATCCCCACAACCCAAACGAAATCGAACCAAACATTGTCTCGAACTGCAGTGTTCTTATTAAAATAAAATGTCTTCAAAAATAATAGTACCGCGTTGTCTCCAGAGTCGCTATTGCATATATTTTCATGGAAATTCCTTCGGGAACGTATAAACAATTTTGTGTTGTCCCAAAATTATTTTTTAAACTTTCTTGAAACCGCGCCTGGTGGCAAATAAACCATAAACCTTACATTTAAACTTCCATTCCGAATATCGGCAGTCTATTCCATTGCTATCAATACGTTCATAAACAATATCTTGCAACATTACAATTTTTGCTTGCTTTTAATTTCAAAAACGCAATTCATTTATTTTTTATCACAATTTCAATTACTCGATAGAAGCACAGAAAACATCTTGAAAGCAAATCTTTGCTACGCATCGGCAACCTGAATAATTTCCGTCAAGATAAGCATAATCACCCTCTTTTCTCGGGATGAAGAGGTGTCCGACAATCACTGACATAGCACAATGTTCTCACATAGTCAAATGCTGAAACACACCACACGACCCAGCCTCGTCGTTTGAATATTTCTTTTTGCTGCCGGCAAGTGCACATTCACGACTAAAATATGTTGGTTGTGAGAGCCTGGCAGTTTCGACAAGGATGGCATTCAGGGCAGAATATGGATGACCTAATATAATGATGAAACTCAAACGTACGCTGCAGTTCATTATTCTGAGGGTTTAACAAAAATAACGAAATATATTGGCAGACAAAGCCTTGTACATGCCGTGCGTAATAGGCGGCTGAGGTTGAAGGAAGGAGCAATTGGGATTTTTCAGGCTCTCTCTATGAAACTTACATTTTTCTTGCAAAGGACTGCCACCAGAAGAGACAAAACAGCCCGTCAGTTGCATTGGTCTTAACAGGAAATTCTTTTACTTCATTGAAATCATGATGCTTTTGTTTTTTTTTTTTGTCTTGACGTCACCTCTTTGCGCCGCCGATATTTACACTATCAGCAAACTCAAGAAACCAAAAAGAAAAGAACATTTTCACCTCCTGCCGAAAACTTTATCGTCTTGCCAACGACGTTACGCGTCTTAAATATGTACATAGTAAAGAAATCACACAGCTATTCTATATATACAGTGCCTATGTTCTAACATTTCTGTGCATCAGTATTTGTTAAAGGACCGCTCCTAAAGAAGCGGGCTCTTCAGAAATGAACAAAAATAGAAATTTTATAAACTCGTAGCTCACAAAAAATGTGGTTTTAACCAACCCAAATGGGCTATCTTTTCAGCCAGGGAGAGTTAATTTGCCTGTGACAGCTTGACATAGAAGCTAATTCAACGAGTTGTCAGCCTTGTGTGAGCACGGATTTTTCAACGCGGCGGCGCACAGAAACTATCCCCTCGAATTTTCCTTTTTGTGAATTCACAGTGTAAGGGCCTCTTCGTGCGCGGAGAATGTTGAGTGCCTACGCGACTACTGCCGCATAAAACTCACAAAGATGCAAATTGAAGAAGTACATGCTATAGGAAAAATCTTCGTATTGTAAACCCGAGGGCACGATAACGATACTTTGAAACTGATTTTGCCTACTCGTCACATTCTGACAAACCGATACATTTTGCCTGTAAAATAGTACAAACACTGCATAAAGTAGCGGGAAGGCCGCCTGAGCAAGCAAGTGGTCGGTGAAATATGATTCCCAAACAGTGGGTGCCCCTTTATCAGGACCGTTTTTCTTGCAAACGACCTCCACCTCAGGAGACAACACAGTCCGTAGGATGCATTTATCTTACCAAGCCAGCGGTGTTTTTTTGTTTTCAGTATTTTCTATTTTTTTTGCTCCTTTGAAATCGCGATGTCCTCGGTGTTTTTACTTTGACATCAGTATCTCGTTCTCGGTATTTACGCTAGCTGCAAACTCAAGAAACCAAGGGCTTTTCACCTCATGCCAAAAGACTTATTGTCAGGCCAGCGATGTCATGTTGTTTGTGTTTCATCTTTCCCAGCCTGTTAGTGCTGGAGACTTGCGTATACCACAATCAGTAAAGGTTATTAAATTTTTATCTCATGGGAGATAAAGGCGAGAACGATTTGAAGCGCTGACGTTTCAAGCTCTCGGTTTATATAGAAAATAATTTTCCAGCACACAATCTTGCCGAGATAGAATAATGATGTACTCTCCGCGTTGCACTCCCATCTACATTTTATTTTGCGGTTTTTGCTGATTGCTTTTGTAAAGCTCGGAGTAAATGGAACTTTTTTCCTAAATCTACTCGGCCACAGTCGTGCCAATTCAGCGTGCAATAGCGTTGTTCTGTTTATTATGATAATGAAATAGCTTACTAATGCTCTGAAGTAAAGTGCATTAAGCGCAATCGAACAAAATGTACAATAAGGTTACCGTTATAAAAGGAGTTTCAACAATATTTTGAACTTGGAGACCGAGCTTTAATGGCACAGTCAACAATGGCGTCGAGGAATGAACACACAGCATGTTGATGATCATGATTCACAAATAAGGATGAAGTTATATGAAACGAAGGGTGATGAGTAAACACATCAGTAGTAAATGGAGTACAGCATGACGACCGCAGCACTGTAGTATCAAATGAGTACACTTTTATATTAGGCAGACTACTGCTAAATACGCTCGATTTAAGCTTGCCTGAAAGTATTTAGAAATTTATTGTCCCACCACGGTGGTACAGTGATTAAGATGCCTGACTACTTTGCCTGAGTTCCAGAGTTCGATCCCGACCGCCGGCGGCCACGTTTCGACGAAGGCAATATAAAGTGGCGTCCGTGTGCTGCGCGATGTCAGTGCACGTTAAAGAACCCCAAGTGGTCAAACTTTCCGGAGTCCTCCACTACGGCGTCTCTCTGGCCTGAGTAGCTTTGTGAAGTTAGACCCTACAAACCAAACCAAGCCAGTTTATTCGTGAAGACGAGTATAAAAATATTCACATATTCTAGTACATCTTGCTACTTAGTGGCAGTATCGATGTGAAAACTTTCGGTTTAAGCAGGGTTATAAGTATTAAATGGATGAGCAAAGTCAGGTTTTAGCATATGGTGGCAGCATACTGTGTCCTTTTATTGCTACTAAAATTTCATCTGCTTGAAGCGTCTAATCAGAGAATATATTTAAGCATGTTACGCTTTGTAACTATCCCAAAGCGTCATACAGACAGGTTGTTATCTTCATATTAACGTAAGGTAGCCTATTTTTGCTCTTGAGGTACGAGGCAAAAAGAAATGTTCGGATTAGCAGCCCCGGGCAAAAGGGAATAAAGCACACGGAAACAGTAAGCAAAAAGTAACACGCAGATGCCACCAGGATACGAACACAGCAGAAACAAGCACAGCGAGCCGAGCAATGCCGTATGAAGGTACGAAAAAACTAAAAGCGTTCGTGCCGCATATTCGTTTAGGGTAGCATTTTAATCTTCAGTTTGTATACCACGCGATTATTCCCTCACTAGAAGAAATGGCGCAAAATACCAATTTTCTAAACCTCGGGAGCGCACACCAAGTAAATCTTCCACAGTGGCGTCACAATACAAGCGAGAAAGTGCATACGCGTGCTCGGAACAAGCTTCGTTTACGTGGAGACGGGGCAGACACACTGAGGTCAGTAGGAGAGCGCATCGGCCTGCTCGATAGGTTACGTGCAGCCACTCGGAGATGACGCTGTTTGCTAGCGCCCGCAGCGCCACACTGCGATGTTTGGGTTCCCTATGGGTTCTGTTTTAATGAAAGGTTACAAAGTAGCGGGTTATGTTGGCTTCACGAAGAGCGAAAGTAATCAGCCCGATAATTTATTAGAAGAGAAAGAAGACCCACGAGCCTGCGCTACTCGCTCACGCCTCTTCTTTCTTTTCCACACACACACACACACACACACACACACACACACACACACACACACACACACACACACACACACACACACACACACACACACACACACACACACACACACACACACACACACACACACACACACACACACACACACACACACACACACACACACACACACACACACACACACACACACACACACACACACACACACACACACACACACACACACACACACACACACACACACACACACACACACACACACACACACACACACACACACACACACACACACACACACACATACATACATTCAAGCATCTCTCAAACTATTTGCCACAATGTATCGCAAAAACGCTTAAATATCTGCTCTGAAATTGCGCATTATGAAGTAACCATTGTTAATTTTTTTTACAAAGAAAGGGACCACATGAATGTCAAAGGGCAATGCTGCAGATTACTAACATTAAAAACGGCAAAAATAACCGCGAGAAAACCTTCATTCCTAGAGCCTTTTGACCGATGCTGGCTTAAACGAACATGACCTAGAACTCGGAAAGAAAATAGTTGTCATTCCAACAAGCACGACAGAAGCTTCAGGGTCTTCCGGAAGAAGGCGCCTAAAGACGTCTTGTCCGCTCGAGCAAGCCATTAAGGGAAAACCTACACTGGAGGCTGCGGAAAAGAAAGAACGCTGTCTGCATAGGAAGCTTCAACTACACTATCTTGGAAAAGCTGCCCGTGTAGAATCAGGAACTTCAAGATATAGAACGTAGAAAGAAGTAAAAATAAATAAAGCATCTGTAATGCCGGATGCTTTTCCTTGGTCAAGGAGAGAAATAAGGAGTGAGTACTTTTCACAATTTCTGATGTTTTGGCAAAAACTTTCTAGGGTGCCAGGGGAGATGTGGAGGGCAGCACATCACAGTGGCTGTCGTTTTCGGAATCTTAGAAGAACGCTAAAGGAAGACAGCTCACATTATCCCACCAAATATAGAACACATTAGTGGAGCAGGGCCGAAAGGATTTGTTTATTTCCAGAATAATCTGTTTATTTGCCGTTGCTCTAGAGCTTCGTCATTAAAGAGCCTGCGTTCAAAAAGGAAGCAACTGCTATATATATGCATAAACGAAAATCATATGCTACTACTCCGCAGTGGTGGAGAGATTAGAGCGCCCGGCTGCTGGGCCAACGCATGCGGGATTGAATCTCGGCCTCGGCGGCCGCTTTTGGATGCTGAAAGCAAAGCGCCTAGTGCTATGACAGGGCACGGGAAAGAACCCCAGGGAGTTGAAAATTCCGCAGTGCTCTACTACAGCTTCTCTGATAACGTGACTTGCCTTGGGATGTTAAACTCCGTAAACATAACCGATTCATTATTAATATAAACTGCGCGAACACGAAGACAAGGGACAAGAAACAAGAAAGCCACAGTACAAGCGCTGACTCACAACTAAGCCTAAGCCCTTTACTTCAAGGCCCAGAAAAACAAACATGAAGAAAACGAAACAGTCACGTGAAACAACCCCTGGGTTCACCTGCTGCATAAAAAATTACTTTAAAAAATCACTTAAAAAAGACACCTCTTTGCTTGAAAGAGCAAGAGAAGTCTTGCTGACGCGCTTATTGTCCGTTGAAATAAAATACAATTCCACTATCTCTCTCGTTTTCTTCTCTTTGTGGCGATATAAAATCTTAACACTGTCGAACTTTGGAGTGCACTTCTTCTTTTTCTTCATTATTTCACATGACTGGCAATGTGATACAAGAGACGTTTTGTCCTTTCCACTTTCCAAGTTGTTACAGTGTTCCTGTAGTCTCTTATTAATACACCGTCCTGTTTGTCCTATATAACTGGCTCCACAAGAGAGTGGAAGCCTATACACAACACCTGTCTTGCATCCAACATATGGGTTTCTATGTTTCACCCCACATTCTTGCTTCTTGGCTTCTCTTTCCCTTTGAATAGCCGGGCAGATCCTCTTCATCTTGAGCGGGGCGGTCAATGCGACGTCCTCATTATACCTCTTGCCTACATTTTTGAGGCCATGCGAAATTCCGTGCACATACGGTACCACTGCAACCTTCCTCTTCCTCTCACCCATGCTGGGCAGGGATTTCAGTCTGTGCGTTCTTGACCGCCCCGCTCAAGATGAAGAGGATCTGCCCGGCTGTTCAAAGGGAAAGAGAAGCGAAGAAGCAAGAATGTGGGGTGAAACATAGAAACCCATATTTTGGATGCAAGACAGGTGTTGTGTGTAGGCTTCCACTCTCTTGTGGAGCCAGTTATATAGGACAAACCGGACGGTGTATAAATAAGAGACTACAGGAACACTGTAACAACTTGGAAAGTGGAAAGGACAAAACGTCTCTTGTATCACATTGCCAGTCATGTGAAATAATAAAGAAGGAGAAGAAGAAGTACACTCCTAAGTTTGACAGTGTTAAGATTTTATATCGCCACGAAGAGAAGATAACGAGAGAGATAGTGGAATCGTATTTTATTTCAACGGACAATAAGTGTGTCAGCAAGACTTCTCTTGCTCTTTCAAGCAAAGAGGTGTCTTTTTTAAGTGATTTTTAAAGTAATTTTTTATGCAGCAGGTGAATCCAGGGGTTGTTTCAAGTGACTGTTTCGTTTTCTTCATGTTTGTTTTTCTGGGCCTTGGAGTAAAGGGCTTAGGCTTAGTCGTGAGTCAGCGCTTGTACTGTTGCTTTCTTGTTTCTTGTCCCTTGTCTTCGTGTTCGCGCTGTTTATATTAATAATGAATAAGTACCAACTCGCCCAACAAAGTATCTTGGTAAAACATAACCGAAACGAATATATTCTGCTCTATGGGACTCTAAATGAAAGTAGGGTGAGAAACTGGATGTTGGTAGGAGAGGTAATGCAGATGGAAGATCGACGCCCGTTTATCGAAATAGAGGTGTTCGCAAGCGAAGACGGAAGATCGAGATGAGGCTCGAGACGGGAACCAATGATATTTCGTTTATTCCTTTATTCTCTTGTGCGAGAATACATTGTATAAATAATTGGTAAGTAAAAAAGGAGTCATGGCATAAAGACACAATAATACGTTAAAACGCAAGAAATACAGTAGTCTTCAAGTTGCGAACGTCAGAAATAGCAGCTATGTGGGGACGAAGGTTTATTCCCGACTACGCTGGTTTTGGTAATAAAAGTATTATGACACTCGTTCTAGAGTTCGGAGCACTGACTTTAAACATGTGAGCAGAATGGGATGAAATGTAAGAAGGGCTAGTAGAAAGTAGCTAATGTTATTTTGAAAATGGGGTACTTGTTAGAGATGCAGTGGTCGGCTCTGGAATATAGGCCATGGCTGATCAAAGGAATGTGAGAAAAGAAGGTGTTTCCTTCACTGGGGATAGGAGACGGCTGATCAAACTAATGCGAGAAGCGGTGTTTCCTGCACTGGGCCCAGTAAGGCTGTTGCAGTGAGGCAGTTGTTGTTGGGGGCTGCTTCCATTGTGCTCCTCTATTTTCACATGGTATTGTTCAAAACGTCGCAAAATAAGAATGTTATCTGCCTTCGCTTCATTCCCACTGTTTTGAAGTTGACCAAATTTCCCCACATAACCTATGGGAAGATGCATCTGCATTCGTACTTCTACAAACGTTATTAAAAAAGAATATAAGAAACCTGCAGTGATTACACTACTTAAAGCGTTGCTAGTCCTCGAGCCAATGCAGTCTGGAATGCAGATGCTAATATAATCATTTTACATTTTGAAATGGACGCTTGCTTGCGATGTATATTGATGCTCCAAATTTTACACGCAAAATTTACAGTAACTAAAATGTTGTGGAACGCTCGAGATCCATTTGACCTTCTTGTGTTTCCCCGCGAGAACGTTAAAGGCCTCTTCCTGAAAATTTGGCTTTGTCATCAGAGATGAGAGGACAGCCAAAATTCACAGGTATGTCCCTGTCAGCTGATAGTTTACAGGTGACATGGTCGGCATCTGAATGGTCGGAAGGTTTTCCTGCGCCCCTATACCACGAGACATGACTGTATTGACAGGTACTGCCAATTTTGAAAATTTGGGAAAGTTATGAGAAAGAATCCATCCAACCCAACACTTTTGGATCCAGAGCCTTGAAGATTATCACAAGGCCACGCAAGCGCGCTGCCGTTGCTCGGTTAAAGCGAAGCTCTATATCAATGTCGGTTAGTCTGCCACATAATGTGGCGCAGCTTACGATTGTGTACAATGAATACGTATACGACAGCAAAAATGTCATTTAAGGGATTAGCGATTAATCGGGTACCAACATGGATGAAGAAAATTCCAGATCTGCGAAGAGAGCCACACAAGAGATCCATTAAGGCTGTCGGCTAATACCCTAAAACCTAGAGTTTAAGTAACCATCAGTTGTTTCTTTGCTCACAAAAAGGTGCACCTTGTATTCCCAGCAGTAAACAAAAAGAGGAGCCTCATTGTACAAGAGCAGATAGTTTTTGCGCAAACTCTTTTATAAACAACCTCGACATAAAAAGCGGGTATACCGCGCACTACTTCTCAACAAAAGCTTCGCATTCATAAATAAGTTGAGGTACTCGAATGCATGGGTGAGGCTAGTCTGAAAATTAAGCCAGTGGAAGATTTTACCTTGCTCAGTACTTCGACGCCCCTCGAGAAGCAGAAAACAGCGGTGATTGAGATACTGGACAGAACTTCTCGCAAGAAGAGCAAGCAGCAAAGTTGAGAGTCATTAAAGGGCTTTAAAAGAGATTGACAAAACAGGATGAAAATTAAATGCCTTTACTAACGCTGTCGCGCTGGTTAAATACTACAGAATGTGCGACACAGCTCTTTTTCGCTGCATTAACGCGAAACATAATTAAAGGTGTTCTCCAGTTATAGTGGCCAGCAGTTTATTTGGGTCTGGAATATGTTATAATACAGCAGCACAACAGTTCAGTTCAGGCGTTCAGTCGTGTCCGACTCTTCGTGACCCTATGGACCATGTCACGCCACGCTTTCCGGTCTCTCACTATCTTCTTAACATCACATAGCTTCATCTGCAATGCCTCGAGAATGCCATCTAACCATCGCGTTCGCTGCCTACCCCGTCTCCGGCGACCCTCAACCTTTCCCAACATCAAATCTTTCTCCAGCGACTCCTCTCTTCTCATTAGATGACCAAAGTAGCTGAGCTTTAACTTTAGAATTTGACCCTCCAATGAGCAGTCAGGGTTTATGGTCGACAATATCGACTGATTTGATCTTCTGGCAGTCCAAGGAACTCTTAAGAGTCTTCGCCAGCACCACAATTCAATCACGTCAATTCTTCGGCGGTCAGCGTTTTTCACAGTCCAACTCTCGCCTCCATACATCACAACTGGAAAGACCATAGCACGGGTTATACGGATCTTGGTTGGCAGACTAATGTCTCTGCTCTGTACTAGGCGGTCAAGGCTAACCATTGCTCTCTTTCCCAGAAGCAGGCGTCTCCTATGGCCAGCAGCACAACACATGGGAATAATTTTCTAGTCCGTCTAATTGCATCCTGTTCCGCAAAGCTGGTTGATGAAGGTTTCACCAAGCGGCACTCAGTTCCACTGCCAAAAAAACGACGAGAAAGCTTTAATGAAACGACAGCCTCGAGCTGGCGGAAAGACTGCGCATATGCTTATAATTAGGCCAAGGAAACAACAATGAGCTTAATCTTTCATTCGCAAAAATTGTGAACATCAAATTGTATTACAGGCTGCACTTCTGTAAAAACGATGCAAAACTCTCTTCTTGAAAGGATTTATTGAAGAATGTGCAAACTGTTAGGCAGTTTATTGAAAAGTGTCTCGAAGTCCCTTTAACGCTACACTGGTTCCTCCGCGCAACAAGATGCATGCCACAGAGAGAATAAAAAACCGACGCACACGGTACAAGCCTCCTTGATGACAGAAGTGCGCTGTGATGGAAACCGCTGAGAAAGAATAAAATATAAAATTGCTTTTGCAATGAAGCTTTCAGTTTGCCCATAAAAAAAGGCTTGTTCTTGTAATAACGCCAGAGTATTACGTTTCCTCACCATGGGCAAACGACCAGCACGAGAAGATAAAAAGAAAGCAGAAAATACAACACATCACGGATGTGGGAAGGTTTATTGGTAAACGTATGCTTTGTAAATAGAGGGACGGCCAGCTCGGCACAAATGGTTAAATAGGATTTTTAAAATAAGTTCAGTAAGGTATCTAGCTGCTATTAGTTTAAATTATTCTCTTGCACTGTTTGTTTAGGCACGTGAAGCCAAAAAGAGCATATGTTTATGATTGGTAACCTTTCTCAACTATAAAATAAACTATACGAATTCTGACGTAGTGCACCCACGTCTTACATGCTCAACAAACTTTAAGTGGCTCGCGAATCAAGCCTTCGACTTTATACTCTGTGTTGTTTTTGTTTCCCCTATGTTTGCTCCGCTTTTTGAAGGTAAGAAAAAGTGCCTTCAGCTGTTTCTCATCAAGTGCGTAAGGCTGTTGTAGTCACACTAGAGTGCTCATTCGGCAGCGTGAAGCTGAGTATTGAATGCACCACCGTGCCGCATATGTTTGTTTTCCGACGAAAGGGTAATTTTCAAACGGTAGTGCATCAACAGCTATACACATCTGCAAACTGGAAACATTGCTTTAGCAGCGCAAGTGTTGCGAGCATTCTTTATAAGTCGTTTTTTGTACTGACGTTCTTCCAGTGCATTTGTCACATTTTTGCCCGATAAACAATTCAAACATCCCTAAGTGCGTCCTTTGGCAAACATTTGCAGGAAAAACATGATGGCTGGGAACGGGGGAAAAATTAATTACATAAAAAACCATGATTTCAGCAACAGCGCGATAATTTCGGAGAAATTTCTGCTGCAAGACGGTGCTACAGTTTAGGGCTGAGCAACCTTGGAATCAGCCATGTTATGCCTCGTAATTTCACTCGAACCAGCAGAATGTCGCATCGGCGACTTCACATGAAAACCACAGCGTTTTTCCGGATATTTATTCTTGCTTTCAATTACGAATAAATATCGCTGCGGCGCTTTTTGCGAAGTAGTACAGTGGGCATCTCAAAAGGCATAACTCAGTTTAAGAAACCAGCCATGATTGCATTTTTATGTTTGAATAGTCGCTTCCAGACGTTTACTCTAAATATTTGAAAAAGATGTGCTGGGTGTTTTATTTGACTTTATTGCGATACTCCGGATCCCTGGTGGTTTGGCAGATATGGCTACCAATGGAGTGACTATAAGTTAATTGAAAGAGTTGGTTTAACGCTGATGCCTGAACTAAGTGCATTGTTTTTGCAACTGTCTACGAACTCCTGAAGACAGAACGCCAGCAACAGCACTAGCAATTTGTTAGATAAGTTGTAGGTGACACAAAAACAAAGAATTTTCAGTAGATGGACACTGCAGTTTCCTTTCCTCACTCGTCTGTAGACCCTGACCATGTTTACCTTCTATGAAACTACCGATATAATGGGCGGTAGTGATTTCAGATAGTCGCTATAGAATAAGCGCTTTATGTCGAGCACTGCTTTAAGGGAACCCAAATCTGTTCGGCCAACTTAGCCAGAGTTACCAGAGTGCGAGTCCTGCTGCTATTCTCATCTCTCATTATCCCAGTGCTTACATGCCACGTCTGGTGCGTTGTGGACTACGTTTGCCAGGTTCACGTAATTGCTCCGAATTACGCTGTCTTCTCTACACTTCCCAACATCAGTGCCAATTTTCGAAAAAAATACATCTTGTGTGAAAATGAATCACTAAAGCATGTAACTGTCAAAGTACGCACTCTCATTAGGTCTCTCCTATGTCATCTGAACCTATAGTTATACGAGAGGTCTTTCGTATCTAATGACTTTTGTAGAAGTTTCAGAGCTGGCAATGCTGACAGAACGATGCCTATGCAAGTAAGACACGACGCTGGGCTACTCGGTTTGTAGACTAAGCAAACTGAAAACTGTGTGAAGAAGACAGGTGAAAAGAGACACAAGTAAGCACACACAAAGCATAGTCCTGAAATTGCGCATTGTGTGTACATGCCTGATCGTGCCTCTTCTCGTCCTGGCTTCTTTGCCCAGTTTTGAACTCGTTGGAGGTATGCAAACCTCTGCTCGTATTTATGGGAGATTTGGCTTCAGTTTCTGTATAAAGGGTGCCAAAGGTAAATGAGAAACATGGTAGAAGAGAAGATACACGTAGGTGTATTAAAAAGTTAATTGTTAATGAGTAATTGTACTTCCGTTTTCGTGCAGCTACGCGTTTCTCTGGTATTCTAGCATGTCTGAAATGTATGTCTGGCGAATTTAGCACAGAGTAAACAAGCCTACCTAATCTACTGTCTTGGAGACCTTCCTATTTCATGGAATGCGATTAGCTCTGGATACAAGCTAGCTTTCACCAAGTTCGCCGTTCGCGCGTTTCCTCTCCTTACTGCGTCGCGAAAAAATGGGTCGCTGGTGTTACTTCTTGAGCAAACACGTCCAGCAGCGAACCGAAGTTTCTCTCTGTCGTCGACTAGGTACGACTGTATGCGCGCACGGCGTCAGAGTAGTTTTGGCAGCGAAAATTCGAATGACGCGTTCCACGCATTGCGACAAATTGTCCAAAGGAACAGCAGTTTTCGTATTCGTTAATTCTGCCGTCAGCTCACTCAGGCAAATCCTCTTGATGAATTCACCTACCTTTACGAGCTTGCCATTTGGGGCTTTCATCCTTTTTACCTTCAGTTCAGTTAAGTCGTTCAGTCGTGTCCGACTCTTCGTGACCCTATGGACCATGTCACGCCACGCTTTCCGGTCTCTCACTATCTTCCTAACATCACATAACTTCATCTGCAGTGCCTCGAGGATGCCACCTTACCATCGCGTTCGCTGCCTACCCCTTCTCCGGCGACCCTCAACCTTTCCCAACAACAAATCTTTCTCCAGCGACTCCTCTCTTCTCATCAGATGACCAAAGTAGCTGAGCTTTAACTTTAGAATTTGACCCTCCAATGAGCAGTCAGGGTTTATGGTCGACAATATCGACTGATGTGATCTTCTGGCAGTCCAAGGAACTCTCAAGAGTCTTCGCCAACACCACAATTCAAACGCGTCAATTCTTCGGCGGTCAGCCTTTTTCACAGTCCAACTCTCGCATTCATACATCACAACTGGAAAGACCGGCCATAGGGTTTTCTTGGCAGGAAATACTGGAGTGGGTTGACATTACCTTCTCCAGTGAATCACATTTTGTCAGAACTCTCTTTCGTGACCTGTCTATCTTGGGTGGCCCTACACAGCAGAGCTCACGACTTGATTGAGTTTCGGAAGCCCCTCCGCCACGACAAGGCAGTGATCCATGAAGTCTACCTGATAAACTATTATTTGCCATTGCTTACGAATCGCAAGCATGAGCAACCTAAAGGATCGCTGCAGTATTTCTATGAGATCTTGGTAATACGTAAACACTGAACATGATTAAACTGCGCGGAAAAAACGAACAGAGACAGAAAACACGTACATACATAGAGCGCAGATGTGTGTACGGGTTTTCCATCTCTGTACGTGTTTTTCCGCGCAGTTTATTCATGAACGACAAGCACCAAATAGCCCGCCAAAAAACCCTTCTTAAACACTGAAATTCTTTATAAAGAACCTAGTTAGATGTTACTGGGGCAATCAGTTATTTATTTAAATAGATGGCACGGTCTAGATAGAGAACATAAAAGCTTAACTTAAGACCTATTAATAATATGAGTTGCTTCATTGCGCAGGTGGGGACATACGTAAACAGAGCACGAAGGTTCGTTTTAATTATACTCGCGGCTTCTACATTGGAGATAGAGGTATAAATATTACCTTTAGGACTGTTCCTGTAGTTTACAC
Source organism: Amblyomma maculatum (assembly GCF_055883805.1). NCBI lineage: Eukaryota > Metazoa > Arthropoda > Arachnida > Ixodida > Ixodidae > Amblyomma > Amblyomma maculatum. Next base: position 59,671,843 of record NC_139349.1, on the reverse strand, counting down.
TATATCGTCTGCATATACCACAGCTACCAGCTTAAATTAGGCATAGGATGGTATATGGTATAAGGCAATTAGTGGTTAGTGAAGAACGAAAATTAAGTTTAGTAATAATGTTAGTTGCTTAGCGCTTGCATATGCGAACGGAAACCACAGGGGAAAGCGCAGATGGGGCCCATTAACGCTGCCTGCGGGGAAATATTTCTAGTAATGTTTGTTGTGTGTGACGTACATGCGTCCTCAAATTTAGTGAAAACGATCAGCGCCCCGGAAGTCTTCAAAACGACTGGCGTCTGCTTAGCGCAGCGGATGTCTTTGGGAAGTAAGCAAATCAACGCAATGATAAAAAAACACAGGTGAAATTGTACGCATTACCTGGAGTTTATATTTATGATCATCATTTCTAAGCACCCGATTTTGTGGGATAATAACAGCAGCAGCGAAGAAAAGGGCATTAGCTCTAAATCTAGGAGCTGAACGTTCCCTTCAGACATCTAAATAAGCATTTGCCGGGCTGGTCATAACTTAATGTTAAAGTTAGCTATAGGTCTGAAGTTTAACATATAATTATTGCCTAGCCGAAATACAGGCTTGCTATTTTCTTATCTCTGTTACTGTGCAGGCCTTTTTAATCCACTACTTTTAGCCTCTGCCACATATCGTCGTAAACGGACTGCAAATCAAACGCTTTTGTGGTGGTTTTATTCTAATTCCCTAAAGAAGCTGTTTCTGACAAACACTACGTTTCATAGAATATCTCTGCGAAATGTTTACAATTTTCGCATTGACCTTTGTCCAAAAATGCGTTTGATGCATTCTTTTAGGTGGAAAACATTCTACAGGCAGCAAGATAAAATGCCAAAGCTCTCCCGCAGTCCCGTCTAAAGTATCCTTTGTTTTAGTCGCGCACGAGGTCCTCTGCTAATATATTCAGAACACTTTTTCACCAAGAGGTATGTCAACTTAGTATTCTTTGTGTATGCTGCTCGGTTCGCGTGCGCTAAGGTGTTCGAAAAACTTTGAAAGTGCTACCGGTGCCCTGGTAAATTTAGGCAACAGCTTAGGTTCCCTGGTGCTTGTGCTGACCGGACAGGCTCTCCGAAGTAGCCATTTCTATGCTTCGAAAGCGACGCTTGTCAAGCGAATATCTAAGTAATGAGGCATTCCTGTGGATGGGGATGGATTGTACGCCGCCCTGATGATTGACGGTTGGATAGTAATAATGGATGGACTGATTACTGGTGGACGGTCAGATAGCCGGAGAGCGCATAGGGTAGAAGGTGGCACCAAAGCTTTTACTTGAATCGCAGCTCGCCGGCAACATTTTCTCTTTTTGTGGCTTCAGAGGTAGGTAACCGAGGAACTGGTGGGGAAACATTCTGTTTGTTATGACATAAGTATTAAGGAGCGCGCAGCCACTGAAAAGAAAGGAATCATGGGGGAATGTTGTTTTCTTTGCTATTTTTGAGTATTGAGAGATAATAATGCGGTAGTCATTTTATGGCTCAAAGTTGAGATAAAACGTAAAGAATAAACAACCGCATGCTAGGAGGGGGGAACGGAACCCGCGGCGTCTTAATTTCACGTGATATGCAGAGCTATAGCAATGGCTGTTAAATCTTATCCTTTTTGGGCATTTATGTTGCACGTGACATAACCTTGAGAGGGTTCATTAGCGCCAACGTCATCAACAGCCGCTGATGTTATACATACTGCATTAACGTGAGTGTGAAAGTAAAAGTGACGTAGCAGAGATGGCGGCAGCTGTGTTAAAAACTTCTAATGCTGCCCATGGCATCAGCACTGCCGGAACCGGGGCCCTCGATTAAATATTGAGAAGACGTTCAGAGTGATGCTTGTTATATCACTTTCCCATATGCACCATTACTCTCAATGACTTTGCCGATGACCACACTCACGGTTTGTCTAGGGGCAGCACAAAAAAATACCTTAAATGCGACGAATCTACAGACGCAGCTGTCGCGGAGTAAATAGAACCACGAGCACCATGTGAAGCTTATGGGAACAGATACCATAAGCAGTATGTGGTCATTCTTCTTTATTCTTTTAATTGTTATTGTGAACCAAAAAGTAGTTACACTTTTTTAAACGGATCAAGGCCATACATGAAAAAAAAAAGGAATATAACTTCCTTATCATTTTCTTGAGTTAGAGTGGCTGCTGCCTATCTTCACCTTTGGTTCCGTGCTTTTAAAAAGAAAGAATTACTATGCCGGCGCCTACGATCGGTTTGTAATTGAAATTACGAACAAGGAACCTATTCCTGCAAAGTTCTGAGCCTTGATTTGCCTTGTCCTGCCTTACCGAGGCAGTCAATATTAATTAGCGCTATTGCGTGGGAAGAAAAGAACATAAGCGATATGAGATTTTAACCCTAATCCTTGTAGTTCGTCACCGAGTTGTCTAAACGCGTCTTTATCCGCTATCGGATGATAAGGGAGGTCCAGATTTCGATAACACCTTTTATTGACCACACAACTGCGGCGATATTGTAAGATACTGTTATGCACATGATGATGGAAATTGTCTTAGGTTCCAAAGCGTGTAAAAATTAGCTTTTAAAGTTTTCTTATCTCTAAGCTAATGGTTAAAACACCCATTAAAATAAATGACCAGCATGTTTTAAAACAAAAACTCAAGCTTCTCCTTAAGAGTGAAACACTACTTTTTTTTTCTTTCTCTGCCAGCAACAATTTATCAATTGCACATCACCGATCAAATTATAATACATCGCGGCGTGGTAATCATACGCTAATGACAGTTCAATATATAATACGCCAACGAAATACCCACACAGGATTTACAGTAGAACGGCTCGGGCTAGCTGCGCTACCCAGAGAAGCGCGAAGGGGCTCGTGGCTTTTACTTGATATCTGATATCCTGAGCGGTATTTGTTCACAAGCCGGTTTTTAATGATTACAAATTTTGCTGAGATGACTTATACAGGCCTTTCCCACTCGAAAAAAAAACTGCAGAACTGTGTCAAAAATACGACAAAATATCCTGTAGTTCTGTCGTAACCATCAGATATTTCTGTAGTTCTGTAGTACTTTTCTGTAGTTCTGCTGTTTTTCTGTAGTATATTTCTGTTGTCTGTAGTTCTGCAGCACTTTTCTGTTGTAACTGCAGAAATTTCTGATGTTACTAAAGAATGTTCTGTTGTCACAACAGGTTTCCCGTCAAAAACCACACAGAAATTCTGTCGTAACATCAGAAAAGAAAGTTTCTGTACTTTTTTCCGACTGGGTTTTTTATTCACTAAGTAAATTAGTCAGCATGCGTTTGAGTGCATCTTGCCTCTTCTTCGTCCTTTGTCTGGGCAGCACAGATTTGCTTTTCACGATTTACAGTAGATGATACAATACGCCGCTGTGTTCCGCATTTGCGAGTTAGGCTGCATTATATGCTACGGCACTGCAGATTTTATACATGAACTGCACTGCATGAAATATTGCGCTACTGCAGTACTTGTGCACCGAATTACTCTAAATGGCACACTATGCCTCTGCAATACTCATACACGTTATTACACTATAAGAGATAGAACAATACTGATGCACGAATTAAAGTATAAGACACTACACCGTGTTCCGTATTCCGAGTGTAAGTCGTTATCGAAAGTGTCACATCTCCGCAACCTAGAGTAATGTGATTGTTGGAAACGCCGGAACCGGAAGTAGTAGTGACATCCAGTACCAGTGTCTCCGCCAATCATATATGACTCGATGGCGGGTATATAGCGACACTCGATAACGACGCAAACGCGGAATATGGAATCAGTACTGTGCTTATACACATGCTCATTAGTCCCCCATACCACGCAGAGTTGGCAACAGCAAGCCATTGTGGCATAAGTGTAGGGTGCACTTCCAGCACGCAGAGACGATGGGTTTCGTCCGCAACACCGGAAATCACACAAATTCATTTCATAGAATTATTTCTATCATCCCAAGTACTACCATTGTCCAAGTACCCAAAGCTTTCGCAACGTTTTCAAGCAAATCTAATAACAAATGCAAAATTCCCACACTGGGGAACATTCCACCATGACAATAATTTTATCCGCAGATAAATTACTTGATTTTTGTTGTTGCATATCATTTGATTCGCGATGGCTGCAGCAGATTATTGTTATTTATTACGCAAACCTTTCCCACCATTACAATAAATAAGTATTAACTGGATGAGCGCGCAGGATCGACTTAACGGGCGCAGTTTTGGTACAGATCGGGAGATTAGACTATTCAACCAACATGTGCAGACAACAATATTTAAAGTATTCTGCAGTTGCCTGAAATATTTTGGAACACGCGCTAAGTCTATTTTTTACCGGCGACAGAGCTACTCTGTACGAGCGTGGGAAAACTTTTAAAGCAAGATTTTATTGAGCATCATCAGGTTAGACCATTACCATAAATAAGTTTACAATATCCAGTCGGAAAAACTACTGACGATTTTGTGTTGTCACGACAGAATTTCTGTCCAGATTGTGACAGTGAACCTGCTATGACAACAAAAATTTTTAGTAACGTCAGAAGTTTCTGTAGTTACAACAGCAAAGTGCTACTGAACTACAGACTACAGAAAAGTGCGACAGACGAGAACTACGCAACTACTGGAAAGTACTGCAGAACATTCCGACGTTTATTACATAACTAGAGCATATTCTATCGTATTTTTGACACAGTTCTTTAGCTTTTTCCCACAGGATAGTATGTTACGGCATTTTGCACTTGCATCGGAATAAAAGCGACGTCTCAGACTGCTAGACAGCTGGACACTGTGTGTGCGGAAACTCGCGCAATACCACAGGGGCTTCTGATACTGCACATTAACATTCGTGTCTAGCTTGTTGCCTTTATAAAGTTACCGATGATAAAAAAAGGTACGGCATATTCAGTACGAAACAGAACAGTTTCAAAATTGATTTCCCAAAATGCTTAACAAAGCTCAGTGCACCAAATATGATGAAATGTCAAGCAGGACATTCAATCTGAGGCCGCCATATTTTGAACAATTAGAACATCAGTTCATATACATAGTTTAGTCGAACCTCTGCAAAAAAGCTTTGAAATTATGTAGCGCTTCGCCAACTTTTTGCTAATGCACATAATTGCCCCGTCGCGGTGGCTCAGAGGTTAGGTCACTTGACTGCTGAAACCAAAGTCGCGGGATGAAATTCCGTTCGAGGCAGCCATTTTTTTGATGGAGGCTAAAAACAAGTTGCCCGTGGAATATGAGGTGTTAGTGCACGTTAAAGATCCACAGGTGTTAAAATTTTTCAGAGTCCTCCGCTTGGGTGTCGCTCATAGACTGAGTAATACTGAGAGGTCGAAATTTACCAAATAAGCTATAAATAATGATTAGCTAAACGAGCAGCAAATGATTTTCATGGCTGAAAAAGGCATAACTGCCAATAAATAAAATCAAAGTAGTCAGTTGCGCTACGACCTCACTTGCAATCTAGGCTTAAATAACTGGGAATTAAGGTAATTATGGCGTTCATGAAATGAACATGAAACTTTTTTCTCACTATCAAAAGCCCTTGAGCGCTATTGCACATCGATATATGCTAATTCAATATCAATACTGGCATTCACGTAAAAGGAGCATGCCTCTTAGGATTAATAACATGTGGCCGCTAGTTAAGTATAAAACATACTCGTGCATTCAAAATTCTAAAGCGACTTCCAAGATGCCTGCTTTCCTTTCTAGTCGGATCCCTTCGTATTTCGCGTAAAGACGGGCTGACGACAGTGATAAGGGTGCTCCAGCTTCGGATGCTAGCTTTGGTCATTAACTAAGAACAAGCAGCCTAGATTAATTATGCACAGAGACTAAACCCAACATGTGCCCCGCTCTGTTCAATCCTAATGACTTCCGTTCGAGCAAAGCAAAGTCTTCTCATTTGTTTTTTGTTGTTATCTACATTCACTGCAGGTCATCCTCTTGTGGAGCAACATAGAGAACACGTGTCATTTTCTTCAGGAAACAGGCTGCTTAGGCAGAGGCCTCCTTTTTGCATTTTGCTTGCACAAAAAAAAAAGTTTAAGAGTACATTAACGGCTGCGCAGAAAACCATCAGGAAGTTTTTGCACTTTTGCTTTGAACTGCAATACTTTCTATTTTTTCCTACTTCATCCATATACCTGTTAATGAAAAAAGAGTCTCTGAGCGAAGTGTTTGAATTTCTTTTGGAATAAAATTCTTTAGAAGAAAAGTAAACTGGGAGCGTTCGTACATGGAGGAGAAAAGGCTGCTGGTACCCAACATAGAAGCTTTCTTCTGTTGCAGCTTTGGTGGTGCTTCTAGGGAAGCTTTGTAAGCGGTGTCAAGCTTCCCATTTGCTAGCTAAATTTGCATGTATTTTCAGCTGCCACGTCCTAGTGCTCTAAATGTAATTTTCGGTCCCCTGAAGAATTTTCTTGCTTGGTGCTTGCTGTTTTACCAAATCAAAAACAGAAAGTCAGCAGCAGCAAGCCCGAGAAAGCCCCTAGAAGCCGCTAAGTTAAATATTTGCATCAAAATGGTCATTTTTACGCATTTTATTCTGTTATTTACACTAGAAACTTTAAAAAACAATACTATAAATACATTACAAAAGCGCATTTTTGTCATTTGACTTCAGATTTCGGGTGCCGTTTATAGGTCTAAAGTGAATTCAGAAAGGTACTTATTTCTTGCCTGATTACAGCCTACAACTGCAGACAACTTTCCGCGCAAAATTGTTATCTGCTCCATCTTCATTTACCGAGCACTCCACGAGCGATTGCTCGTTCGTATCGCCGGTTCAAGGTAAGATTTCAAAACACTTGTCAACTTATACCTCCACATTGGGTCGATCATAGAGGGCCATTTGTTTAACCTGCATCAGCTACACCAATGTAGCAAATCTATACCTACAATGGATTTTTACTACACTGCTGTAGCTGGCGTAGATTTTAAAAAATGGCCGTAAATATAACAATAGTGAGCTGTCCACAGTTTGAGCAGCATTTACTGTGCCTAAGTGGTCTGGCTTTAGTCGTTAAAATGGGATTTGTTGTCTGTGCTCAAAATCCATTTCCTGTTTACATTTGATAATATTTAGATGATTGAGAATGCGTCTAGCTTCTGCTTTCTATTAGAACAGCATCAGCTTGGAAGAGAAGAAACTCGCACCTTTAAAAGGCGGAGTTTTTGTCGGAAGCATCCTTACTTATTCACTTCATGTCAGAATGAAACTGTGCTATCACGGTTGTTTCAGCTGACGAGAGAGGGGCTTCTTCCATCGCAGTTCAATCGCACAGTTTATTTCTCATGGCACCAATGAATTTTATAAGGGTCACTACCCATTCAACCTACACAAAGAGCGTTTATTTACTTTAGGAACTTCCAGTACTAAGTCTCGAAACTTAGGGTCCTGCTACCCCCTCCTTCCCAGATTCTTCATATGCTTGACAGGCCCCAGACTGAAGAATCTGAAGTTTGGCCACAACATATTCGGCGACAGCATACCCGGCTATAGTACGATATGCCGCATAAATCGATTTAAGGTGTATTGAACGTGCTCCAATACTCGCCACTTTGAAATATTGTTCACATCGTACATTCCCGGCGACTTTCCTTCGCAGAAATGAAAAAGAAAAAAAATGAAGAACCTAAACTGCTCTTGCAAAATATATAAAGCCACCTAAAACCGCCAGAATGAAGCACAACAGGACTTAAAACCGCTAAAAATCCCACCTCCTGCAAAGAAAGGTTTTACCAGCTAAGAAAATTAACCAGGGGTAAACGTTGCTGAACCGAATATGGAGTGAAAGCATTAGCTGCGGGGACCGAGCATTCTTCTTCTTCCTCCTCTTTCTCTTCTTCTTCTTATTGTTCTTCTGACGTCACAACACCTGTTAGGTGCAGCGTCGGCTCGGGGAGCACGGACACGGATACGGCACTCAGCGACGAGCGGTTAGACCTGGCGTAGAATTGCTTTTACAATAAAACTGTAAAATCGGCCTAAATTGGCAACACTGCAGGCTACGTGTCTGTCGTGGCAGCTGTTAAGTGCAAAGGCGCTTTCTTCTAGGTAGCGCTCCAAATTAAAAAGCCTGAGAGCACTTATTTTTGCCTCCTGGGCATTGTTTTTGTAACACTTATTGCGAGTGGTTGTAAGAGCTATGGCCCTAAGATCGCACATGGCGCATTATTCTGTGTTTATAAATGATACCAACTACCACCAAAACAAAGCCGACCATACCGGAGCGTTCTTTCTAGTTCGCTTTCCTTTGTTGCTTTGATACCGCTACATCTGCTCTCATTGCAAGCAGTCAGGAGTGGAATAAGCCTAAACGGTAGACACAATTGAGTACGTAATTTCGTGCTTTGAGTTTCGTAATAGAAATTAAGCGAATGTGTTGGTAAACAAGTGTGTCAGTGAAGGCCGCCAATAATTTTCCGTTGGAATGCCTTGCCGTTGGAATGCGTTGGCGTTCCGTTGGAATGCCTACTGCGTAGGAGCTAAAGCTTACGCCCACTATCAGTCCACTTATCAGCCTTCTCAACCCTTTAATCTCTAATATGTCCCCTCCGGACACATACAGGTCCCACGTATTCGGGCTGGAAATTGGTAAGGCATCCAGAAAAAAATATTTTAATTGCAAGAAGTATGATGCTCGTAACTGAGCGAAAGAAAAAATTACTTTATCACCTAGTTTAAGCCCAGGTTGACACTATCGATTAAGTGTGTAGGGGAACAGCGGCGACGCACGAAGTACGTACAGAGGGCTAGGGTGAAAGGGTGAATGAAGGATGTGGCTATATGTTGTTAGCACTCGCTATCTTGTCAAATATTTTCTTAAACTCTCTATTGTAACATTGCAATGCCCCTTACAACAATTTGCGCTGGAGTCACCAAGGTCAGTTGGCCCCTCGGCTTGTCCCAGACTAGCCACGCAATGAGCTGACTCAAATGCTGCAATGATGATGACAATACAATCAGGAGCGACCAGCACGCTTTTTCGTAGATTGACCCTTTGTGTAATGTAGGCCAACTGCAGTCTAAACTAAAGAAGAAGATAGCACTGTATATATTTCGCAAAAAAAAAAAAAAAAAAAAAAAAACGTTTTTTTCAGCGGGTGTACTTTCCTCAGAAATGTCTTAAACGAAAGCTCTGCATATGATTATTATTTTATTTTCACGCGTTGAACTCGCGCGCACTGCGCTCAATCTCGAAAAACCTCCAGATTCAGCGCCTCAAGGTGTCAAAGCGGCATGTTCTCGCCTGAAAACAGCGAGCGCCACGCCACGTCAGTGGAAAGGTTTATGCTTATCGAGACTAACCTGAACTGTCCAAAGCTCAGAAAGGTGTGCCGTTCGCTTTCGAAAAAACCTATTCTTTTTTATGTGCTCGTTTCCTTTAGGTACGTCCAAGGCCATTCCTGACGCAGGTCTCCGTTTCCGTACTTTACACATGACGCAAGAGTGACAGGGAGAAACTGCCAACGAGAAATGTCAAAGCCAGGAATAAAAGAGCAATGTGAATTTTCCATTCGCCCACGAGTTTTATATGTTATATGGCTCTCGATTACCACACTACCTGCCGGTTGAGATTATGAACAAAACATTTGGTAAGGTGACAAGTGCATTTTTTGTTTAGCGTTTGATGTATTCACGTGAACTCAAAAATGACTCTGTAAAGTAAATATTTGGAGTGTTTACAACCTCAAAATATTTATATACTAGCTGAAGAGAGTGGATGTTCTTTGAAGAAATTTTTTCTAGTAGCGCCGAGCTGAGATTTTACAGTGGTTAGTGCAATGGACTCCTAACCTAGAAGACGTGAGTTCTATCCCAACCGTTGCGACCGCGGCGAAAAGCAAGGCTTCCATATAATTACACTGCCACAGAAGAAAATTGTGAAAAGCGTGAAAGAAATAAAACTTTCTTGAGGCTGTGAAGATTTATAATATCAAATTGGCATGCACAGTGTGCACCAAACAGCATAGGTTATTCAAAAAACAATATTGGATAAAGCGAGGAGTATGAAATTATTTCACATCGTTATTTCCTCTTACATACAACTGGAAAAAGCCATAATGCACAAATATACACGCTAATCGGATGTTGCTATGTAGGAAGTTTTTGCTCTTGCTGTGCCTGCTTTTCGAACTGCCGCTTACGTACAGCATTCTGACCTATCACTCTTGAAGAACGCCTTACTTATAAAGCTGTAAACTGAGGCTTGTGTCATATAAACAGAGACTACAACCCTTTTTATAATGCCCTACTTTGTAGGATCCTGTGACATAAAATAGACGTAAGGCAATCTTTCATTGGCGGCTCACATTCGAAACGAAAAGACAAAAAAAAAACACATCTACTTATTCTGCGCAGTGTGTTTCTGTGCACGCGCGAATTGGATAAAACCAACATTGAATTATATATGGCTTCAGTATTTTGAAAATGAAAAGTACCGTAGTGATTGACCAAGAAGAAACGATGTCGCATACAAAATACCTAGTTCAGCGTTAACGCTTTTTTGTTACGCTTAGACGCACGACTTGATCGCCAATTTTTAGGAGGAGAAGTAGAGAGCCCTAGTACTAAAATAAGGGCAGCGAATGTCTCGGCAATCTCATAGCATTGACAGTTAGCAATCTGTCTCCAATCTGTCTCCTGCATTTTCGTCTTACGCATGGCGTCATCTTACACATGTTTTATGGGAGTGAATTTGTTTTGTGGCATTTGGTTTCCTTTAGAGGTAAGAAGAATAGCGCTTGAATATTTATGTGGTAGGATCATGTCAGAAAATAGCGACTCAACTCAAAAGTTATCTACCACTTACAATTTCTTTCACAACAGTTATTTAGCGGCGCCTTATAAATACTGGTTTGCATCTGACAATTAATAACAGCAATGTAGCGTTCTCGCAATCATAAATGTTCGGCTGTTATCCCCCCTTGCGTTGCTAGCAATTAACCCCTATTGGGGTATCTTCATAGAAGCATACTTGTTTGCTAGAGCAGTCTATGTGCGCAAACTTCAGGCTTATCATCGGCTGGCCCCTACAGTTCAGATTTGTAGAGTCACTAAAGAGAACTCATTGCTTCGCAGCTAGTTAGGCATCATAAATCCAAGATTTTTCTTAAGTGCAATGCGCAGCCTTTACGCACATGCCGATATCATTGGGATGTCGCCGAGAATTTGAGCACCTTTGAAACAGGGTCATTCTTTACAATGTCCGTCCCATGAAAGATCACCTTGGATTAGAGCATGATACTGCGCCATATATTGCAATAAGGTTCTCTTCGGTAGAGGTTTCAAATTTTATACCTTTTTTTATGCACAGTTCGGAAAGACCAAATATCTTTTTAAGCTAGCTTCAAACCACAGCGCTTATCTGTACACATGGAGACTGGCTCGCAATCTTATACACGTGTGCTCAGTTGAAACGCGTCGGCGAACGAAGATTATTATTCCCAAATATACATTACAACCCATCGCACGGAAAGCGTATAAAGAATTCCACTGGGGCTAGGAGTTGTCTTTGATTTTTTTCTTGGATTCTTGCTCTCCCTAACATGGGCATGGAGAGATTCAAAGGAATTGAGATCTTTTGTTCTCCAGAAGGCGTGTTTTTGTCCCTTGGTGAAGCAAACTGCTCCGCAATCCAGGCACAAAAAGATAAAAAGCAAGCAGACAAAAAAGCTTATTCCTTTTTTTTTTTTTTACCTGAGCCAGATTCATTACAGCACGCCATTGCTTTCATTATCGTTTTCCTCTATTCGTAACTTCTTTTGATGCTAAATTTAAGATAGTACAATATAAGAAATGGGAACTACAGATTCGGGAAGGTTTATCTGTTTACGAATACTTTCCAAATTCCCGGAAGCAAAGTTTATGTGCACACTTTGCAGTGATTAGAGCGAGTTGGTGTGTCTTTAAACTGAAAGAAATGCTATTCGTGCTGATGGCTAGACAGTTTAGGGATACGAAAATGATCTTCATTATTTTGAATGAGTCATGCTGAAGCGCTTTACTGTTCCTTACACTGATTTATTTCGCTTTTAATTTTATTGTAAAAACTAAGAGCCTTTAAAGGAAACCCAGTAGTGCAAAACAGTTCACCCTGTTTCAGACTTCGAAGCAAAAAAGAAACAATTGGAACGGCATATGTGTAATTAAGTGTGGATTCTGATGAGCTCAGCCCTCAACGACTAGTAAAACTTCGAAAAATAGTGCATTCTGCCGCACCTATTGCAGCACGGTTAAGCAGTGATTCTATGCTCCCTTTTTTTTTTTTTTGTACCGGAGAAGTTACATTTCACAACCATAGTCACTGGCTGCGAAGATGAAAGGCTGTTTTTCTTTATTGTCAAGTAATCGGCTGTAAAATCAGGATAAAGCAAGCGTTGATGTCTGACTTATCCGTCATGTTTCCTACCTAAATTGATTGTGAAGTTTCAAAAGGTTGAGTTGTTTATTTTCATGATGGCCTTGGTGCTGCTTTGAATGCCTTATTGTATTTACATGCAGTATGCTTCATAGTTAATGAACATATTTACCACATTCACCCTGCATCGATTTCCACTCCAAAGAAGCTGCCTTTTAAGAACAATTTATCGGAGGATTGAAATGCTTACTGGCGCATTTCCTAAGCGAGTTTTAAACCATTAAACGTTATTAAACGCTTGTCGGAAAAGCTAGTCATCTTAACCTTACAATCTATTAATCACCATGTGACACGCAGCCAGCCGCTCCATTCTTTCGATGAAACCAACCAGTCATAATGTGTCCCGCCGTATCCCTACACCACTCTCTTCCACCCGCCTCCAGTTCTCTTTTTGTCCTCCCTCTCCGCTTTCGTATTTGAATCGAAGGCAGAAATTTCCCTTAGTTCACTCTATGCACCGGGGAGCCATTGCATCAACCCTCTCTCTATCTTCCCATTCCCTCTTTGAAAGCTGAGTGGGACGTTTGTTTGTCTCCTCCTTACTACTAACCTGCCAAGGTTTTAGACAGACGCAGACGAGGACGCGCGAATGGACATTTCTAGTATGTAGGATCATGCTCTAGTGCATTAATAAGATAGCAGTCTCGCTATAGGAGAAATTTAGGCTACACTTTTATAAACTAATTGATATCAAATACATAAAGATTGGCTATCATTTCGTGGAATAGCGCGAACGAGACAAGGGACAAAAGGAAGAGTAGATGACATGGGCGATTTCTAAAAACTGAAGGTTTATTTGAAAACACATGAACTATGAAACTAAACTAAAAATTCACGAAACTAAAAAACAAGAATATCAAGGATTACGCAGCAAAGAAAGGCACTTATCAATTAGGACTATCTCATTATCCTGTAGAGTAACAGATTTTTTCACCCCACGCGTGTCCGGTTCTTAGCTATACGGTAAGCTTCAGAAGTCTCCCTGCCTATTTGGCTGTTGCCGTAGAATAGAATTGTTGTGTTATGCAAGTCAGCTAGGCAAGGCTCATCTTTAAGAGTATTGCAAACACGGTAGTGCAGCCCAAGGTTAGAAAATGGAGATGTTTTCCCAGAAAAGCAATTTTTATTCTCTTATGTCTATTAATCACGCAAAATACCCACGCTTCCGCAATATGATCGGTTTCACAGAGATATTCACTGACAATTTTATTTGGCAGTGGTTAATGCAGAAACAAGGCATTGGATAAATAAGCTGTGAGATAACTTGCAGCTTAATGCGGTTATAAAGGCACTTTTGCAATCGAGTAAAACTGTGGCTTTTTGTTCTCTATGAGCTCATGCACAGGTATCAGTGCGAGAAAATAACTGGGGTCAACAAAGCTCCTTCTTGAAGGGTATGCTGCGATAGAGTAGGCTACTACGTGACATATCAAGCCTCGCTGAAACCAAGCCTTATAAAAGTACCTGCGTAGCCTAGAAGTAGAGCTTATGACCACATAAAATCACCAACCCTAGCTAGCATCTGCTCCTCACGTTCTTATATCATGCAGTATCGTTAAGTCGCAGTCTTTAAGCTGGCAGCTACAACCAGCCAGCGCCACACCTGTGTGTATCCGCTCAGAATGCCGATGCCGGAGTTTTCGTGTAAGAGGACCTTTTAACGCTTTGGCATTAAAAAGTATTACTGCCAAAAACTGATATAATGTTCCTTTTTGTTCCTACTGTATACGGATTCCCTCAGCATAATCAGAACACTACAATTAAAGAAAGGCAGTCATGTCGGTGGTTGGTAATATAAACGACAAGATAGAAAAGCCGCAACACAAGGACACACAAAAAACACTCCTGAATACTTACCCGCTTCAAAAAGATTCCACGAGAGGAGATGTATAGAATGCACTGGAATGGTAATAATAAAATTAGGAAAACAAGCATTCTCCCTAAGTACTGCGTAAAATGTACGCATTCTAAATTTGGGTGTAATCTAAATAGCGTACTCTAAAACGATCAACATGCATCACGTTAGGTGTTTTTTTTTTATTTTTAAGGGGGGGGGGGGGGGGGGAATGGCAGGTTATAGACAAGTCAGGAACTCTTTATGATAGTGTTATTGTGCTATATTCGTCTTGAGCGCCCACACGTTAAAATAGTATTATCCTCGTAAAGGATCAGCTAAGATTTGAACAATGTGCAGATCCGGTGACCTAATACGCATTTATTTTCGTGCAGTTAACTAGAAGAATGAACGAAAACGTTGTCTAATTTGTTATCAAGTGATCGCGCTCTAGTAATATAATTTCGCTAGCTTAATGCCGCTGATAAGTAGGACCATACATTTTAAATGTTCAGGCGTTACCGCGAGAAACAGCTCCCTATGTATATGGTATGGTCTTTATGTTGACGTATAAAAGCTGCAAATTGCGCAGCATTCATAAAACTCTAGATACGGAGACTCCGTTAGTCTATGATAGAGTAGCTTTACTGGACGGTAAAATATGAAAATTTGCTGTAAAGTACGGCGTCAACTGCAAACTAAGCAACTTTGTTGCCACTTTAAAATCAGAAATGTAGCGAAAGCTGATCTTGGCGATCTACTAGCATGGGAAATCACCCTGCGGTCTTTCCTGCGGCGCTTAACGGACGGCATTTGAAACCCATGATGGCAACCATTCTCGCAGTATTACAAACAATAATAGTAAAAAAATGCCTGCCCTCATTCCAGCGCTCGCTTCTACGAGCCGGCGCTTTGGCCTTCTTCCGCTCCTGTGGCGTGGCAAGGCGTAAACGTATTACGTAGAAAAAGCAATTGCGCGCTTTATTTTCACATTTGCTCTGTTTTCTCTTGATATTGTTAGTCCAGACTCTATTTTTTGGCCCTTCGACATAACTTTTAGGCGGAGTGTCACAAAGATTGGAATTTAATACGTGCTTTTACAAAGGGAACAGAGTCACGCTTCAGAGAGATTTGTCCTGGGGGAGTCATCATAACTTGTCTTCACCGCTTGGTAAAAGGGTGCTTCGAATGGTTTGTTTCTTATAATGTCCTTTGTTTTGTTTGGCAACCTTCACTATAGAGCGTAAATGAGAAATTGTGGCGATGTTCTCCGGTCACGCAGAAAGTGGAAAACACGGAAGAAGACTTTCAGTGAGATATTGTTTATCCTGAAATACAAAGGAAGTGCCCTTACACGCACTGAAATACAACCAACGCCGTTAGAACTACGTGTGTAGCCAAGTCAGATTTCTTTTTAACTAGATTTGAACAAACCGCATAACTCATCGAGATAAGAAAAAAATATAATCGAAATGGTGAAAATTTGTGTATGTATAAAAATGCGAAGGTCTACTGGTAAAGATACCTAAATTAAAGGGTACCATGCATGATGTGCAGCGCTTCTCAACCTCTTTTTTACGCAAAATGTTAACTTTCCATTAAAAATTTGGCTCCAGATTCAGCAGTTACTTGGTTAAGAAACGCTCATTCATTGCCTTAACCAATTCGTTTTCCTACAAAAGCGTGACCCCAGGTCTTGCTTTAAATTCAACGCTGAGAAGTGTATTCGATTATTCTAAATGTATATAAATCACACGTAGCTTTTTGTCGCTGGTAAGGTTTTCAAAGATATTTTTGCCTGTGCTTGGAGGTACAGTATTAAAGCTATAAAATAGATATCGTTCGCGCTATGCCCACTCATTCTTGCTTGCAATGACGATGCTGTGACATCAAATCTCCAAATGTCTTCACATTTCGCTCATCCGTCCTGGAAATGTCTTAGGTAAGCAGGCTGCGATAACGACTGTCGACATGCCGCTCAATCTTCTTACGTTGTTACACATTATCTCTTTAAGTCTCTTGTTCTTCGCCATCACAAGAGGCCCTGTTAAACCGTTACAAGACAAAATCCCGTTTACCATTCGTGACCGTTCAAACCAAATGATCGATATGGTGAAAAGTGGATCCAATTTCTGAGTTACATATTGGTTAATGTTTCGGTCTCTCTTCTGACGAACTTTTAAGATGTTTTTTCTCACAATTGTTTCCCATTCCCCTTTTTTCATTGCCTTATGCCGAAATATTCAAACCAAACGTCCCGTCCACAACACACTAATACTCATGATTTTGGCCACCATCTACAGTTGTGAATACACGTTTCGCACCGTGCCAAACACATTACATCATATGATGTGGCGATGCAGGGGGCCACATGGTAACATAACCACAAAATACCCAGCATAGGAGCAGTGGGAGGTTCAGCTGTAAAGATTTAACCTGGATGATCAGCGTAGTATGCTAAATGGGACTAGGGAGATGAATCGGGTTCATAACCTCATGGAGGGAAGGGAGGCTGCTCATCTGGGGGAAATATTTCACGCCTGCACTGAATTAAAGCCTATATCTCGCGCCTATGCCTTTGCTATAAGGCAAAAGGTTGAAAGCCTATCGGCCAGCGACACAAACGTTTTGAGAGCTACTGAAGCTTTGAGTACTCGATATTCATATCTTCTGAGCTCTAGGTATATTTACTAGCTTTACAGCACCGATTGCCGCAGGTATATGAGCACGACCGGCAGTATTCTCTGTATTCCTTGAATCGAAAGAATGCAGAATGTGACTGCAACAAGGATAATCTAGGACCTGATCAAGCATCATGAATCTGGTTCGTGTTCTGTTCTTCAGAGCGTAATCCCATTTCCCCTCGCTAACCAAGCAGGTGCCACAGGAACAGTCGAAGGTTGACAGTGATCACTGGGAAGAGTTGGAAGCGTACGGACAACTAGCCGTTGCAGATCTAACGAACGACGGACATATGAGAGAACTGAAGCTTGCCCACTTTTTAACCTAACCTGCATCCATTATCTTTATAGCGTCAATATTCCTGCCGCACTTGTTATGTGTGCATTCAGCCACCAGTTTAAAACTCAACCTCGTCGCTTTCTGCTGAGCACGAGCTGGTGAAAAGCCTTTCGTTTTGTTTACTCCATCAACCTCACAAGTAGGAATAATTGATCTTCACCTTACGAACAAAATTTATTCATGGCCGCCGTTGCTCAGTTCATACAACAAATTCAAGCTAAAACGCTCTCAATAAACAGCTGCAACATAACTTATCTTCTTAATTATAGACCCTGATGAATACTGTAGACAGATACGAATATCTTCTGGAGCTTGTTTTCGTATTCTTTCCTATTAAACAGCTGCAGCATAACTTATCTTCTTAATTACAGACCCCGATGAATACTGTAGACAGATGCAAGTATCTTCTGGGGCTTGTTTCCGTATTCTCTCTCCCTCTTTGGCAGAACCATAGCTGTGTAAGTGCGCAAGCACTCACCCAGCTATGTTTCACAGCCCAGGTTAACAGAAGGAGGACTTTATTTTTGTATTCTTTCTGTGGCTGTGTTGATACAATTCAACAACTTCATGGCGCAGCTGGCACGCTTGATTCTGTAACTCTTTTTATCCTATGAATTCTGTTAGTTTAGTAAAAGCAACTTTACATGAAATTATTTCACTCTTTTCTCCCGCTCGTGCAAATCTCGTCACCCAAAGAGTTACAGGGATGGGAGGCCAAGACAACGTCCTGTTTCTTTCTTGCACTCGAAATGGTACCAACAGACCTGACACGTCCATCTCCTTAATCAAAACTGAGCGTCAGTGCCTTCTTCATCCTTCATAAATCCCTAAAAATGAGGCGTATAGCAGTTTATCCTCATTGCTTGCGTCAGGAGCCTTTGGGAAACGACAAGTCTGCCACTGAGCTAGATGAATGACATTAAGGGCTACGTCTACTTCCTGTTTGCAAGAGCTCAGCTAGCGTTCCCTTCGGTTCAGGTTTGAGAAGCCTCCGGTGCAGCCTTGTAGTTGACAAGAAAATCTTTCATGCCCATTTGACATGGACTGGCTTGGCTCAAAGTGTAAGGCGGACAGACTTTCGCCAGAGGTGTGGATTTCAAGCGCTAAGCATCAAGGAAAGCAGTATTTTAGAGCTACGAACCAAACCCTTCAAAGGGAAAGTTCACAAGGATTGAAGCGAAACGTGAGAACGACTGTCCTAGGTGATACGTTCTCTTTTTGATGCAATAGGGAAAATACCTGCATATGGTTGTAGGGCGACTAGCATAGGTAGGTTAAATCATTCACTGCAGGATTTTGTGAAATATATAAAGGACAGAAGGAAGAAAGAGAGGAAGGAAGGAAGGCAGGAACGAAAGAAGCAAAGAATAAAGGATAGAAGGAAGGAAAGAGGGGAAGATGGAAAAGGAAGGAATGAAGGAAAAAAAGGCATAGTTTTAGGCTTCTCAGAAGGTCTCTTTATTTCTTGAATGTGACATTTACGAAGTGATTTTTAGAAGCAAAATCACACATATTTATTCGCGAATATGAAAAGAAATATACAGTGTGAACACTCTGTATTCCCGAAATCTTTCATTTCTTAAGAAAACAAGCGGATAACCCTGGAATAATGCATTTTTAATTATGTTTATATTTGCTTATTAATAATGAATTATACTTGAAGCGGGGAAAAAAAGCAATTCAGAGCATTTGTTTGCTGCAGTCCCATTATTTGCGTACTCACTAGGTATGATAACTACATTTAGGCATTGAGGCGTGCATTCATCATTCATAAATCTTGTCCCTGCTCTCCGTGTTTTCATATGCGCTGTTTCTTCAAACGCTAGTGGTTTTACGGGCGTTAATATTTCGGCTCGTTTGGCATTGTTAAGAAAGCCTTGCGAAGGTATCCTTGTTAATGCGTGGCTGCAGTTTACATTGTGCGGATGCAGTATACTGCACTAATCGGCGTCTTCAATGCCGAGGTAGGCAAAAAGAAGGCTCGAGACCAGGCAGATGTTGATTATGGTATTGGTTCTAAACATAGCGGTGTGAATTTACTAGTTGAGTTTGAAGAGCGCAAGAAACCAAGAAATATGAATAACGTTTTCAACAAACGGAAGAACTAGAAATGGACATGGAAAATCACTAACGGGGAGACTTAAAATGAAGTTGACTTCATGCTACGTTCGAACCGTGGCATTTTGCAGGATGTAGAGGCAATCAGAAAGATGCGGTGCAGTGACCACAGGATGGCAATATCTTGAATTAGTCTATGTTTGAAGATGGAGCGAAATAAAATTAGTAAGAAAGAAGTGCACCAAAGAATTAGTGGTGTGGAGGAATGCAGAATAATTCAGGATCTCGCTACAGAATAGGTACTAGCTCTAATCGAGGATAACGACCTTATGTTAGAAGCGATGAGAAATACCTTCAGAGATATCATTATTCAGAGCGCGGTAAAAGTAGGCGGTATGTTAGTTAGAGATTAATACTGATAGACTACCTAAGCAGACGAAAGATTTCACTAAGAAACGCCAAATCATGAAAGCCTTCAATCCAACAGACAGGATAGAACTGCATGGTAGAGCCATCAAATGTAATCCATCGGTGCAAAGTTTCTACCATAATGAAGTATAGCATGGAGAAATTTGTACACGTTCTGAAGAAGGGGGCAGCCTTAAATCGGAGAAGAGGAAATTAAGCATATGCAAAAATCAGATGTATGCTCTAAAGAACAGGGCAGGGAATGCCATCACGAATATAGACATGATAGTCAAAATAGCCGAGGAGTTCTATACTGACCTATGCAGCAGTATAGTCACGACAATAATGTGATAGCAGTAGTGACGAGCAGTCAGACGTTCCGCCTGTGACGAAAACTTGGGTTAAGTAGAAACTATGAAAAGGGAGAAAGCAGCTCCAGTCGGTGCGAAGATGCAAAGTAAATCAGTACTTAGGTGCCTACTTAGTACAACCGCATAAAAGGGGGTTTAAAAATAAAATAAAATCGAAGCAAGTTTAACCCCCCCCCCCCCCCCCATAAAAGAGTGAATAAGATCTGTTCTCCTGCACCCCTTTGGCAGAAAATAGTTTCCCGGGTGCGTTGGCTCCCTTTAAAAACGCGACACGCATACTGCAAATGTACTGTGCAGTATTTAGTATAGAATGCAACACTTAGAAAACGTACGCAAGCCGTAATTGCAGCAAAACATTGGCTGGAGACATGACCCAAGCAATTAGTGAGAGTTCCCTTTCCAACCAAACCCGTGACTGCCGCTTCATCGAACAAGGTTGTGAAACCTAGCAGGCTTCAGAGTTTCAAGACTGATGCATAGGATATGCACCGTACTTAAGGGATTGAGAATCCCAGCATATGCAGCCAAAATGTTCTGGCATTGTGCCTTAAAAAACCAGAATCGTTTCGACTTACCGAAATATTTAAGAGCTGCAGCTCATACCTAAATAAACTTCTCAATGTAAAGCTTCAAGTACATTTTTGTCAAGGGCGCTACATCATCATGTCACCTAATAGTAATGTATCACTGAAGTAGTGTGAAACCACGTACAGCTTCAGGAATAAAAAATGCGAAGAGTCTAAGCTTCGCGGTTGAGGGTACGACTCTACAGTGTTAATGACTCTCGTTGACCGGCTCAGGGCTTGCAAACAGTCATTCGCGTATATACACTTTGCTACTCGCCTAATCACGAATATGGTAATTTGTGCCTCATTTATCTCGCTCATACTCTTTAGTATACCGTCGTAAGCGACCACATTATATGTAAGCCCTTATACTATATTACATACAATGTATGTATGTATGTATGTATGTATGTATGTATGTATGTATGTATGTATGTATGTATGTATGTATGTATGTATGTATGTATGTATGTATGTATGTATGTATGTATGTATGTATGTATGTATGTATGTATGTATGTATGTATGTATGTATGTATGTATGTATGTATGTATGTATGTATGTATGTATGTATGTATGTATGTATGTATGTATGTATGTATGTATGTATGTATGTATGTATGTATGTATGTATGTATGTATGTATGTATGTATGTATGTATGTATGTATGTATGTATGTATGTATGTATGTATGTATGTATGTATGTATGTATGTATGTATGTATGTATGTATGTATGTATGTATGTATGTATGTATGTATGTATGTACGTATGTACGTATGTACGTATGTACGTATGTACATGCATGCATACATACATACATACATACATACATACATACATACATACATACATACATACATACATACATGCATACATGCATACATGCATACATGCATACATGCATACATGCATACATGCATACATGCATACATGCATACATACATACATACATACATACATACATACATACATACATACATACATACATACATTATACGTATATATGTACATGATACATGTGCGGGGTCATCCACTCGCTCTCAGGTGCTCGCTCTCAGAAGGCACCAACAACCGACCCGACAGCGCATTCAAGCCAAGTGGCAGGAACTTTCAAGCACTATCTCTACATCCCTCTGATTCTTGCCACTTTCCTTGGATGTGCGGCACAGTCGGGCTCAACTTCGTTTTAGAGAGAGCGACAACCTGTTTGCATGTTTTCACTAAGAGAAGACATTCCTGTACATTGTCGTTTTAACAGAGCTTGGCCTTGGAGCAACGCGTCTAGCCTTATATACAAAGTTCATGGAGTACTGGATTCCCCTCTCCCGTTATCGTTGCGAAGGCGAAGCCCGAGATGGCAGCTCGTGCCAACGCGGCCTTGTCATGTGGTCTCATTACGTCACGAAACTCGAAGCTCAATCGCTGCACGTCCATGCCACCTGCCAACTTCTTGTGATAATTTGGTCATAATGCCACCGCCGCTGTTTCTGAAGAACGGAGGCATAAACGCTATCCCATTAACAATACTGAGACATGTGCGTCTAATATATCGAAAGCAAGCAAAAACGGCGACAATTTCCAAGCAAGCAACTAAGGCGACAATTTCCAACCTCAGCGAAAGGACTAATTTAGTGACATATATTTTGTTATTTCCTTCCTAATATTTAGCCTTGTGCCGAAGTCTTTTTTCACACCCATTTGCCCTTTACAAAATATAATCAATATTTATATTCTTTAAGACCAGAAACATGAAATATTAAAACATTATTTAATGCCTTGGCTAGGTCAGCATTAACAGCAGCTCTCGTCTTATTCACCCTCCAATACCGAAGGGACAATGCGGATGTACCTCTGTCATACCGCCCCTGATAACCGCACATCTGAGAAGAGCGTATTGAGTGTAGGACAAGTAGCTGCAGACAGCAATATAAACGTTGACGAAAGACTTATAATCTACAATACACAGGGATAATTGTGCTATCTTCCGATAATTTTCAAGCGGTTAGTATTTCTGCTTTTGTAACTAATGTGTTCTGAATAGGAAGATAGAGAAGAGAGCAGGCATCAACACATGCTAAGCAAATTGAACGTCCATAAAAGCTGTACCGAGTTAAGGCAAAAGTTTTTAAAGAACCCGTTATTAATACCATCGCGGTCAAGCGTTCGTGCTGATCAGAAATGGCTTCTCTTGTTTTCTCGACAGTGACGGCCCGTTTCATTGCAGCACTCTGCTCATCGTCAATTCGGTGGAAAACCAACAGTCAGCGACCAAAATTTGATTTCACATTTAGTGCACTACAACCCCCAAAGAACTTCGAGTAATAGCCGAAAAAAAAACATCACAATATTAGGCGTTCCATAGTACGTGAAACATCATATTGAGTGTTCAATACTTCTCGCGCAAACCTGCTCTGCCTTTCGTCACTCTGGACCCTACACCAACGTTGGTTGCTCATGCTAAAACCTACGAGATGTTGCTTTGTTCCGGGCCAGCTTATATGTTTCAATTGCTAACTGTTTGCCTTATTCATTCCTTCCTCCGGAGTAATCACATCTTACTTATGTAGCTTTACTAAAGAACACGCGAGCTTAAAAGCTGCTGCATGTTCTCGAAAGCAGTTCTTACCGACTCTTGCACAGACACGTTTTAGTCACTAGTTTAAATAAGGCCCAGTTTTCTCTAGATCTCGTTCGAGTAAGTAACATGCCATCTTAAAAAATGAATGCAAATAATTCGCCACTATGCACCAGATACTGAAATGTCACCGCCTATCTGTTGCCTTCTTTTATCTATACAAAACGAAGTGACAGTCATCGTAACTATTTTGCCCAGGAAATCTTGCATTCTTTGGCGGTGCCTCTCGAATTACTAATGATATTTTCTCCATCAATGACTCGAGAGCAGTCACTGGTTTTTCATCCCAAGACGGCTTGGTTTGCTAGATAGCTGCCACACTCACATTTCATTTTTACATAACCTACCATAATTGACGCCGCTTCTGAAGATTGCGCATTTCTCTTACATTAAAATCAGTATTCTGCAATGCTGCGATGCTTGCCATTTTTGATGCCTGTGTCCTTGGACATTATTCCCTTAAATAGAGTGCCTGGGGTGGAAATCGGTGGCCTATCAGGAAAACACAGCCCTCATTTTAGAAGTTACCCTTCACTTGCCTTTTTAATAGATACCTTCTGGTCATCACCACCCACACACGGGATCCTCTGTAAGACGGTTCAAAACAGCGCCGTCGTTCATGTCATGGCCAAGTGCTATAGACCGAACAAGCCGAACGGAGCGTGTCTTTCGCGCCAACAATGAAGGCCAGCACGAGACCGTATGCACTACTAGCGGCCGCCACAACTCTCCACTGGTCTGCCTTCAAGCGGCAGTGCCTCATAAACTCAGACACCGATGACAGCATCTCGGCTCTCTTAACAGACGTTTGGTCGAGGCGTCGTTCAGTAACAGATGGTTCATGCGCTGCAAGAACATCGCTCTGATTGACACATTCTACTGGTCCGGGACTGGGAGCTTCGGCCCTGGCTATGTGCTTCTGGGTGGTCAGTGCTAGCAGGTCTTTAAAAGGAGCTATTTGGCAAAGAATGCTTCAGCAGTTTCCGTGAATTTCATTTAAAAGCTCATGACACAACATCAATAGTATCTGACACAAGCACGTTATGTTCTTACCCCACTTCATGCTTATTTGCTCAGTGGCCGAGGCCTAGTCTCTCTGCGTGGCTGACAGCACGATTCTCAAATTTCTCTCCAATACCTTTGCACTGAGATCCCAGAGGCATGCAGTATTGAAGCCGTATAGTTTCAACTTGGCTGTACCGAATACAAAGGGCAAGCCTAACCAGGAACAAAAACTAAACCTGTATACCGAAACGTTAAGCCTATTAGCGAAGGCTCTTCCGACAATAGTATCCTTGAGCATGAGAAAGCCTTCACTGTTTGCCATTTCCATATGCTGTATGCCAAGGCAACACCCCTTCTGACGCTTGACAACCTGTACAGCTTGAAGTGCCTCGAAACCTGCTAAAATTATTCGGTTCCTTATAGAGCACGGAGGCTCAACCAGCTTCAGCCTAATGTAGTTTCTTTTCAAAGTCAAGCATCATGTAGGTAAGTCGTTTTACAAGTCTTTGTTAAGAAGCCTTTGCTTGCAAGAGCTCCTCTAGCAGATACCAGTCCAGACGTGATGCATTCCGTACTGGCCAATGCTCCAGATTGCTCATTCTGGGCGAGTCCGCACGGATCTCAGAAGTGCTATATGGTCGACCACTAATGTTAACATGCAGGAAAACTGTACTGCGTTGAATATTTCCAGCAGGACGTCGGTGGAGAACGTATCTGCACGTTCCCACAGCTGTTGCAAACATCGGAAGAGATCGGCCAACGGTCGATGCGCGGTTATCAGCAATGAGTGTTAAAAATACTGTTCTTGCCCTCATAAAGGTGGCGCATACCCACAAGGGAGATTGATCATGAGCAGGTTGTTATTACAGTTTCGTAGAATGCATACTCTAGAAATGAAATATTGGAAATTTGAGCAAATCAGTTTCAGTGACATAGATGGTTGAGGGTCGTACTGGTGTTTACTGAGCTTTAATTTCTGAGTTGAAAGAGAAAAGCGAGTGCTTAAAAACGACCATCCAGAACGGCTTCCTCTCCCTCTTTTATGGACATTAACTAAGCTGTATCTTGTGCCTGCGTTACCTATTCCGCGCAAGGCGGCTCATGCGGCTTGTTTAAATATGGCTTCAAATATAAGTCGTGTGGTATTATACAATGAGGAAGCTTAACAGCCTAATGCTAAAAATTTTATGTAAATCTTCATAGACAATAACTAAAGATCTAAGCGCCATCTCACATTCGTGCAGCAAATGATTGAAACAACGGAGATTTCAGTCAACACTTTAAATGAGCGCTATTCTCGAAGGTACCATTTCAGGAGCATGCTATAAATTACGAAGGGGCGAGGGCATTGAGCCAATAGTTTAAATTATCACTGGTACGTTTTAGATTGTGGTGTAAGTGCATGGCGGTGCAGATGTTTGTATACGAACGAGGAGCCGCAAAGAGAGCCGCTGATGGGGACCCTCAGGGCAGCCGCATCATGTCCTTAAAGTGACCGTGAGATTTCAATTACTGCAACCAGCGAAAATCTCTTGAGTCGTTTTTTTTTTTTTTTCAATGACAGAAATAGGCTACTAGATGTCAGTTCCATATGTATCAAGAAAACCAAACTTCCAAAACGCTTCTGCTCCAAAAAAATCACCTAATTTTAATTTTATTATAAACTGCGTAATATTGGCATAAACTGGGTTTATTTTTTAGAGCGAATAAAATAAAATTCTACCCAAATATTCAAAATAAAATCTACTTTGCGGCTGTTTGTATTGTGAAAACAATGAATCCTGGCCTAGGAGTTTTTAAAAGCTACTTCTAGCCAGCAAGTAAGATATATTTCGCCTTGGCCTCGAGCGAAACTGTGCAGAAGTTCCCATGTTTTCAACAAGCACACGTCTAAGCTAGTTATCTTTACTTGGCCTATTCCCCTTAAAGGACAGTATTTTGGTGGAAACCTAGTAAATGTACGACGGCAAGTGTTTTTCCTTTCGTGTTTTTGTTTTGCAATTAAGCGACTCGTCAAGGCTTATCGATTGTCTCTGCCTGTAGATGTTGCACTCATATTGCCAGGTAACACTAGATGACTCATCGTATCGTGAACACAAGAAAAGCATAGGTAACTGGCTATCTAGGGCAGTATACTTTTTTGAACATATATACTTTGAAAAGACCAGTGATTACCCACATGGTATCCACTGAAGAACCAAGACGAAAGAAGACATCTGCCATTGTGTTCAAAACCAGTGCACACCAGTTGGCCGTGGGCAGTTGCATGTGCGATATTGCCTTCTCTGCCGTCATCACCGCTAGGATATCGCTACTGGTGGTCAGAATTCTTCGGTCTTGCGTCGAGACATTTTAAAGAAACTGGCATCGTTAATTACAGACAATACATTAGGAAAATAATTTCCCATGGCACGCGAAAGGATCGCTGCAGCACCGTACCTTCAAGCACCTGTAATTTTGTTCCTAAACCCCAGATGCTGTCAAGAAGAAAACGACCGTAGCTCTGGTAACATGAATGTACCGTCTACGAGCTCGCTCAGTGCCTGCGAATTCCCTGCTACAGACCGCTTCGATTCAATAAGTCCATCGGCCAAGAAACTGTTTTAATTCACATGCAATGGCAAAAGCATTAAAAAAAGCCAATCGCCACACTCCCAATTCACAAGATTCAGTAGTAAAAGAAACGCTTTCGCTCTGTCAGTTCCCACAAAGCAGGTTCAATCGTGAAGGCGCCTAGTTCATTACTCGACAATTCCGGATCTGGCATACGTCTGGAGCGCTGAGACACAAAACTGAAAAAAAAAAAAAGAACAGATGGGAAGGCTTTTTTTTTTTTTTATTGCGTTTCCGTGACCTAGTTTCCAGTGAATTTGCGATAAGTAAACGACGTTTTGCTCTAACCGCAGCAAGAAATCAGACACGTTCTCTATGAATTGTTTGCTTCAGTTGTCGAATCGCCACTGAGCGTCAAAGAACGTTTCCGCTGTACAAAGGATGAAAAAAAAAAATCGCCTTTGTCAAACAGCAAGATTAAATTTAGGAGCTAGAAAAGGGCACAAAATCTGCTTCGGACAGTCGTCGACCGACCAGCGACAAGTGAAAGCCTCAAATTGCATGTGTAGCTCCATGTCCATTTAGGTCACCACGCTTCGTAGAAAGGTGAAAAAAAAAAAAAAGATGTGACGAAAAAACGATACCTTACTTGTAACACGCCGACAGCTGGGTGTTCAATTACAAGCACCTGTCTATGTCATGGCGAGTTCTAGACTGGCCAGCCAGACGTTTACAGTCTATGTAAGACAATATACGGCAACACATGAGTCGTTAGTACCAGATTTTGTTTGTCTTTACATTATGAAAAAAGTTTCTTGTCGCATCAGCGTGTTCCGAAGCACTTCGGGTTGACTCACACCACTGCAGCTGTGTGTTTTTTGGAAGGATAAAAAAGAATTCAATGCACCAAAAGAAAGTCAACGCTATTTTTGTCCATCCCAAGGAACTAACACTGCAAGAAAGTTGGAAATGATCACTTTAGTGAGGACTATGGATATATTTCTATTAAAGTGCTTCTCGAACTCGATACTCACTGCCACAAAATCTGGTTTCTTGAATGAAGTAGTTTGTTTTGGGCGCTCTGCTTTTCCGAAGCTTCTCATATTGTGTCATGCCTTGACAATCTTAAGGCGGCTATTTTGTTGGCACAACGGAATTACAGTGCGGTTTCTGGCTGCGAAACTGTTACACCAGTAGTGTGCAGTTTACGCTTGCATTTAGTGAAGATACCGCAAAAATGTGTTACAGAACTACAGACCCAGAAGTGTAATAAAGAAAAAACTACAAAACTACAAACAGTAGCGTACAACTGCATAAAATTTGTTTTTTATGTAAAACTAGCGAATACTTTGTACTTTTCAGCCGTTTCTTTTTTATCTCGACTCTGCGGGCTCACCTTGTCTCTATATTCCAATATTACTCCTTCGCAAATATGTTCGAGTCACTGTTCGAAAGAATGGAGGGCGAGGGGTGGCTTACGCAGGGCCCAACTTTAGATCACCTGTTCTCTAAGGAACTCAACGGAAACAGCGAAGACTGCACTCCACTTTAGGACTGATTGAGGCACAGAGTGATCTTGAAAGAAAATTGCTTTTTTAATAACTGCCATGCATTTCATAAAAATTACAAAAGATAATTTTGGCGTATGATACTGTAGCTAGTCCTCTCAAAGGTCCTCATTTCTAAAGATGCCTCAAAGGGATTGCGAAGCGCCGCGTAAGTTGACTATACCAGACATATAAGTGGTCACACTTAGCAAGTGGAGTTCAAAGTTCATCTCAGTATGTCTACAAAAAATGTTATGCTTATACGCAACGAGTAAACATTGTGATGAAGGGGGGGATGAGGGAGAGGGCTTTGCCACAGCGTTGACTGTTGTGTATGTCGCCGTCCCGCGCACCGCTTCAGTGCCTAGACAACGGCTGCTTGCTATGGCAAACACTGAAGCACAAGTGATATATTCGCTCCGCTCTAACGATCGTATGAGTGCTTGCGAACAAAAATTCGAAGGTATTTTAGGCTGCACGGGTGACGGAATATGGATAACAGCTTAGTAGCCAATGAAACAACACAATTCTTTTATCGAATTACTCTGAGCTAGCTGCCGCTGTTATATACAGCTCAGGTAGATGTATACCATATTTAAAAAAATATTTTAGGTACGTTAAAAATTGTTTGTCTATAAGATCTAGCTAAATGGGTAAATGGTTCGGAATAAAACTGAGAATTTTTTTTCGGAGCACGGCCATTTGATCTTAGATCGATTGCTGGATGTCCGAATTAGCACCTCTCCTGGAAATACTTCTGCCGATCAAGCATGGTCGTAGTATGTATTAGGGCATTTTCTGAATGTATTGATTTTTTTAGATATAATTTTGAATAATCTGAGACTTTCCTGCAGTTGTGAGGTAATGTTTTATTTCTATGGCGTTTGTTGTAGCACTTTTCCGCTGTACGCAGTACTAGAGTGCGTCTCCATAGAAAAAATATAAAATTCTGAAGTTACTGCAGAAATGTCATTAGTCAAAACAGGTTCATGTTCAATTAGCCCACAAAATTTTGTTGAGACAAGGATAAAATTTTGCGCTGATTTTTTTTACTGCGTTATTTTAAACCATTTGTAATAAGGATAACCACTGCACTGCACAAGTGCTCAAACGCTATTCGGAAAATCAATTCCTAAATATTAGTACAGCAGCAAACAGGTAAATTGGGACGATGTTAGAGCGTGACAAGGCAGAATATCTGGAACCAGCGGTAGCTTCTTATTAGTAAGGGTGGAGTGCAAGCACAATAAGGCAAACGATAAAATCTGGAGTTCCATGTTTTCTATATGAGGATGACGCTACACATTTTGACCAAGACATATTGAAAGCACTGCAGAGCGCACTACTTCCGAGTCGGTTGAGCTTGGTAATACACCTTACACTGACCGACACACCTGTTGGGCGCCTCAAAGTGAATACTGTAATAGGAAGGCTGCTAATCACCTGATCCATGCCCGAATAGCGGGGCTAAGTACTTCCTTTTAGCCATTGACGATGCTATTTGCCAAGCCTATGACGCAGTTGAAGCTATGGTTGTCTTCAAACCACAGCCGTAAATATTGTGAAGAAGCGGCTGCAGGAAGACTCTCCGAGACTAACCAAAAGACCTCAATAAAGTTTTTTCACTCACTCACTCCACATAACCGACACAACCACTACGAGACATTAGCATTACGAGTATAGCTCAAAGCCTTCTTCCACCGTCACCGCTATATTCGCGATCACATCTATTTCCTCCTTTCCTTGTGCGAACTCGCAGACGTGAGAATCTTACTCCAGATTACACCTGATCGGCATTAGGCATGTGCTCTTTCTGTGTGAAACTCCTGAACTGGTTTTATAGCAACATTTTATGCTTGCTAAAAACTGGAATTTACTTTTTGACATATTCTGCTGTGAGGACAGGTTTAAGTCGGATGTTTTTATATTTCAGAGCACCAAATGTGAAGCTGAACCTTTCGCAGAAGGCATCTGGTCTGCAGAGGAGAGAAGGCTCGACCAGCTACTGGTGGTGGCTTAAATTGCTGTTTATTGGTTAGAGTAAGAAAATATTCTCTGTGTCTATTCTATTGTGCATTGGAACACACGTCGAGCGTTAGTGAGGCTAAAAGTTATCAGTCTATGTCATACAATACTCGCCAAATTTTAGCAAATCTCCGACCCGAAATTTATCAGCTCCTTTGCTCATATAAGTGTCAGCATCTAACACGTTCTCTTCTTTCTCAAGTGTGCAGGGCCAGAAAAACTAGATTTGTCGCTGAAAACGTTTCTTCAGTCACTCACGTAGGGATATGAAAACACGCCGGCCTATTGAAACTGCATAAGTTCAGAAGCAGACCATTCTTCCACCTCCGCCAAGAGAGACAGTTGTAGTCCACAGATGGCTCTCACCAGCGGGCCGGTTTATGTGAAACCTGTTTTAATGGAGGAAATGTTTTGTGTAAAATTTAGGCTTTACCTTAGCCAGAGAGCACAGCCCTGTTTCAGAAGCTTTGTGTACTGGTTGCTTAGCGTATATAGTGCCGTAGCATGCATAGCACAGGGCTTTGCTCGCTGAAGCACCTCCTTGGGATTGCTTTCAGTCACATTTTTTCGCGTCAAGGAAGACCGCCTATACATCAACTGCACCTTTACGGCTTCTTGTCTGCCTCTTTATAGCTCTCATATTCCCAAAACTTTTTTTTGCCGCCAAAATCTGTTCATCATATTGTAAGGAGTATTTGCCTTCCCTATGTCTTCGACTGGGATTCATTATGAAACATCTTTGGATGTTAAAAGTAGATGCAGAGCCACGTTTTCTTTGTTATTGTGTCTACCTTCGTCGCTAGGGATCAAGTATTGTCTGGTAGTTCAGTAATTCTTGAGACGAGACCCAATGGAACATGGTCTCCAGGTCTGATAGGAAGCAAGACTCAGTGGGGTTCTGAATTAAGGACACCACGAGCAGCAGAAGAGTTCGTCAGATCATTTATTTGTTAATAAATGTTTCCTTTTACTACTACAACTAGTCGTCTTGCGCACGCGTCACCTACGTTTACCGCCTATTGGTAGGTGGAGACCTGCTTTTCAAAGAAAAGGCACATTTACAGCGTCACTGTGAATCCTACTTTGCTGTGTTTATAGGTTTCTATATTATTACAGGGGTCCTCAAACGATGATTACCACACCAAACCAAACATCTGATATGCTCACTTTGCCCATTTCGCTGAAAAACAGCGGATATTACTTATGAATAATAGCCTAAAATTCACAACATTTTGAATCGAAAAAAAAAAAACTGGATGACAGTCCACTTCTTGGACGACGTTCGTAAGTTTGAATGGCTGCTCACGCGCTC
The DNA here is from genome assembly GCF_055883805.1 of Amblyomma maculatum. Taxonomy (NCBI): domain Eukaryota; kingdom Metazoa; phylum Arthropoda; class Arachnida; order Ixodida; family Ixodidae; genus Amblyomma; species Amblyomma maculatum. The sequence goes on along the minus strand of NC_139349.1, from coordinate 59,640,059 downwards.
GCCTTGGAAAGCGCTAATGAGGTATCGAGGTACCTGGCTGAGATCAGCGGGACAGCCCCTTCCACACCGAGACAAAGGCCGCCCGTGTTATTCGGTAACTGTGTAACTTACGCTAGCGGTCGCTTAACTAGCAGCATAAACTCTTTAGTTTCTTCTGCTTGCGAAATCACTTGCAACCATCTTGTAACTTCGCCAGATTTTTCTATGATTAGTTCTTTATTCTAAAATAACTCTAATACTTGTGTAAGGTATATGGCTGTCTGTTGTATTTAGTAGAAACGCTGTCTGAAAGGCGAGGAGGAAAACTTCAGAGATTTAGAACAAGTCAAACCTCCGTCCCGTTCCCCACTCTAAATTATGCAGTGACACTCTCAAAACTTCATCATGATTTTCTCATGTTTGCTCTAAGGAGAAAGCCTCCTCAGTCTTCGCGGGACTCGTCGTGTTTTGAAGTCAGCTGGCATGCTCTTATCTACCTTGTTAGCCAAACTACCGCGTCTTATAGTGGTTATTAGTACCACTGAAAAAAGACGCAAGATGGTGGTCTCGAAGAGCGGTTTTTAGTCACATATCGTACTAGGTAAAAATGTGAGCTCAGGTTTGGTTTCTCCGACATGGGATATAGTTGCTCGCCTAACAACACGCGAGTTCTTAAATCTCCTTCTTTAATGATACTGATCCAGTCATACACTCTTCGAATGAAAGAAAAAACTGAGTTTTCGAGGCTTAAGATGAATATTTCACTACGTATAGTAGGACCGATAAAATATGCACAACTGAGAAGGGTCCTACGGAAGGAGAATTATAAAATAAGAAAATTATTCCCATGACATTTATGTCTGGCCGAATTCGGCTCTTCTTTCATCTGCTTTGTAATGGGCAACCGGTATGAAGGTCTATTTACTGCATCGAAGGGAAAGGCATATCAGGAGTGCTCCAAGCGGCGTTAATTAGGGCAACTATTTAGCTTGCGAGCACGTCAAGAAGTTAGATTGTCCAGTCAGGCACGTCCATGTATTTCTGTGTGCGGTGATGTACTCTTCAGCTGTACCCGTGTGCTTTTTTCTGAGGTTGGAGCTCTACAACTCTCATTTCATAATTTTGCCGCATTTTCTCTTTAACTGCCACGTCATATATATTTTTCTGTTATTGGAAAAACTCTGCAATATTTATATTTTTCCTAGATATCTTTTTGTTACTGCAGAAATTTTGCAGTATCTGTAGTTTGCCTACAGGGGAGCTGAATCATTTTCCGAGAGCTAATGGTATTTAAGAATTAAAGCTATGAAAAAGTGAGGTAAGAAATTTGTCTTTTTTACATAACTTTTGTCCATCACTCACATCTTCCCGCACGTCCTTATTTAGCCAAACAACGCTCCTCAAACCTTGCTCAAGGCGGCAGTGGCTTTTCCTTGAAAAGAAGCTGTGCTACCTTGTAAATGTATACAATAAATCATGTCATCGTGTGACACCCCAGTAACACTGTTTGTTTGTGCTTTCCAGCATTATTGGCTGCTAAGAAGCCAAGAAGTAGTAGCAGCATAATAAGAAATTAAGTTACCATTTCGAACGCCAGTTCGAAATATTTCCCACGTTTAAAATTAAAACGTCATACATCCAACCAATTTAACGATGTCTAATTCTGAACTCCTGTAGTCACGGTTGCCTTTTACATATTTCGCGCCCCTAATCAACTAACTTAAGGCTTTCTCTGCTACATTGACGCCATTAATAAAAACAAAATACGCTTGAAAGGTGCGCTGCCTGCGCGTTATGTTAAGCAAGAATCGTTTCATCATTGGAAAAACATGCTTTTGTACTTCTACCAGTACCGAATGGAACAAGAATCAGGTTGCGAAGACCTTTTCGCTATACGAAACACTGGGCAATCACAAGGGCACATTCCATATGGTTTGGTTTGATTTGTGGGGTTTAACGTCCCAAAGCAACTCAGGCTATGAGACATTTCATATGAGGAGTGCATGTATGAATGTATTATTTCAAACAGCTTTTAGCAGACATTTTGTGTGCTTATTCTTCACCGTGAAAACCTTTACAAATATAGACATTTGTTTCCATATTGCTACTGTCAAGGTTAAGTTCATGCATAGTTTTCAAAGCCCGTTCTAATTTCTAAAGAAACATTGCTGCATTTGTAATAAAAACACTTCGAAGAAGATGCCTTTGAGGTCATCCTTCGCAAAATTATTAAGCGTGCCCTGGACCTCCCCGTCACTACTTCAAATAGCCGTGTTATGGCCCTTGGGGTGGGGAATACATTCCGGGAGCTCCGGGAAGCGCACCTTACAAACCAGTACACGCGTTTATCGCAAACGGAGTCGGATCACCGCCTTCTTGTTCGACTCCGGATCGAACACACCACTCTCATGGAAGGTAGTTTTCTCATCCCAGAAGTGTGGAGATGCGCCCTCTGTGTGCGACATCTTCCAGCCAATATGTCACACGAAGATCATAATGGTCGGCGCCTGGCGCGAGCGGAAGCCCTAGCCTTTTCTCATTTTGTGCCGTCTTGCTGTAATGCAAGCACCCTTAACTGACTCCGTTCTTTTTATTTCTGCTACCATTAAAGACTGCATGCTCTCATATAATATGCGCAGTTTTGTTTCGTAGTACACTTTGATTAAATCTATTTTTGAATGACAGAGCTCCTAGACAACAGATAGGACAAAATTAGAAGTTCATCGCCCAGCCTCGAGGTGTTTTCCTTGCCAGGACATGATTTGTTCTGTCTATACTGCTAAACAGCGCCGTAAAAGTACCACAAGAATAACATGGCCTAAGACAAATCGAGTGACATCTTAGGGAAAGTTGTACAACCCAGAATCAGGTAATAAAGCTTCGAACATTTAGGACTCCTTCGCGCTACGTTACTAAATAGGAAAACTTTCCTTTATTTCGGAAACCATATGAAATATAGTTTCATATATAAATATAAATATTTATATATGAAAATATAAATAGAATAAAACGAAAGGTATTCTGAATGCTTGCAGTAAACATGCACAGAGTAATGATCAAATTTCTGGTTGATTGGTTCACCTTTGGCGATGTTAAACGTCCATGGCCCAGCTCGCTAGGCACGCCGTAATGAGGGTTCCAGGTATTTTCAACCTCTTGCGGTACCTTGACGTGCACTAACCAGGATGAAATCCATATCGCTGTGCTCAATAATCGAGTGTCCTAACCACTTTTAGTTTTTAATTGAGCTATCTCTCTCGTTAATTGCTCTCTTTGGACACTTAACTGTGATGGCATCACACGGCCGCTGACAAACATTAAAATGATGGGCCTATCGCAGTGACTGATTTCCATCTGCATGTTTCTCACCGCTGAAAGTTAAGGTACCAGAAACGTACACAAGCCAACGAGAATTGACAAACATTTTCATTCTTTCAACAAGACTATCAGGACGGAATATATATCTATCCACAGAGATAAGAAGCAGTGATGTCTTGAGCTTGAGGCATCATTATTCTTGCCTCTAAGCTGAAAAACAAGTGGCCGGAGGTTTTCGTGAGTGCTTAATCAGTTCTTCAGTATGAATAATTTCTTCCGCAAATGAGCCCAGATGGAAACCACTGAGCAAGACAATCTTTTTATTTCCAGCGCTTAGCTGGACCGTAACGGCAATTACTTCGTACGGTTTAAACCGACAACTCATCTGTTAACAATCTGCACAGAGTAACATATTTAGGTTGGTATAGCCTGCAGTCTCTGGCTTCTTCTATTAGTAGTAGGCAATGCAGGGCTCTTGACGTTTATGAATGAGTCAGAACTGAAATCACGTTCACTGTTTTTTGTCTGGCAGAAAGTTTATTTCACAAATGTAAGCAACACTTGGAATAAAGGGTAATGTTTCGGGATTGATCATATTGGTCTGAAAACGACAAAAAAAACTTTATAATGCAGTCACAATATTTAAAAACAACTCCAGCATGCCATGCCGCCATATTGTTTCATTTGTTTACCCCTGTAAGCGTCGAAGCCAATACTGAGATGTTAATAAATTTTATAACTTTTAGGCCCCTCATGTGAAAAGTCTATGATACAGACCGAAAGGGCCGTGAGACTAATTAGAAAAAAAGGTGCATTTCTCGTGAACGGCAATAACAGCGAGTTCTCGTGCTTCATAAACCTAAGCGAAAAGAAGCTCGTTTGCAAAACCTTAAGGTCATACTGAAGCCGAAAACTTTTGCAGCTTCAGGTTTAAATTTTTTTAATTGAGATATTATCTCAATTCAGAATATGCGTGCGCATATGTGCTCTGAGTGCCAGAAATAAACATCGAGAGGCATTCTCATGTTCACTTCCACATTGCTAACTTACCGCCAGGTTTCACTTGACTGCTGTCTTTCGGCTGACACCGAATCGAGCTTTCAGATGATTAACACATTTCATTTTACCTGTGGCATAAACGTTCCGGTAGCACATGAGCTTCAACCTTGCACCAGTGCAAGTGATCTGATCCCCGTGGCTACAAGTGGTTCAAATATAGCAGAGAACAGAGCTCAGTGGTTAAAATGTTGATTATTCCGTAACTTTGTATCACAAAACCCTTGCTTGCCTTTTATAACCAGTTTGCTCTGAGTAACTATCACGCGAAAGTCCTTCTTTATTTTCTTTTTGAGAAGTAGTACAATTTATGGTTTAGCTCAAATGAGCTGCTTCTGCTCAAATTGGAGTGTCCTGGTCTGGAAGAAATCCTTATTTCACATATAGTGGCGAAAGTTGTAATTGCGTGTTTTCCAACTTTTGCTGGAAGGAGGTGCTAAAAACAGGTCAACGTTTACCAAACACGCCTGCCGTTTTTAATGCAAAACCTGTTCCATAACCGGCGGGCAGGACGGGGAGGAATTCGTTGCTCTCAACGTCACCTCGAAGCAGAGTGACAGGCCTCAATATCGCTCACCCGGGCGCTTTCTGGAGAACGCTGACAGTGCACTATCCTCGTGGACAGAGCTGAACGCAATTTCCGGTGTGCTGGACTGGGATGAGAGGCGAGCATGCTGCGTGCGGTTTCCTTCCGAATCTCGTTTCTGCTCCATTGGCGTCAACGATAGGGCGACACAATCTCCCTAATACATGACATTTGATACCATTGGCGTTCTCGAGGTGCGAAGGATAAGCTAGCATTTTCTTAACGGCTGCGCACATGATTTGCGCATGATAGTTGCGCGTGTTTGAATGTGACAGCGCAAGGAGGAAGGCAGAAATGGGCGCCAAAATGAAGACTTTTTCATTAAAATAAAGAAAAACCATTGAGAATGCACGGGCTTTGACGGTCTTTGCTTTCTTTTCCTAGCCTTTCGGAATTTTTTCTGGGGTAGTGTCAATTATATTAGTAACTTTTTCACGAAGTGAAATGTTAAGTGATAGTAGTGGCAATCACGGATAACATATTTGTCTCACCGACTGCACATGACGTACTTTACAGGGAGCAATGTTTTTAGCTGCTTGGGTCAGGAAAATGTAGCCATTTCGAAAACTCTAGTAATGAGACCACGCATATATAAATGTTACTCTGCGCTAAACTTCCTTTTAAATAGACTGCACTTTCCTTCATGAGATTTGCGACGGACTCAGGTTAGGTGCTCAACATCGAAGCTAAAATGACCTGATCTAGAAATATCAAAACATGAAGGTCTCCAAAGTGATAGTCTCGAAACCAACAGGGGAAAAATTGACGAAAACGGTGATAAAACATACAATTTGCTAACACAACATTCCGGGGCAACAGTCAAAAGGAGAAAAAGGAAAAGGACGGGCCGGCCTTCGCAATTAAGGCATAAGCGCCTAGGGTTGGATAAAATAAGGACAAACTGAATTAAATTGGCCACTAAATCAACTAGATGGGGTTTCTTTAGCAAATCACAGGACACACCTCTTATTTCGTGCTCCCAATGAAAGAGGTAAATATGCTGAGCAGCGTTTATCCTTTAAGGCAGCCTTCAGGGCTTTGGAGAACCTCTGTGCACGTCAATTGTTTTTCTTGCCTCGCGCCGCCGTCGTACTCCAGGCATCTGCAGGTCGCTTTGTCAATGCACCATATTTCGTGGCTTAAGAGTTCCTTGACTTAGCGTTCTTAGCATTACGCTTTGCTTCTTTTGTACAGCTGGGTTCGATGTGTCGGATATTATTGGCAGAAGTCTGGGACAACCTCGTGTCATTGTTATTTTTCTCTGCCTCAGTTCATGTCATGCTGATGCTTCCGCCGGGAAATGTTTTCAAACTGGGCCTGTTTTTTCATCCCGTCTGAGCCTTGATAGTGTCTGTGATGTCAAAATTGACAAACAAAAACAAGGAAAAATGCAAATGCAACCGACGTTAGTTGCTGCTTGGGTCAGAGACTACATCAAAAGGCAAGGGCTGCATGCGGTGTTTATGGGTGAGCGGCAGAATCGCACGAATCTTAAATTAAATGTACTCGTATATCAGTAATGTTGGCGAGATTGTTGTAGTTCGCACGTATTTCGGAATGGGCTGTTTTCGATCATAAAATGCACATGATATTGTTTTAAGATCAGCGAAGATGGTAGGGTATATCTGGACATGAGATGTAATGGTGGGACTTGACAGGTCTGGCACCTCATATAGCAGTCTTAGAGACGTATAAACAGCTTTATGTCCCGCGTAACATTTATGCTTTCGCTTTATTTCTTTTACAGCGCGTCTGCATTAGATTTCAGATTTGACCTAAGCACGTTTTTTTTTTCTTTCACACCTTCAAAGAAAAATAAATTACATGCATCGTAGAATGAAACCCTAGAATACACAGGATACTGAAGCATTCAACTGCGTTGGCGTTCTTTCTTCTGACACCTGTAACTACTTTGTTGTCGACAGAGCAAGGAGCACACATTACGGATGGCGCTAGTACTTTCTTCGCCGTGTAGGAGGCCTTTCTAACCGTTTTATTGCCCTGTTCACACTGGTCTCAGTGTTTTGATATTTGCTTTTTTTCCGTAAAATCGGAAAGGTATACCTTTAATCGTGATATCTTAATATTTCGAGCTGTTCGAAATTGATTTCGTTCTTGAAGAAGGCTTTACGAAATAATGTTTTGGAGATAATCCCATATTCTTTTTTTTTAAGCCGGCCCTAAATAGTGTTAATTTAATGAATACTTTTAACTACCTTTATCTCGAACCATTCCCTTTCTTACGCTTCTCCGTCTCCATTCGTGCTGCCAAAACTATTTGGAAGGCGAAATTATGAATTATTGCCCAAGCTGGCTCTTTTAGTTATACTTGCTAAACATTTTCTTTGCACTAAAGGGTTATCCATATAGAAACACAATGGTCTTGGAAGGCCACAGTGTACGCTAGCCAATATATGAGCCGTTGTGAGCGATTTCCTCATGACTAAGATATTCGGAAAGTTTTGTTTTGACATGTGTTCTTCAGTTTGGTGAAGCCTTGCTCTGAGCTATTGACCAACACGAGCTTCTTGCTTTGGCTTCAGTGCTTGGCAAAATTTGAACTACTCCATCGGCAAAACGCAAATATTGAATAAATGATAATGTGTCATATCGCTACCAACTTGTTCAAAGTCTAATCATGAAGCTACAGGCTATCAGGTTGCGGCAATACAGATAATAACCCATGGCTCCTGTTTTATTTCTTCGTGAGAAGAAACCTTTGATTTGCTGAAGTGCTGTGGCATGCTACACGCCATGTTTCAACGTGCAACGTTTCCAGTTTTTATTCCCATGCACTGTGCACTTCCCACTGAAACCTTTCATTGGTTATATGACTCAGCATTGCTCGACTAGATCCGCTACGTAAAACTAAAACTTTATATTTTCTCGTTACAAAACAGTCAAAACTAAAATGAAGAAGAGGGTGCATAAATATTCGAAACGTAGTGCGAAACACACTAATTATTTCTCAACGATTCCATATAGACGCCCATGTATGCTATCAGGATCCATTCTGCTTTTAGTTTACTTTTATTCCTTCTCTATCCTCTAAATCATTTTTCCTCAGTTTCCATAGCTAACCCGAAGGGCATAAATTCCTTTTCTATTCAGCCACGTGACTGTCATGAGATACGATTTTCAGTGCCCATGCTTAAAGTTCCCACGTTAAAAAGAGCGGACGCCTCTGATTGGCTTAGGAGACCACACCGTTTGTAAGCTTCGCGGTACAAGTAGGCCGAAGTTAGATTTTACCTTTTACTAAGAAAGAATACTCGAAACACGATATCGAGAAGTTCCTGTTTTTGCTTACATGACGCTGTGTTTCCGATGTACATACAAGCTCGCACAGCTCTGCTAAACCGAAGCTCGAAAACATTTGTCTGAAAACATGTGCGCCCATAAAAGCATCTTTTTGAAAATGCTAACAAAAAAAAACGAGATGTCTTTTGGAGTGTGAACTACTAGCAGTGGTTAACCATTGTTTCGCAGTATGGTTTCTAGACGGTGAAATAAATTTCTCATATTGCATTGTCATGCAGATTTTCGCATGCTGGTCTAAAAGATATGAAACGAAGATTATGCTTAGCGATTAGGGCTTGACTAGACTTTTAGCTTTCGTTAGTTAGCACGATGTATACAATCCAAACACGGCTTGTGCTGACCGTAAACGTAGCGGGAACTCCTTGAACATCCGAGGCAGTATAGGAACAGACCCAGGTACGAAACTCCGGCAAATTATTAATTACATCCTCAGAAGAAAATAGAGAAAGAGATAGAGAGGGCAGACTTGCATTGGAGCCAACCTGCCAATGTGCCCTTGCATAAAATAACTCACTTGTCGGTCCTGTGCTTTGCTTTAGATTTTCATCCGTTCTAATTGCTAAATTTGCTAAGGCAATGAAAGCAAAAAGCCAAAAAATAGAACATAAGTATGTAGGAGACCAAAGAGATTGAAAATGTTGTTACGTCTCTTCCTGATATAAGCACATGAGAGTAAGGTTTATGCTTTTGGTATGGCCTTGAAGTTTCTTTTTACCGGCAGGACTGTTCACCGGAAGGACGCCATTCCTGTCGTTCTCTAAATATAGGGTTAGATGAAGAGAAAGAAGGGCCTTCGCTAGGCCATATTAAAAAAACATCAAACGTGAAAAATTTAATTAACGGAGTGTACGAAAGGATTGCGCCCCTTATAAACGGAAGTCGTCTAAACGGAACCACATGGCCTCGTGGTGCATAAATTACGACCTGTTTCTGTATTGCCTAATTACCAGAGCTATAGTGTTAAGATTAAATGCACAAACTAGAGAAATCAGAGAACTTTGTACAGAAACACGTCTGTCCATTTTCGACAAGCCAGACATTTGCGGAAAATATAAGTCCTGGATTGGACGCTGTTTATTTCTTTTCTGTATAGAAATTAGAGCTCTCTTCTCTCTTTGGGTACAAAACTACCTTGGGTTCTTTTTTTGGAAATGAACGAGGCAAGCCTTCAGTCCAAAAGCGTTGAGGCATAAAACAGCACAATACAACACGGTCTTGCTATAAACGAAGGTATCAGCTTTACTGTTATGTACGCTAAGTGAAGACACCGATGTTAGAATGTCATATGGCATTCGTATTTACTCAGTACACATATATGCTAAAAGGAAGCGAAAGTAATTAACCCCTGGTCCTTCCTAAAATACAGCGCCGTATTTTGCAGTCAGGCGGTTGGGATATTTTGTGTCAGAGCATTTACTTATAATTGAAATGCTTATTCTTGAGAACAATTTTGTAACTTTGGAGGAGGTTTCGAGTTGTGCATTTTGCTTTCATTGTCTTTGTGAAAAAGCATTTCGAGGAAAGCTTCGATAGTGTGTATTTTGTCTTTTACTTTTGTTTTAAAGAATTCGATTATTAATCATTAAACTATGTGAGATCTGCACAAGGTGAGCTGTCCGATGATATCAGACAAAATGTATTTTTCAAACTTCGCTTATACAGCATGTATATCGTAGAAAGGGCAAGCTCAAGTGCTTGAGTACACATACTCTTCTAATGGTCAAAAGAATGGATATTACCAGCTCGCAATTTCAACAAACAAAATCCGTTCGGGTAGAATTTTCTGTACTATTTTTGTATGATGCGCCATTGTAAAGGGGAAACGAAAAAACGTGTGATGGCTTACGCATGAAGACAGTTCAATTCTGTCTATATCTTATGCGCGCTTTCCATTTCGGTACAACGCTAGGATTATTTGTAGCACAGCCGCTGTGTGCATTTTTATTATCATGTCATAAACGTGTCGCCCATAGGCCTGTAGCATTGTTTATAAAAAAAAAAAGGATTTTCTTACCAATAGATTGCTCAGACGAATCACTTGCAGTTTACGCAGATATTGAACCGAGTAGAAGCAATCAAGGCGCTATACTCTTATACTCCTTACACATACCATATAAGATTGGGAAAGCAGCCCTACCACCACTGTGTCTTCGTACATAAACCCAGCTGCCAAACGGCATTCCCACGGGAGACGACTGTGGGATATGAAGCAGAGAGCTTTGATACTGTAGTGAGAAGCAACGCCGCTAGGGAAATGAAAGGCAGACAACGTGGATACCTGAGCACTTGTCCCTGACAGCCCAAACGTCACATCATAGCAGAGCGCGCATGTCTGTCCCTGCTGTGTGGTGCAAAAATTTTCCGTCTTTAGGGAGTGTGTTATTACGAAGCTTTGAAATAAAAAGGTATACCTTCAATGTATGGATATCCTCCTGTATTGCTGTTTGATGCCGCGGCCAAGCGAAATTCTTATGTAGTGGACAAACATTGTCTAATAATAAAATCTTGCTACAATGAAGTATAAAGATTACAATCCCGAATCTCGTCTTTTGTAATCGTTCTTTCGTTTTTTAAAACTATACGTATAATATCTCATACATTGTTGTCTTCAATCACTACTCACGAAGATAAGCGTCTTCGCCCTGGCTATCAGCATTCATGGCTCAGAGGTTATCTAAAAACCGGGCGCCACTCCTCAGCATGTGTGAGCCTACTTTAATGGAAGCCTGAAGGATTTTAACTTGGAAAACAGAACTAGATTATTTAGGGCACTTTTACGAAACCACACTTGCGAGACAAAACGTTCCGTGAGTAAATGCCAAGGCCTAATTGTTTATTGCGATGTGTGTTCAGAACAGGCTTCTCTCCATAGGCCAAAGCACAAATTCTCGAGAATTAAGTACCATTTTTAAAACATCCCAGGTCGAGCCACATTCTCAGAGATGTAGTTAATGAAACATACGACACATTCATTCTCGACTGCAGCCAACCAAACACAGCACTGCATGACAAGAGATGCTGCACTGGCAGCACAGTCGTTTCAGTAGCAGAGTTGTTCGTTCCCTCTCCATTCGGTTGCAAATAAGATCCAGTTATAAACCAAGGGTAAATATAACATTTTACAAACCTTCATTTATTACTAGAAGTTGTCTGTAACCGGATGAGGAGTGTTGCCTACCTCAGACCATCAGGATAGTGAGAGGGCATAGGATCGAAGTCCGCTTCTCACAGCGGTGCTGTAGCAGCGTTGGTTCAGGTGGATTACATCCCTCGAAACCTTTTGGCGAAAGTCTGAAGCCATGGTCTCGCCTCATAACGACTGCGAGCTGTACACAGTTCAACACGGATGCTCACGTGCGCATTTAATTACCTTATGGTTTGACCTCATTATTTTAAAATGGCAGCCTTCTCATTCCAACCGCCCGAAGCAGCGGTTGTTTGAGAATCTGGATTCCCATTCCACCGAAACACTTGCGCAGTGTTCTCGGATTGAGCAGCCGACTGTGATAACCACTCAGCCTTCCAGGTGAGGCTTTGTGCGCTATTATCAAGTATGAAGCTAGAGAAGATCATTTTTTTAGATAAATTTCAGATACGGACGTCTCAGCGATCTAGATATGCAAAGTGCTTCTGTGGATCGAAAACGGGACAATTATAGTGGGAGCAAATCATGAAAATATGAAACAAATGTACAGGTTTGGGCGCTAGCCTGAAATATGTTGACTATGTCATGATCGTTATGTTGAGAATGAAGCAAAGATTAAGGCGCTTTTCGATTCGGCACTGCGCTCGACATCACAGCTTAAAACTATACTGAGTAAAAGTTAGAAAGCAGAGATGCTATACGCATATGTCGTATTCTCACCGCACCCAAGCCTGATCTAAGATCTGCATCCTGAATTCACCACGCTAACGGTCTAATGGGTGGTGAACCTGCTGGAATATAAGCTCTTGAGGCGTGGACTTGTAACACATGCATCAGGTTTTATATGATAGGATACTATATATCTATATATCAATGCGAGGAATATGCCACATGGAAGGAAACTGCGATTGAACTATCACCGTCCTGTGTGCCTGGCCACCAAAAGCGAAATCTGGAGAGCTGCTTTTGTGTGACGAAGGTTTCCGAGCTTCCTACTGTATCATTAAGGGCTCTAGAGTCCGTATGTATATCTCCGGCTCAGAAAGAATCATCAGGATTGGGAGTAACGTTGCATATAGCTCTACTGCGTGGATCAAAAAATGAATTTTGGCTGGAAAAATACCTACCAATGCTTCTGCGCCACAGTCCTAAAGAAACCAGAGCCGGAACAAATAAAGACGTCAAAGGCAGGAACCGTTGTACTCTGATGCATTGGCTGTCAGTGGGAGCGCCTTTTGTGACAAGAAAATGTAACTAAAGGTGAACGGCCGCCGATGGCACCCGATAAGTATTTTCAGGCATGGAGAAGATAAGATTAAAGGCATGTAGTGCGTGTACATAAATATTCGTTATGACTCAAACAACCCGAAGAAAATTTACGCACCTTTATCCCGCTACCCCTCTTCTTTGAAAAGGCCTTCGTGCCAGCTCCACTGATTATTAAAACTGCTCACTCACCTACAGATGGGTCAAATAGATTTTCGGGGGTACAGTGACAGCGTTGTTTTCTCCCCGCTGTGTTTAATGTAGCCATTGTGCCGCAGAAAGAGGATATATTCAGTGCTTTTGAAGAAACCATGGAGACAATGAATTCATGAAGGGTAAAAAATGGCGCAAAGAAAAAAACGTAAGGCTCCGTAGCTAGAATGGCGGAGGTTTATACAACCCACTTCTTTGACGAGGTGGTAGTGGAACATTGCAAACGCGATGCAGTATGCGGCTTGCTACGCACAGCGCCTGCGCCTATGTTTCTGGTAAACGATAAGGCTCCACTGAAGAAAGGAGTGTCGGCACCCTCGGAAAAAAAAAACGCACTATAACTGAAAGCAGCATCAGAGAGGGGATTGTTATTTTGTTGTTGTAGGTTTCAGTTTTTCGGGAGGTTCTTGCTCTGGGGGTGACACTAGACTCCCGTGTCGAAAGCTGCCGGCTGGTTTGGCAGGAGTTCGCGTAGCACACAGCTACTTAACCTCTACATGGCCTTTACCCTCGACAGCTTCCTTTGTGCAGGCAACAAAAGCAAGCACGCTGCCACTGCTGTCCCAGACATGCATTGTAGAGGGTCATTGTTTAAGATGTGCACGTTGTTGTGTAAGGCTCGTTTTAAAGACAGCTCTTACCCTCCCTTTTTGTCGCTTCGGCTGGCTGCGAAGACAGCGTAGCCTTACTATTCGGTGTTACACAGTTTTCCTTACTTCCTAAGCCGTGGCAACTCGGAGCCAGACACACGCGGCCGTCAACATCTCGTGTTACTTTATGACGTGGTGGTTCCTCCACTAGACGTAGTGGAGGATGTAGGAGGCAAACAGACATTGCTTTGACCAGAACCAGTGTTACTAGTTTTATCTTAACAGTTCTGTTAGCGTAATAGAAAAGAGGCAAAATGTGCAAGCGGCTGTTACCAAAGTACTACTGTGATTCGATGACAAAGGTGGGAACTCAGTATTCCTCTGAAGTCTCAAAAAGGCGAAGAATATAAGGCTACGATGCCCATCCAAACAGTGAGAATTGTGCTCCCATATCGGCCAAGCGTTGCTGTTTTGATATTTGTCCCACACGCATCGTTTGGTAGTGATAGGAAAATGGCCCCTGTTTATTGCGACGATGTTTAACATATGTTGAAGCGCTGATCACATGAGTTGTGTGATAGTGCTGGATTTTGGGGGATGGAAGCGTACTCGCATTCATCTGTACGCTGACATTACATCTTCCCCTTTTTGTAAGCAAAGTATATTGAAGGTTATTTTCCAGAGTTCATGGCTAGTCATCGATTCCAAGTCGTTTCGGAGTCTTGATCAAGCGATCGTAGAGACTGGCCCTATAATGTCCGGCAGATTCACGTGCTAGTTCAGCACCCTTTGACGGTTGATGTACATCTGTATACTGTATTGACATTTTGGCTGGTGAAGCGGAATCTTTTGGCGTCTTCGGTGTTGCATCGATCTCTTCTGGCTGCCGATATCGTTGAAACGGCGATGGTGCACTATCATCGCCTTCCGTGCCTGGCAGCAAGAACAGGTGGCGTCTGTTTCGGCGAACGGTACTGTTGTTTGTCCGAACCCAGCGGGATCGTGGCGCTTGGAATGATCACACTACAGTTCCGAAAGCGCACTTGTTTCAGCCACACCTGGTTTTCTGCCCAACATCTGCACAAAAACTGGTACAGCATGATTGTTTTTCGTAGTATCTTTTCTGCCTTTTCTGTACTTCTTATCCATTTTCTGCCACGAAGAACTAAAGACACAAGGTTTCAGCTGGAAGTGGACGGAACGTAAATTCTCGATCGCAATCTGCGGCTCATCTGAAGTTGTGTTGGACTGTAACCTGTGGGACCTAGCAAACTCCAGTAGTTGAGCAAAAATATAAGGGTCGTCTGCCTTTTTCAAAAGCAGCCTAATGGTTCTTACCGTGGGGTCCGCTTCGCCATTGGCTTGCGGGAAGTGGAGACTAGTTGTAACGTGTATGAACCCGTGCGTATTTGAAAAATTCCTGAAAGCAAAGCAGACGAACTGTGGCCCGCTATCGGATACCATGGTGTCTGGAATGCCAGGCCTGGCAAAGATGCTCTCTAGATGGTTGACGATCACTTCCGATGACCTGGTTTTCTGCCCAACATCTGCACAAAAACTGGTACAGCATGATTGTTTTTCGTAGTATCTTTTCTGCCTTTTCTGTACTTCTTATCCATTTTCTGCCACGAAGAACTAAAGACACAAGGTTTCAGCTGGAAGTGGACGGAACGTAAATTCTCGATCGCAATCTGCGGCTCATCTGAAGTTGTGTTGGACTGTAACCTGTGGGACCTAGCAAGCTCCAGTAGTTGAGCAAAAATATAAGGGTCGTCTGCCTTTTTCAAAAGCAGCCTAATGGTTCTTACCGTGGGGTCCGCTTCGCCATTGGCTTGCGGGAAGTGGAGACTAGTTGTAACGTGTATGAACCCGTGCGTATTTGAAAAATTCCTGAAAGCAAAGCAGACGAACTGTGGCCCGCTATCGGATACCATGGTGTCTGGAATGCCAGGCCTGGCAAAGATGCTCTCTAGATGGTTGACGATCACTTCCGATGACCTGGTTTTCTGCCCAACATCTGCACAAAAACTGGTACAGCATGATTGTTTTTCGTAGTATCTTTTCTGCCTTTTCTGTACTTCTTATCCATTTTCTGCCACGAAGAACTAAAGACACAAGGTTTCAGCTGGAAGTGGACGGAACGTAAATTCTCGATCGCAATCTGCGGCTCATCTGAAGTTGTGTTGGACTGTAACCTGTGGGACCTAGCAAGCTCCAGTAGTTGAGCAAAAATATAAGGGTCGTCTGCCTTTTTCAAAAGCAGCCTAATGGTTCTTACCGTGGGGTCCGCTTCGCCATTGGCTTGCGGGAAGTGGAGACTAGTTGTAACGTGTATGAACCCGTGCGTATTTGAAAAATTCCTGAAAGCAAAGCAGACGAACTGTGGCCCGCTATCGGATACCATGGTGTCTGGAATGCCAGGCCTGGCAAAGATGCTCTCTAGATGGTTGACGATCACTTCCGATGACCTGTCTTCCTCCAGCAAGGCCAACTCTGGATATCTCAAGGTATGAAATTAGGGGTCACAGCACGTCAGCGCAAGCTCGGAGGGATGCAACATATTGTTGTGGAACTTTCCACGAAACTCCTTGAAAATCTAGCACGTCGGCTGCATCGAAATCTAGACAAGCTTAACCCTTTCATGCATACGGGCCTCATATGAGGACATAATTATCCTGCTATAAAACCTTTTTATTTGCTGGGAGCGTGTCTCTATCCTCATGGAAACCTCAGGAGAGCACATGTCAAGGTTCCTAACATGTTTCACAGATGAGACTGGCCTTCGATGTTTCTTTAATTGATAAGTTGTAATGGGGAGTACGCTTGTTTGAGACCATCAAATGCTCCAAGGAACAAAAAATTATTCATCGAGATGTAGTGGCTCTGTCCGAGTGTAAAAAATATATGTGCAAAGTACAGCTCCTATTTAATGTCAGCTACTTTAATGGTCGCTTTTTCTAGGCTATGGCTTGTATACATGGAAACAAACATCTGTCCTCAGATGGGGACCTTAGGCATGAAAAGCATGGCCTCATTTATAGCGGCACTTAACGAAAACTCACTTACAGAATTCGATATCTGGGCTCAAAAGCGCTTATATTTTCCCGTGCTTTCCATGCATGATGCAGGTTGTCATGGCAGCAATTTGGTTGTGAGTATCACACTTCTATCGACCGTGAAAAAAAAAAAAAAACAGTTTTCCGTAATCTCGTTAAAGCCAGGAGTGTCCAAGAAAAAAAATCGATGCAATTTTGGACATTTAGTTTCACTTCGATGGCGATTCTGAAGCGAATTTTAGGAGAAAGCTCTTGACACTTCAAGCAGCTAAGAGGAGGACGGTAATGACAGAGAGCCTTGTATGCTAACGGCGCTTCCGTTGCAAGAAAGGAGAGCACATTGCAGATCGCCAGTAAAGACGACTATGGAGGGAAGACTGCTGGGTTTATTGCTGAGCACAGGGCCAAAGTGCACGACGCGCGTACCAATTGACTAACTCCCTGTCGTAATTCCTGACTCAATGTAATCGATGTCACCAGGTCGCACTCCATGGAAGTCTGCAATAAACGCATAGGGGGTTCAACATCATGGATTCCTTGATTGCAATGAGTAATTCTGTCAGTGGAGTCATAATGTCGTTGTTCTCCATAACATTTGCTGCTTTACAGATTGCGGCTGCTTTTCAAAGAGGAAAATAAAATGTTTAAATGTACCTAAACTCAACATTTAGGTTGAGTTTAACACCTTTATTCCTTCTTTAGCTATGACAGATGTGGTCGTTTACGGTGTCTGAGACTGCGCACAAAGAACACGGCAAAGAGGTTTCTTCGGCGGAATCGTAAACACAGAAGATCTTTTTCCCATAAAAGTGGGCTCGCTACAAATTACGTGCTGTTAGAACACTGGGGATGAACTAGTAGCGGAAGAGATTGGCCTTAATATTTACCTTGCAAGCCTGTCCAGACAGCTTTCCTAGAAGCTAGCACATCGTGCGTAGGTGCATACATGAGCTAGGAGGATTATATGAAGATAAGCGCACACACACGTACATCTCCCTCTTCTGCCTCCCTTTTTCCCCACAGACACAGAAACGTGATAATGAAATTCGGAGAACGGAGTTATGAATTTCGCGGAGCCGCTTGGGTGCCCAATAAAAGGAACACCATTAGGTTAAATCCGTGGGGTCGCTGTATCAAAAAAAGGCGGCTAGCAAAGTATACATTGGACGGCTGAAAAAAAAATATCAGAATGCATTGTTTCTCCGAACCCGATTGCTCGCCTCGAAGTAGAGGACGAACTACGAAAGTAGTGATCCTCGCGCAAGCCCTTGCTGCTACTATGTCGTAATCACGATAAAGTAATCCTCTGTAATATGAACGACAACCTCTATTAGAGTGTCACTGAGCTCGCAGATAGCATGCTCTGCAGCGGCGGCTGCTGACGTCATTTCACCAGAAGAGTGATGCCACGTTGGATGCTTAGCTGAGCCTGAAAAACTATCTGACTGCGGATAAAGTTGTTGCGTCAACACCAGTATTTCTAGTTTCCTGTTTTTCTTTTATATTGCTATTTGCTACGGCGTCCGATTCCTTCAATAATTGCTGCTGGTTTAACTTATTTCTTAGAAGCAGCTGGGTAAAACCTTAAAGGAATACTGCTTAAGCACTGCACCTTTTATATATATGTTTATCGACAAGCACAGAAAAGTTGATTGCTAGTACAGGATCAGCTCAAGCTTTTACTAAACTTATATACCATAAACAGACTTTTGAAGGCACTATAATTGAAGCCGTGCAAGCACTTCCAGCAGTTCCGATAAGCACTATTAAGAGCTGGGTTCACATTCGCGAGAAAAGGGGAAGACAATATATTGTGGCGGCCAACTTTGTTCTTGATACACATACATGATATAATAGACTGGTACTCCCCCAATCCCCTCATTTCCTTCTCTTTAGAGAGCATATCCCCTGAAAACTGAAGTGCTTTTGTTTGCTAGTTTTGTTTTATTGCTTAATGATGCAGTACGTCTAACTATTCGTGTTTTCTAGACGCTGTCTATGGCGGCAGACACCTAACAAACGTAGCGAGATTTCAATGCGGAAAAATTACATCCTGCAAAGTGAGGGAACTTATGGTAGGTGGATGAGAGAAGTATGGTCACTGTTATCTTGAAGCTATTTATAGCGTAACATGTCAGCGAAATTCTCTATTTGCCGGTGCATATATGACACCCAATGTATTTTTGTGCTATTTTCAAGCCAGTGCGATTCGCTTTTCTGTGTCTAATCAAATAGCATCCGTAAGAACACGCAAACTTGTTTTTTACATGAAATGTTACCTCTTCAATAAATAAGGCAACATAACGAGGATATATAGTGATGTGTCGTGCACACTAAGATTTCTGTTATCTTTCTGTTCTGTTTCTATTTCTGTTCAGGCGGTCATACATGCGAGAATACACGTTATTGGCCTCTCATGTGTGGTACCAGCGTTCCAGCTCTTGCTGCCTTGTCCTCCCAGTGTTCAGAGCTGCAGAAGAGTACAATATGCATGACAAAGTGAGCTAAATAATTAAGCACGTGCCTAGAGAGCAGAAGCTTGTTACTAAATGAAGAAAGTCGAGTGCAAAGATAATCCCGTGTCGTCATTTTTCGGGTCAGTTTGCAAATCTTCTTTTCGAATACAGCAAGCATGAAAGGTTTTCGCTTTTCTTCGCCCGGAACGAAAAGTCATGCTACTTTCTGCATTCTTTGCCACTGGAGAAAAAATAGGCCCATGTGCGCAGAACAATAAAAGGGTTTCTACAGATGTATCTTCATCTCGGCAGTAGCCTTATTTTGGGTCGTTGTTTGGGTCTGTGGAGCCCTGTTTGGAAACTGAGATTCACTATGAACAAATTTAGTTTTTTATTTTTATAGCGCAGGAGATTGGGAAGGTTTCTGCGTCTTTTTTTTGCACTTATTGTAACTTTGTTTTTACGGGCGGTTTGGGTTTGGTAAGCTGGAACAAAATGGGGTCATTACGTTGATCTTTTTTCACATTTTGCCTTCAAATTAGGTGTTGCACTTTTTTCAGGCTGGTTGGAATACGAACGTCAAAAGTACTTTTGAACCATTTTATTTGTTTAGCGCCATAGAGTTTGCAAATAAAAAATATTATTTGATGACAAAGCTCTAGTGTTCTATGCTCTGCCCTTCCTCACGCTTGCATTGCCACCAGACTAGCTGCTTGTTAATGATAACGCGAAAAGTATTTTCTTTTACTCCATGCTCTCACTTGTCTGTGCTGAAGGCGAGTACGACTGAGGAGGTAAAAGAAAACTTTTCGGCTATATAGGGTAAATAAAAAAAAGCGTATTGATAACACAACCATTTTGATGTGCCGATTTAACTAAAAGTGCAATGAGACCACCTAATTTGTCTATATCATTAAAGGTAAGAAACGGTGTCCTCTATGCTGCGCATAGGAACCGAAGCTTAGTTGGTCATGGAGCTGGAAGCAAATTTCCTTAGTTTATTTAAAGTAATATTGGTAAAACAAAGGATTAAAGGGGAGACTTCGATGACACAAAAAATGTTCTCTTTAGTTGCACACCATATGTGAGAGCAGTGGGCATAAGGTTGATATGTATAGTTTTGTCAGAAGTTTATAGCACAGGAGGTTTACTTCTGAGCCCCACCATGTAGCGCGTGATGCATTCCCACTGTTCCATATCTCTTGAACGTAAATGTTTTGTCTTATATTCCCCAATTAAAAGGACTTCCACGGACGCTAAAGAGCGCCGGATTTTCTTAAAATCAGTCCGCTAGACTGTAAACATTTAACAAAGACTTAATATTTTGCTCCGGTCTTATCTGGTCATGACAACGTCGCAAAAATAAGGGAGTAATTACTCATTGCATCCACCCAAGCGCAGCCATACGGCTACAAAGGAAAGCTATACAGCTTTCTCAGAAACTTCGTAGTTACAGAAAAATTCGTCCTGAACCGGGAATCGAACCCGGCACCACCGCCTTTCCGGGGCAGTCGCTCTACCGACTGAGCTAACCAGGACGGTCAGCAAATCAGATGGTAGGGTGAAGCGAATTGATCTCTAACTCGAAGTGGGAATGGTGTTGGTCAAATATTTTAGGGGAATCCCCCAAGGTGGAGTAGATTTGTAATAAGGGAGTAATTACTCATTGCATCCACCCAAGCGCAGCCATACGGCTACAAAAAAAAGCTATACAGCTTTCTCAGAAACCTCGTAGTTAAACTCAGCACCGGATCAGGACGAATTTTTCTTTAACTACGAAGTTTCTGAGAAAGCTGTATAGCTTTCCTTTGTAGCCGTATATCTGCGCTTGGGTGGATGCAACGAGTAATTACTCCCTTATTACAAATCTACTCCAACTTGGGGGATTCCCCTAAAATATTTGACCAACATCGCGAAAAGCATGGAATGAAGCTTGTTCAATAGAGAGGCTTTTTTCCAGGCCTAGCATTCTGAATCCTATGCGTCTACCTAATGTACGCACCACCAAACCGAAGAAGAGCCCTATGCTAGTTAACAATATTTCGAAATGGGATGCGCGCAAGTACTGTAGCCTTTTCAAAGTGTAAAACACTGGTAAGCTTTATTCGCAGATGCCGTCGTATATTTCAACGATGCGCATTTGCATGCATTTTACTAATGCCCGACGAGCATCTCATGAAGGGGCAGGTAACTGACATTCATAGCATTAGTTATAATTTTCATTGCCATTTTCCTTTTATAATTATTCAATAATTGGCGAATGGTGCAAAAATGTCTGCAGGAAGCGTGCAAAGTGCAGGTCGGCATCCCAACATTTTAATCTGTGTGCCTTCGAAATTTACTCTTTTTAAATATATTTAGTGTCTATTCTAATTCATGAATAGCCAACTCAATGGCAGCCTCCGAAATTGGGTACGTCAAGCCTATGATTTGTCCACTGGGCCCCCAAAAATTCAACTCCTCACAATTTCTCCAAAATTGATGTTTAAAGTTAACAAGTGTAAGATGCCGGGCAAGTTGGTACTGCATAAACGGGACTACATTGTTTCGGTGATATCGCATGATCGCCTTGGCTACACCCCCCCCCCCCCCTTGTACCTCTATATATGTGTCTTGCACAGGCGCAGAATAATTAGCTCGCGGAGTGACCACCTTCCACTGTTCTGTGCATCTTGCGACATAATAGTGTGTGTTCCTGGTAAGATTACATAATTCTTGACGAAACTTTAAATTGTCTTTTACCGCCTCTTTAAAAGCTTGACTTAACTTGTAGTTTTAAAGGTTAAACACGGGTATTATATTTGCTTTCGAAAAATGTCTAATGTGTGGGCACTGTAAGGCAAGTTAAATATTGTTCGAACAAATTTTTTCTGCAATATATGTATCTTCTCCAAATTCGTACGTGATGTGGTACCTTAAACGAGCAAACAATAATATAGTGTACCAAGATAGAGGGTGTTATAAACAAGAAACTTTATTCTGTAGTGTAATTCTGTAGCCGCACCTGTAGCCGCACCTTTATTCTGTAGCCGCACCATTATACCAACTACACGAGATAGCTTGCCCAAAATTGATTGTATACGTATGTCCCAAACCATACTATGTGTGAAAATAACTTCAAGTTTTTTAAAACAATCTACAATTTCTATACTTTCTTATCACAAATGAGGTTGATGGAACTGATTATTTCTTAGATTTGGGCCTAAATATTGCAGCTTTCGTCTTATATGTATTAATTTGTAGACAGTTTAGTTTTGACCATTCATGAAGAATTTTTAGAGCAGTGTTAGCCTTATTCTGAAGGCTGCTAGAGTCAGGTGATGAAAAAAATATACACTGGCGTCATCTGCGTACACTACGTATTTCGCATCTCTGTAGATATTTATTAGATCATTAATATACACTATAAACAAGAGCGGGCCTAAAATACTGCCCTGAGGAACGCCTCTGGTGATATGTTTTAAATCTGAGCGGCCATTGGCTGTTTCAACATACTGATAGCGATTATCACGGTAAGATTTTATTCAGTGCCCTTGAATGCCATATGTTTCAAGGTTATCAAGTAGAACAGAGTAAAGCATGCAATGAAATGCTTTAAAAAAATCAATATAAATACCAAGGACAATGCTCTTAACTTCAAATTGCGATAAAATAAATTCCTTTTGATGAAGTAGGGCTAATTCCGCAGATCGCCGTTTCCTAAATCCGGACTGGGCGGGAAAAGTTAGGCTGTACCTGTCAAAATACTTTGAAACTTTTTCTAACCCTTTCTAGAAAATAGGTAATCTAAAAATGAGTCGATAATTTTTAATATCATTAACGTCACCTTTCTTGAATAATACCAAACCGCTGGTTATTTGCATCAGTTTGTGAAAATAGCGCTTGACAAACAGATATTAAGAACATAGGTAATGTACGGTAAAATAATATCAAGCACATGCTTGATAGGGCGAACCTGCATGCTCTCTATAACGCAACTTGAGCTATTTTTTAGTGAAATGAAAATTGGTATCACCTCGTGCTCCGTAAAGGGGTGAAGGAAGAGTGAAAATAAATTTCTGTTTGGGATGAATTTGCTAATATTAAAGGACGCACTGCCATTAAGAGAGGTTACAAAGTAATCATTAAAAGTATTTGCAAGAACACTCCCTGATACCTTGTTGCTCCTAAGTAATAGCGTTTGTACTCGTGGACCTGATTTTTGACGATTTGAAACACTTTCAGCTTTTTCCATAAAACATCAGGTTTCTTTAAGCAACCCTCAAATTCAGCATGAATATAAAACTTCCTAAGCAATTGTAGTTCTTTAATAAGCTTATTTCTAAATGACGTATACTCTTTTAATGTACATGGATCCTTAGTATGGATGAACTTGTGATAGAGCACATTTTTATGATGAATTCGTTTCATCAATCATGGCTTCCGTATTCTTTTAACGAGTTTTTTGTTTTTTTCAGGAAAACTATCTTTATATATTCGAGAGACTTCATCGATAAACTTACCGTACGTAATTTCAACATTACCTATTACTAAAATTTGCTTAACGTCGCAACGTAGCATTTCGTCTCTGAAGCTATCTAGACGTGTTTGAGTAATATTTTTAAAATAAATGTACTCATGCTTTTTGTTTCCTCTAAGGTCATATTTTCTTAATTAAAAAAAATACTTTAAGGTGGTCACTAATATCATGCGACATTATCCCGGCAGTAACGTTTACAGAGTCAGCATTAGTAATAAACAAGTCCAAAAGGGTTTTGCTTTCGGTTGTAATCCTTCATTAGCAAAAGGATAAAATTTTTAACCATTTGAAGCCAAAATATTCGCCTTTTGTGGTACAGAAGTGGTCGACATATCAATAATAAAATCACCAGCAGATCTCAAGTAATTGCCAGTTTCAGCCGTAAATGACAACAGCTGTTCATAAAGAAGAAAAGAACTGAAAAAGATTTCCGTTTGAGGGCCTATAGCAAACAGAAAAAGTGTATTTCATTCGCACGAACTGTTACGATTTCAAACATTCGCAACAAACACAAAAGTCAGAAAGCAACTCACAGCTTACACGCTCTCTAAGCAAACGAAAAACACCACCACCGCAGCGGTTTGTTCATCATCATCATCATCCTGAGCATGGCTGTATACCCAGTGCAGAGCGAAGGCCTCTCCCGTATTCCTCTAATTATTACGGTTCGGTGTGAGCTGCATCCACATGACTACCTCGAACTTCTTAACCTCTTCCATCCAACTCATTTTCTGCCGCCCCCTGCTACGCTTGCCTTCCCTTCATGTATTCCATGCATTCCTGCCCTGTTGTGATTCAGTCACCTCACTTTGCACACCCCTCTCCCCCAACGTGGCAGGCATGGTTAGCCTCTGACCAGCTGAAAGACCAGTTGTCCTTGGTGACCCTAGCCCAGGACATTCTTGACGCCTAATAGTGCGTTGAATAAAGCTGTTTCCTCCTCCTCCTTCTAGCAAGAGGACCACGCAGTTTGCTCCCTTTCAGTGCTCCATGCATACCCCCTGAGGATCACAACAGTTTTGTTTGCTCGCAGAATTGCGGTTATCAGAGGACGTGGCTTTTCTGGTTTTAGGTGATAGAAAACAAATCGCCTCTATCACAGCTGCTAGCTGAAAATTTCTATGACTGATTAAGTATTTTATTGGCCCTGTCAAAGTGCAGTACTCCATACGTTATGCCCTGTCTGAACTCATAACAGAAAACACGGGGATTTGACTTAATCTCACAAGTCCCCCGTGAAAGAAAATATTAACAGAATTTTATGCAACGGTAGATATTCTTTGACAAAAACTAGCAGGTGTCCGTGCCAGCTCAAATAACGTTTAAGAAGACTGGAAATATTGCACGTTCATTGATGCTTGAAGTGTACAGGATGAAATGTTTTGATACATGATTAGTTTCCCGAGGCAAAAAAAAAAAGCTTTGCAATAGGGAAGCGTTGAATTGCAATGCTTTCAGAAATCTAAATAATGAATGCGCTCCTCCTACCAGTCTGGCATAGAGACGGTGTTGTTATCGCTTCGCGCGCATTCTAAAACCTTGGAATGCATTCAGAGTTCCTGTTTACCGATGCGCGTTCATGTGCCACTGTCCTCCCTAATTGACTGCTCTATAGTCGGCCTGCAAGCACGGCGCAAGAGGATTTTAAATTGGGTGTCCAGAACGAAGTTTTAATTCCCTTTGTAAATGCGCTGTCACAAGCTCATAACTGTTAATGATCCCTACTGCACAGGCAGCGATGTGTCTATGTGAGCTAGATCTTCAAGGGAATTACGCTCAAAAACTCCCTAAAACAGCAACGTTCGGAAGAGTAAATTCGCTTGTTTATCTCTCGGTAGGCATTTGTTGTGGACATAACGATTTTCACAATCCTGCTAGAAAAGTGCGGGAATTTCATTCTCAGATCAGTGAGTTCAAAGGAAAAAAAAAACGCAAGTAGACATAAAATTACCAAAAAGAATGCATTCTCAAAATGAGGGTGTTTATTCTTCCCAACTTTCGGTTGGACTAACGTCTGATTTTCATGAACGTAGGAGGCCTTTGCTGGAGAATTTACGGCTTTATGAGGCTCATAAAATATTTATTATACAGACGTTCATTGCGATGCAGTTCTAGAATGGAAAGACAGCTATGATAGACATAACGTCATCTGCAGGAAGTTTTGAAGGATAGAATTGCCACCTCACAACAAAATGCTAAACATCAAATAAATTACCCTTGGAAGATATAAAAAAAAAATCTAATTTTAATCACGCACCTCATAACAAGAAAGGAGACTCGGATGTACGAAGGTATCAATTTCATAAACTAACTTTCCGCAGCAAACAATTGAGAAATGGTGAGACAGCGTCGATTTCTTCGTGAGTCAAAAAAAGCTTCGATACCAGCTTGTCTGCTTTATTTGGTAAAATTGCAAGCAATAGAGGTATCGAAATACAGATATCTGATCGGACAGGAACGACAGGCAAGAAATAACATTTGCAGTATATTGAATGCATTCTTCGAATGGCTGTTTCTAAGGCCAGCCTGAGGCTATTTTTCAGGCCAGCCTATCATTGGCCTATTTACAGGAAAATGATATGCAATAGGTTGCGAAGAAACCATATCACCAGAGGTTTTCATTCTTTCTGGCTTCAAAAATATTTTTCACTATTAGTACATCGTCTGGAGGGCGCACTTTCATGATAATTTCTAGGTAACTTAAACACCTTCTCTACTGCAACTGCTCAGGCAGCACGAACATTGGATGTATTGCTGGTACTACACTGACAATGTCCGGTGCTGCTTGGGCCGGGCATTGCCAACACATTACGAACATCGCGCGCAAGATTTGGGCTGCTTGGACAATCCCTGGTTTTTGCGTCTCTTCTGGCTAAAGCCATCACTTAGGCAGCTATCTGCACAGCCAGAGCGTCTCAAGAAGTAAAGACGACCTACAGAAGGCGCGACTGAACGTAAAATGAATACTGAAAACATGGAGGGTCATCTCGTAGCTAAGCGTTGAGTCGAAACTCCTCGTTATTCGCAGAGTGGTTGAAAATAGTGCACTGCAGTCGCGAAGGTGCTTGGATGGCCTGCATAGTCTAAACCCTATCTCCGGCTCTTAAGGCGAACGCCTCATATGGCTTTCAAGGGATGCCACAATAATCTCATATTCGTCGAGTAGAATTATGTCGTCAACACCCCCAAGACCAATCAGTAATCGAGAAAACATTTGTAAATCTTTGTAACAGCATTAATTAAACTCGTAATGTTGTATGAGGTTAATTAAAGGAGGAATATTGAAAATTATGTTCAATTATGATAGATTGCGGTAGATGTTTTTTTTTTTCATTCATTTCTTTATTTGCCCAGAAAACATCCTGGATGAGACCCATGACTGTAAGCTGTTATAACAGAGGCCATGGAACCCTATAACTTGGCAGATGGCGGTAAAACAACTAATAGATAACAGTAAAGCAGAAACAAAGATGTGGAATTTGAGAGCGAATAATAGAGTTAAATAGTACAAACAACAGTGCAAAACAGAAACAAAATGGCATACCAGTGCATATAAAAAAATAGAAAAACAGTAACAACAACAAACAGCTTGGCAGATGAAAGTATTTACAATGTATGAGAAAAATATAAAATGGTTTAAATTATCTGGTACACAATTTTCATGAATATACAGAAAGTAGCTACCAAACCAAGTGAATACAAAAGCCTATTACATACTGAGAAAAAGTGATCGGACATCACTTTGAGTGGGATTTTGCGCCATACGGTATTTATTTAAAAGTTATATGGCAAATTGTGCTGCAACGACTGAAATTTATAGTTATTACAAAACCTTAGAATAAACCTTAATCCGGTACTTCGATTATGTGCGCAGTCCCGGTTTGATACTAAACATACAATAGCTGTTATAAATTTCTTAAAGTCGTCAGAGGAGAAATTAAATGAGAGTAAGATTCTCAAATGATACCAGTAATAAAGTTTAATAATGTTCTATATTTTTATTGCAGTCTGTGTTGATAAAAAATAATATATAATTGCCACGTTTCTTATAATCCTTTTCTGCAGGTTCTGTAGTTCGGTGCGGTTACCGTTCGTAGTAGTGGCCCACACTAGGCTACAGTAACTTATGTGGCACAGGAGGAGCGCATTATAAATTTGTAACTAAAGTTTTGTTGGCAACAAATCGCGGCACCGTGTCAGAGCTCCAGTTACAGATGATAGTTTGTTGCAAAGGTTGGTGACATGATTATCCCACTAAGTTGCTCAGAAAATATGACACCAAAAATTTTATGCTGACTTACAATCTGAATATCCCGATTTGCGCAACGAAGATATTTTGTTAGGTTTACAGCTTTAATCTTGGCTAGAAAAAGCGTTGTGGTTGTTGTAGTGGTTATTTATTGCATATACAAACTCGAAAAAGTGTTGCTTTGGTTTCTGTGGATTAATGGGCCATGTATGTGATTTATCCAGTAAATTATTGCATTTTAAAATTAGATCATTAGTTTCAGAACCGGAGAGAAGGAGAGTGCTATCATCTGCATATATTACAAAGGTGGCATATTGTTGTTTATATTTACAATATCATTTATATACATTCGAAACAGTAGTCGACCTAATATGCTTCCCTCAGGGACGCCACTTGACATTTTTACAAAAGAGAAGTATTATAGGCGGACAGGCGGACAGCTTGGAAGCTAAAATTTCATAATCAAGGCAGTCAAACGCATTGTTGAAATCAATAAAGATTCCCAAGGTGAAAATATTATTTTCAAAAATTGCGCAGTATTATTTCCTCGATTGTTAATAACCCTGGTTCGGTAGATCTTCCCTTTCTGAAATAAAACTAACATTCAGTAATCGTATTCTATGCATCAAAAAAAAATTATGACAGCCTAGTAAATATTTTTTCTAATCCTTTAGTGAAAAGAGGTATGATTGATATGGGTTTATAATTCGAGACTTCATTCCTGTTTCCACCTTTGAAATGCACAGACACCCTGCTTTTTTCTATTTTATTCGGAAATACGCCGGACGCCAAATTAACTTATTTATATGTGTAAGAACGGGCGCAATGGATTCCAAAACATATTTGACAGGTTTATTTGCATATTGTTAATATCTAGGGCTTCGCTATTCTTCAAGTTCATAAAAGGACGAATTGTGAAATTTTCCTGTAGCTTCGAGTAGATATATAGTATTGGATCAAGTTTGAGCATGATGAATAATTTGGACGGAGGGGAATCAAGTTGAATTACGTTGAATTGAGGTACAATCACTGTAGATTATGGCGAATTGCGCTATATTAAGTAACGATTACACTTATTAAGCTGGATTTATTTTAGTACGATATTCAGATTTAGTTGCGTACGCGCCAAGCTCACCTGCAGTAAATGAAAAACAGAAGCTTAAAATAACAACGCCAGCTATAATGGGAGTCATTAGTCCTGCTCCACGCAGACACATTACGCTGGTTCTTTGTGAATAAATAATTTCGGGATTCTGTCACCATTAATGACCAGAGTTAGCTTCCAGACTGACAACGAGGGCACCGGGAGGATTGCATCATAGCACTGCTCAGGGATAAAAAGGGCTGCGCTCAGAAAACAAGCATGAATCACAAATTTTATATTAATGATGTGAGCGGTATTGTAGTTACCCAACGCAGTTACCCAGTTACCCAGAAAAAATAAGGTTAGCTGGGCTTGATGCGCATAATAATACATTTTACTTCGAATTAAATCTGCTCTATATTATATATATCAATCTAGCATTACTGCTTTTCGAATGTGGTGTCAATATTATGCTGCGCGTAATAGAAACTAAATTTTTCAGACCTCCACAGCACAAGCGTTCTCACTTATTAACATCTCGTTGTTTAAGAATGAAATCATCCATAATGTAGAAAATATTTAATATCAGACATTCGAATATTTAATTCATTTATTTGATAAAGATTAGCTTGTTATAGACTGTGTTCTATATATGGATTTATTTTTGCCAGGGAATTTTTAGGTGGACAGGGGTGTGCACATTTGGCATTTGACATAAGCTTGACATTAGAACCAGCTTAGGTGGATAGGCACAAATTTGCTCCAGAAAAGGATATTTTAGAATACTTAGCTGAGCTTTTGTGAATGCACTCTTATCCCAAACGCCGCCAATCAAATATAGCAAAAGCCCCAACAACCAGATAAAGCGTACAGATGGAGCATCATAGTCAGTATTCTTGGAGCGGTGGATTAAACATTTTTTCTTTGGATGTTATCTAGTAGAAGCATACGTTACTTTTTCAAGATGTTGCTTGGTATTTTTCTTTACTCTAACATTATTATTAAATACACCGACGTTAATTCTGATGTAAGCTAAGCTTTCAATATACCTTTAAGTTTTTGAGGCATGAATTTCGTCGCACAATCGTGACAAAATCTTAAAACTCAAGTTTTCATATAAAAACCTTGATTCCTATCACACCCTCTCATTTCAAATGAGCATCCTTAGTTGGCAGCTGTTTCCTATTTTGGGAAAGCATGAGATATCGTTTTCACACAACTCATCTGCTAATCTGTGCTTGACCATGTCATCTGCCAATTATTAGATGTAATATGTTGTTTTGACACTTATTACCGAAAGTTAAAGGTAGATATTGTCATGGGTCAAGGTCGTGGTCAACACTGATATTGCTCTGGTCTAACTTCAGAGGTTTGACCTTATAGGTAACTGGAGATCAAATGTTCGGCTCGATAAGAAAATTGCTTTACCGTTGAGTAGGGCTATCGGTCTAAAGCAGTGAATACTATTTTGGGAGTCTGGCTTCTCTCGTGCGTTTGTCGCATGGCCTCAGCATAGGACTAGGGAGGAGAATCAGGTATGAGTTATCACGGAAGGAGTTTTATAATCTTAACTGCTTACTGTAACACGTAATACCAAGTTATCTTTGTTGGCTATAAGCTTGCAATGATGTCTACTGAACTGAAAGAAAGTTAGCAATAATTTTTCGACTCGAGACAGATTTTTTGGATGGTTTCTGCAAGGCATATCTCGAAAAGCAACAAGTTATGTTCATCCCGTTGTTACTTGCTTTCAAATTATCCTAAGAGCAAATTCCCACGTGGAACACAACTTTCTCGTTGGTCGGATCAAAGCGTACAAACCAAAAATAACCGCCTAAAACAATTGAAAACTATCCCACGACAAGAATTTCAGCAGAGGACATATAGCTCACAATGAATCGCTCATGTTTTTGTCTTCACAGCAGACGAGCAAGGGCCCATCGTACTTTTTGTAACGACGCATCACTTCCGCATGATTTCTTTCTTCTGACACCATAAAAACAGATGCAAATTTCTGCAATAGGTACAATGCGGACAACGAAATTGGAATCGAATAAGGGCACACAAAAAAAACGTTATTCTGATAGTCCGCTCATTCGGAAAAGCTACAGATATTTGTGTGTCTTCACAACAAAATTTCTCTGCGGTTTCTGACATTAAACCTATTCTGACAACACGAACTTTTGTGGTAACAAAATTGTTAGTTGTTACCATAAAAAAATACTCCGAAAAACAAACTGCAGATAATCACTACAGTAGAAGCTACAGAACTACACCAGAGTGCCATAACAATGCCGAAAAGTCTGACTTTACGCAAGAACTGCAGAATAATTTATTTTTTACGCGGATCTGTAGTTTTTGCCAACTCTGTGGTTTAAAGCCTAAAGGTGCAATGGTGGGCAAGGAGAATTAGCAAAAAAATGTAAGCTGGATGTTTTGGTCACACAAGCACATGTCGAAGAGCAAATCTAAATGCAATCGACGTGAATAACTAAAAATCCCCGGAATTGCAATGCCTTCTATCTCTTTTACATTGGTTTTCAATATCATGAGAGCATCCATCAAAAGTGAGATATGGCTTGCGCTACGTTTAAAGAGTTTTCTATTTTAATAGGCTCTTGGCGTCGGAGTTATTGCAACAAATCGCGTCCTCACCGCTATTAGCGTGCGCTCGTTGTACAAGTCGCGCCACCGCCGCCGCATACGAAAATAACCGAGGCGCTACGGCAACTCCTAAGCAGACACTACAAACCACGCGAGCACTTAGCTAGTGTGTCGTACAGTACCTCTGTACTTACGAATTCAGTATTTCGCGTGCACCCAACGAATGTACCGCGAAACGGCCGGCGATGATCACCGCGCAGCATGCAGACATGCAATCTTGGCCAGCGCCATTTGCCCGCGTCTTCCTGGCTTGTGCGCGTCATCACTGAGCGGTCTTTCTGTACTTGATATTTCTATTCCACTTAGAAGGCTTTGCCGCTAGGGCGATCCTCTTAGCAGTATTGTACCGGAGTACGGTAATGGCTGTAGTGTGGAAGCCGCTCATATGGTTTCTCCCTTATTTCACTGCAGTGCATGTCTTCAAGTGTTAAAAAAACGTCCTTGCTCTTTTTTTTTTAATATCAATGGTCGTGAAATGACTCTTTGATAACATGACTAGTGATCATGTTATAGCTACACTTGATGTCCTTACACAAACTTACTATTTTCTAGTATTCGCTTGATAACGCTACGAGCATACTCAGCAGCTTGTTTACATTTTGCTCCCTTTTCCATTCGAGCTTTTCTTGAGCCCCAGGTTGCATTTTGCACAAGCCGCGCATAGGAAGTAGATCGAGGTTACCTATGCGCTGCATTATGATAGCAGGGTACCTTCCTTATTTAGCCAGGTGTTAAGTAACACCTGCTCTGCTTCAATTGCACTGCTTCTTTACTTCAGGAGCGCCAACTCAATATATAAAAAATCGAGCGAGTTGTGTAATTAAGCGCCTCTCTCTGCAATAAAGCTGAACAAGGCTGAGTGGAAGCCTCAGTTTTCAAGCCAAGCCAGTGCTTCGACAAGGACACTTGCCTTCATCCCAGACGAAGAAACGTCGTCTGTAAAACGGCCGCTTCCCTCGAGTTGTCACAACTTTCTCAAATAGTTTTGGGCGCTCATAAAACTACTGCAAAATGTTATAACCCATTTGCAGAAGTATTTTTTTCTAACACATCCATGAGCTCACTGATGTGGCAAACAAGGAATGAAGGAAAAAATACCTTTAAGGACGCTCAGCTATCCAAAAGTCTTGATTCGATAGCATGGTCTAAACAAGCGGATTAATAGGGGCCCTCTTCGATAGGTTGAATCTGTAGCAGAAAGTTCAAGAGCTCTTAGTGCTACTAAAATATGATGACGGCTTATTAGTTGTTTAACTCCTCTAAACGGCCAGAGCGAATAATAGCTCCTCAGTGGTGCAGATGTACCGCGGCGAGCTTACTAACCAGGGAACAGCGGTTCCATCCCGTTAAACCTAGTTTTTTTGGTTTTTCTTATCAAATAGAGCATTCTATCATCACGGGTATTTTATTACTATTTTGGATCAATTTGCGGCCCTGTGGATGACATCAAAATATGGAAGAATGGTTTGCGAGTGCACTTGCCAACTTGGCTACCGCAGTCCGTGCCACGGCACGCATCGCCTGACCAGCCGCCATGTCACCTATTGACAGCAAACTACCAGAAAACATATCAACTCGGCCCCAAACTTCTTTGACAGTTTATGAGATATGATGTCACGGTATCACTCCATTAGAATAAGAAATAGCTGGGTGGTGGTATTGACGACGTCATGGCACCACGCGAGCTTTTTTGGTCAATCAGATATTCTAAAGTCATGCGTCAACAGAAAATTCAGCGTCGGCGAAGCCGTTGTCGGCTCTAAGAGCGAACAAATTAGGATAACGCTTGAGGGTAAAGGCGACAATGGCTTCAACAGCGCCTTTCATTCTGCCAGCTTCATTATTTATAAAATTGTACGGCTTAAATCATTTCAATTTAGAAGTATTGTTATTGTAAAATCACTACACATCCAAGAGACACGTTTGTAAGTTTGTAAGTTGTGCGCAGTAGAACGCATTCAATATTTGCCTCTCCAACGCGCTCGGTACCAACAACCCTTGGTGAGCTCTGTGTTGCAGGTAACCCTTGGCTTCGGGACGATACCCAATGATGGCAAATTCTGGGGCGCTGGAACACATTTTCGGCGTAAAGAGCACAATGCACTATCGCGTAATAGCAAGAGAATGCCCATTGCAGGTAGCAGTTGGTGGGTGACGTGATCGCGGACTCTGATTGACTGGTTGGTTGTGAGAGAGCGCGAGGCTGTATCACATGACTATGTTGGCAAAAGCTTCCAGATCCGATGGCTCCTTCTAGGTGGGACAACAAGATGAAAATGCAACGCGGAACGCTTGGATCACGTTTAAACACTGCCCTTACGCCGCACAGTCAGGCACGTGCTACTCTTAAAAGCGGGGCTTAGTATCTATCCCGGGAGGTCTATCACATAATAATAATAATAATAATTAATTATTCATTTCCATCACCGTAAGTTGATGGAGGAGGTGGGAATAAAAGCGATTAACGCTTGACTAAATTCCCACCCCCATATGGCTGCTTATAAACTATACGTGAGATGACAGCGGCACGAATTAACATTCTAGTGATTAGGCTCTCTGCCAAGTGATTATACACAGGAACGAGGATTCTAAAGGCAATGCATGACGGAGTAAAACGTTGTTACATTATACCTTTAAAGGTAGAATTTTAAAGTCCTTCACTTTCTCTGAAGACACTGAAACAACATATTAGAGAACGAATAGGGAAGGAATTTCTCACAACAATAAAAAAACTTTGCACCAACAAACAGAATACAACATTATAGAAAAGGTTACTCTTGAAAAACTAGAAAGCTATGGTCCTCTAATAGTATACACCGCGCGTCGAAATGCATCAAGTTCGCATCGAAATGCGTCAAGGGCTGCAGCCCTTATCGCGAACGTTCTGGCATACCGAGTGGCCGTGCGGTGGCTCATCTGAAAATCGGATTAAAACTCCGACCGGGACGGCTAAATGAAAATCCCCTTACGCTGCTGGCCGGAGCCCGCTTAATAATTTGGATTAAAAAAGTCGGCATATAAGCGAGGGTGAGAGAACACGTGGCCCAAATACACGGGATAATATCTCGGTACTCCGAGATATTTAACACGAGCATTAATTAATTTAGGGCTATTATGACGAGCGCTAAATTGATAATCAGATTTCGAAAAACTCCTGGCAATGTCGGAGAGCAGAGCAGCACAGATGTCAGTCCTTCCGAAATAGCGCCGATGTGCCACACAGCGACCTTTTAAAATTGATGGCTTCAATGTGTCGACTTGCCCAAGAATTCTTTTTTTGTTATAAATTTATGTCGTCTAAGTTTCAATCTTAAACAAACACTTCTTGCTCTATTGTGGTGCATCTTAATGGGGCAATCAGGGTCATTCGATGTATTGCCGTTTTTTTAATTATGTGATTAATAAACAAGTCTGTGATTCTAATCGCAAAGTTTTATCGCCTAGCGCATGGTGCATATTACAAAAAAACGTGATAGGAATCGGAATCTGGAACCTCCTACCACCGAGAGCGACTACCACTTTGAAATGCTCGTGTGACGATACAAGAGCATAGAGAGAAAATCATCCTATGATGGTCCGGAGAAATTGCAGACAAACGTCCTGTTATGGTCTGGGTTGGGTGAAGCAATTGACTCTGTTCTAACTGACATTGAACGAACAGACATCACAATTTCATACGAATTAGTCGTACCCTACTGAAAAACCAAAATTTCTACGGGGCAATAACCTCATAACCACTCATTTATTCGCATAGAGCCTCATACGGTGCACATCATTATCATAAAATATCATACATATATTATGAAATGTACAAGAAACTATAAGAACTTATGCAATTATTTGCGACTTGTACGTGATTTTTTATGTGAATTGAGTGAGATTGTGTGAGAAAATGTGAGGTTATTGCCCCTTACAGTTTTTTCGGTAGGGTTGCACCTGTAAAATCAAGTGTCTAGGTCGACGCATTGAAGTACGGCGATTATCGCCATTACTAAGCATCCTCTGTGCGAGACCAAAACGCTATCTTTGGCACCATGCTTGCTGTAACTCAGTTTGCAATTCTCGTGCCACGTTAAATAACACTTACCCAAACGCTTACAAAAAAATATTCAAAGTTAAATCGTTGAGAAGCTATCAAGCATGCTCATAATGAGCCATTCGGCGCCGTAGTTCAAATCCGAGGGTTTGAAAAAGTGTAGTGAGCGGAGTTAAGACAGGCGTACGCAGCATTTGTGTTTTTAACAGCAAAATTGTGACTGTTGATGTGCACTGCGTGGGTGGATATATAAGATATGCGGACTTCTAGTTTATAACGAGCGATTACTTCATGCTGCAAACAACGCTAAATGTTATGCGTCGTGTAAAAAAATATTAGAAACACAGTCTGCGTCACCCTTGTGTAGAGCGCTCTGGCAATGGGCATCATAAAATTAAACTGAAATTAGAAGCCAGCCCACGGCTTCCAGACCACGTGCTAGCAGTCACCTTCGAAAGGCCTTTTTGTACTTACTTCCGTACAAGTGTTCCATTTCAGACCTAGAAGCTGCAACGAGGTGCGAATTTTTATGCATAGAAGTGCGTCGATCGAGAGCTCTACGCTAATATGACGGCGTTACACAGACTGTGCCTTGGGAAATAGGCTACATATGAGTGATTATGTAGTCATTGACGAAATTCAATCCTTCTTTCAGCCTTGCTGTTTGCTCCTTGACTTTCCTGAGTGAAACCTTCCTTCTACGAGCGGGCTCTGCGGAAAATAACCAAAGATTTTCAGAATAGCTTCCTGCAGCGTGCTTTACAGACCCCGTTGCTACTCTGTCAGGAAGCAATGCCTTCCCCTGAATAGAGCTGGAAGTAGAGCGCTATTGCGATATTTGTAGAAGAAGTTCTCTCTATTTCTCTTTCCAGAAGTAAGTGTGAGTAGGGACAAACAAAATCAAACCGATGTCTTACGCAGGCTCTTAGAAAAATAATACCCCATAAGTTTCTCCTATACAGAAAAGTAAGGGATCTGCCATCGATTTTTGCAGCAGCCCATTAGATAAAAAGAAAAAAAAGGAGTTCAGCCAGTTTATTTAGGAGAGTCAGTTGGCTCCCTTCGCTCCCCATTCCGGCATGAGCAAACATTGTGAGCGCGAACAACAACGATCGAGCTCACCAAACAGTGCCGTACGTTGCGCGAAGCGCCGTTGGCTAAAGAGCGCACAAGTTATGGTCCAGGCCATTAAAGCACTTTAAAACCATTCTGCTAGCCAGAGCAAAATATGTGAGCAACTAATTTAGTTTTAGGTAGAAAGAATTCTCTGCTTGTGTGGGCAGCCGAAACAACGGTGCACACGGTGAGACATCATTAAGTCTTTGAATAGGTTTTAAACTTTACAAAGCAAGTGGATACTAGAATGCGAGGCTGCTCTAATACATTAGATTAAATAAATTTTTCTTACAATTATTACGTTTTCAAGTGCTTATGTTGAGCCTTCTTCGATTCTGGATGTTTATTTCTAAGAAGAATCGATCGGGTCAGCACAGGAACATACGTGTGGCAGAGTTCAGGATTAAAAGTTGAAAACATGAATAAATTGCCGTCGGCTACCTAGTCTCACCTCCCCGTCACCTTCGGCCGTCAGGTTT
This sequence comes from Amblyomma maculatum, assembly GCF_055883805.1. Lineage (NCBI taxonomy): Eukaryota > Metazoa > Arthropoda > Arachnida > Ixodida > Ixodidae > Amblyomma > Amblyomma maculatum. The sequence goes on along the minus strand of NC_139349.1, from coordinate 59,602,926 downwards.
ATTCCTGGCCGCTACCAATTTGAAGCGCCGGTTCACTTCTTCGCTCAGATTTCCTCTGTTTTATAGGTTTGCACTAGGCTGAGAGTTCTGCTATCTCCATCGTTAGGAAGCTTATTCGAGCTAGCTTCTCACTCCATCCAGGCAATAGTTCTTATCTCCGCTCCTGTATAACAAGAAAATGTTTTTTGGGGGGTTGCTTCTCGTAGTCGCTTTTTTTCTTTATCGTTGTCACCCATCAAAGAGATAGACCGTGTTAATACGGCCTCTTAAACGTTAGAGTTTGTTCTGCTTTCTTTATGCATTCTACGCTGAGTAATTTTAAAGGAAGGTTGCTAAATTACTTGCTCTTTTGGTAGAGCAGGTATCTTATGTTTTGACAGCTGAATGTAATTTTTATGAACTGAACAGTATGGTGAGACTGACCATGGTAAAAAGCTTCTCTACATAAGAACGGCGTCGAAGTTAAATCGCTGTTCGCCGTTCATTTTTTCAAGACGAAGCGAGTTTAATTAGCGCACGAGTATAGCGCTGAACGCAATTCTAATTCACTGTCACAATATTTTACTTTTGTTAAAAAACACGGCTGTTTGGGAATAGCGCGTGTGCCTGAGGGCATGACCTTTTTTATTTCAATTCCTGGTTATTAGGTTTGGCGCGGCTATTAAGACTTGTCTACATATCCAGTTTCTGGCCATCTCAAGGCGGGCCAGAAACTGCGTGGTTGCCGCGATTAAGCTTACTGCCAAAATGAGGCACATTCGTGGCAAGACTAATTTCGTGCAGTGTGTTTTGTTCTGCATGGAGAAGTGCCACACTCGTTAATTCATTGCGGCGAGCAACTTGTGTTATCGGTCGCCGCAAAAAGGCGATTGCCGCGGAGACATCACACCAATCTACTAGGATAAACCAAACGGTGCCAGAGCTGCGAGCGCATGGCGGTACTTTTGCTTCTACGCATGGCGCAGCCACTAGAAGCAGAGCTCCAGTACTGTAGAGCCTACTTTTCTCCGGAGCACTAAGCACAAGCGCTTAATGTCTATGCAACGTAAACGTGTTTTAAACGGCTATTTTCAGAACTACAGCAGGCATGTCTTTTCGTAACCCTGTTCTTATAATTTGGTCTTCAGGAGCGCTGGACAACTATACCTTGTTCTTGCAGGTCGCGTAGTCGGTGTCGCAGCAAACGCACTATGCACTTCTTACCAGTGACCTCAAAAATGCGCTCTTCTTGCTGTAGTCGAACGACCCAAAATAATAAAGCCAGCGAATAAAGGGGCTAATGTGCACTTGCAGTTTAAAGGAGTGAGCGAGTTGGTCCTGCACATCGCAATACCCTTTCCACTCAGCACTAGGCCCAGAAGGCAGGAGACAACGCTTTAGAGAAGACCTTGTGTCTTGGCGGCCTCTCAAATGGAGCAACAATGTTTGGACGAAGCCAAGAAGAAGAAAAAGAAGGCAATAAGATGGATAAGATAGGAAGAGAAAAAAAAGGAGAAAAGGAAGAAGAAGCCGCTTAAATGCAGCAAGAACATTCGGGAGACGCCAAGAAGTAGAAGAAAACGAAGATAGAAGGCAACAAGGAAGAGAAGACGGGAATAGTCAGAAGAGGAAGGAGAAGAAGTAGCCGATCGAATGCAGCAAGACGATTGGGCAGCCGCCAAGAAGAGGCGGCAAATCCCCAATCACATCATACGGTTTGAAACTAGTGCATTGCTGGAGAACATGTTTCAGTAGGACATTTTGAACCATCCGTCTCGTAGCTTCCTCGTTCACGAGTCCTAAAGAAAATGACCCTTTAAGACTCCTAGACGCCCTGATTGTTAGCCGACTAGCCTACCACCTCCTCTACCGCCACCTCACCAAACCCAACTCAGTAATCTTAATGTCCTACACCGCTCAGCCACTAAAGCTGATTCAATTTACCATGTCATACCAGCGCGACTCGCCTTCTTCAATTAAGCACACATAACACTGTTGAGGAGATCGTAGAGGCGCACCTCTTCAGCCAACAGCGTCGACTCCGCATAACACCTACATGTACTCATCTCCTGCGCTCAATGGGCTACAATATCCCTCCTCCCTCTCTTCACACTCAAACAGCCATTCCCCGCATTTGCGGGGAATGACCCCCTCTGGGGTGGAGCCTCCTCGAGCTCAAACCCCTTTGGATCCCGAACACCACAAAGGCCGTCGCGCAGCCCGTGCCTCATATCTTTCTAAGTAATATTCTGAAATCAAAGACATCTACACGGATGCTTCACATAATCCTGACAGTCCTCACATCTGCACTGCCGCGTTACCGGACATTCGCCGCGCAACGTTCAATGCGGTCTCCATCCAATGCACTAGCATCTCATAGGCCAAATGCTTGGCCACACTCGTTATCGCACACATCAGCCTGTTGCAGACTCAGCACACCATGATATGCAAAGACTCCCAAACAGCACACCCACAGATATCTCCTGTGAGTGCCCCTCCCACACTCATCCGCTAGAGTACTGTCTACACTACCTACCTCTACCGATCTCATCACCATCCCATGGGTACCTCAGCACGAATAAATCCTCGGAAATGAGCGCACTCATGCGCTTGCCCGAGAACTGAGCTTCCGTGTGCCGATGGATGGCCTCTCCAAGCCTTCAGTATGCACCCTCTTCGAAGCTCTTGACTACACTACAATTGTTCATCGCTATTGTCGTTGCCGCGTCACATACCGGTCATCATACCACACGCTCACTCATATCGACAGCACGTACTGGCGACAACTCCAGATACATTCGTTCGCATATGTTCTTTCACCCCATGAACTCCCCACCATACTGCACCGCTTGCAACGCCATCCCACCCACTATCTACTATTACCTATGGGAATGCTCACATCTCATCTGCGTTCCTCCCATCAAAAACCCCACTATCTTTCTGGGAGGCCCCGCTTTTGGCCACTCAACCCGCTGATCAGTTATAGTTGGTCGAGCGGGTCAAGCCAAAGGGAAAAGCCAGAGGGATCGTAGACTAAGGGGTCCTCCTGACAGTGTCTACCTTCTACCTTAATTTTAATTAAATAACGTTTTTCCTCCTCCTCTCACGCTCAACTGAGTTGCACCACCATCATTTTTGTTTTGCAAAACAGCGCCGCACAACCGTAGCGCTAATACGAGAGGAAGACGATGTTTGCATGCTCCAAGTCCAGCCGTTCGAATGCATGGTGACGCCGGCAGAATGCTGGCAGTTTATGGAACAAGCAAACCATTAGGTGGGGTGAATCTCTACTCGCTATCTGAAATTCTAATTTATGTGCTCAGCCACCCCGATGTGACACATGGGGTGCAGCTTAGCTGAGGGTTGTGGAAGAATCTAGAGTGCCTGGGTTTCTTTAACATGTGCGAATGTCCCGAAAATGCACGCGTTTTATGTCTAAAACTGCACAAGAAAACGACCGCCATTGTAGAAACGCTAGTGAGAATCGATGATGGTACGTGCACATTAAGTTCTAACTCACCATCGTCCGCCTATATATAACTACATCCACTGTCAGTCTGGACGTCCATCCACCTGTCCTACTCAGTGGTTAAATCGCTCGACTACTGATCCCATATAATGTGAAATTTCAATGGGCTCCAAAGAGCCCAAGCTCCTCTCAATTTCCGGAGCTCTCCACAACGGCGTCTGTCGTAGCTTGAGTCGCTTTGCGACTTTAAACGCAATAAATTATAAAGCAAACGAACGTCCTTGGAGCTAATATAAGTGCCCTGCAGAGACAAAATATTCCAATATTCTTTATACTAGGTATTGAGTGAGCGTTTGAACTTAAACATAGTCTATGGACCTAGGGCTTTTTTTTTTTTTTTTTTTTTTGCAGTGAATGTAGTTTTGTATTTCTATTTCCAAGCGTCCACGCAGAAATTGTACATAGATTATAATGTGCGAGGAATATTCAAAAATTCTCTCTGTTGATTGTGGCAAAGATCGTGCAATGCCTCTAGGAAAAACGTACAGTGCTGCGTCAGTGTTTCTCCCGGAGACTTGGAGCCCCGGCACGGTTGTGGCAATTGGCGGCGTGCGGTACTCAAACGCACATAACACATACAACTCTGACCTAAGTAACATTTGTAGGCATTGCGGCTTTCAATCGCCATGTTCATTTAAGCGCACCTTAAACTGTCCGTGGTTTCGCTTACGCTGACTTCTGTCAACATCAAATGAAACAGGAGCGAAATAACTGAACCGCACACAGCATGGCACCCAAAACAGAAGACAAGACAGTGATTGATAGAAGATTAACTTTAGTGCAGCTAACGCTAACTACGAGAGCGCCGTGACACTTCCTTGTAAGTGGTGATGAACACAGGTCGAAGTTCTTGTCCAGGAGGTCATATTTCTGTGTATTAGCCCCTGCATTGCGCTGTCAACCGTTTTTTTTTTTTCTGTTTAGCATTGGTAGGACCTTACTAATGCGCAAGCGTTGCTTTATTCTCGTCAATTTCACAGCGTTTCGTTTGCACGAGCAACGGTGAAATTAATTTTACGATCACTGCGTTCTATGTTTGAACACCTCGCAGCGGCCAAAAGGAGTCACGCCATCTTGCAGTTCAAGATTTTATTTCACTTTTACATGTAGTGGCGCCTCTGTATTCATAATCGAGAATTATTAAAACATCTTTTCCATTAATCAAATTAGGTTCGTATCACTCCTCTCAATTTAATAGTCATGAAGCATTCACTATAACGCTACATTTATTCAAGAAGACGCCTTCACAAACAAGCCAATTACACGCCCTAATGTTTCGCGCCAATGGCCAATTGAGAAGAAGCCAATCACAACGGAGTTAAAACAAAGCTTGGACAAGTCAGCTAAGAATTTACCCTCTTCAACACTATACTAGTTTAGGTAACATGGCAGAAAAAATGCGGTCAAGTTAAATCGGATTAGCTGTAGTTACTCGGTCAATTGTGTTTTGTCGACTTCGCCGAGCGTTGCTTTGTCCTCGTAGCAGCAGGTCTTACCTTTAGTGGTCTGCAATAAAACGTGAAATCCGCGCCAAGCTGTTGAAATCCGCGCAATGTGAGCAGTGGCCGAGCACTGTTCTGCCTTCGGCTCCGCCGGTCTTGCCTTTCGTGGTCTAAAAAAAAGGTGAAATCTGCGCAAGCAACGTTATAATGGTATCATATTGTCATTTTGTTAAATTTGTTTTTACACTAGTATTTAGAGCAGCTACCACAGTGGGGCGACTGCGCTGCGAAACTCGTTGGGATATCGGTCGTCATGCTGGGGCCCTAAACGAGTTTCGCTATCTGCCGGGTGCAGTAAAGCCAGTTTTCACATTTTTGACCCGAGAATAACGTTGCGTTCTCATATACTTTTCCGAGAATTTCACCCCAGAAGAGTCGAGCACCAAACTGATAGCAACTTGTGGGTATCCCGTGGTGATTTACACTGCATTCGTTACCAGTGATGTTTATGACACGGTCGGTACCTGCGGAGCTGGTGATCAAACCGAATGCTTCTTGATTGTGAGGTGATGCTGTAACGAAAACTCATTCAGAGATTTTCCTACTGTAGATCTCCTACCAATCTTTCTGGGCATCTTAAGCGGTGAGTTTGGGCTTTGTTTTTAAACATCATAGAGATATTGCTCTGTAGAGATCTTTAGAAAATGACTTTGTTTAGTTTCAGAAGGATATGTCACTGTCTTTTCCACGGCTTCGATCATATAATGGTTTTGTAAACAAGTTGTATTAATTTCGAGGTAATTAAGGACATTTAAATATATAGCTCTAAATATAAACGCATTTTGATTGTACGTTACAATCGCAGCGGCTTTGAAGCGGAGTATCTGCTGCATTAGCATACTACTCATTTACACCTACCGTAACTTAGCAATTAATGGTAAGGATTTAATGTCAGAATTCAACAATTGGAAAGTATTGCCACAAGAAACTCCTTCCCACATCTGGCTCCCAGACACGCTCTCTGAATAGGGTTCCACACCTAACAAATAAAAAGACGCAGTGCTAACATGACCTGCACTCTTTCTTAACGGTAAAATACCGGTGATAAACAATGGAAGTAATGCGGCTTCACCCATACTTCTTTTGGGACTAACATTAATGATCCTTGTGTAATCTGTACCGGCTTTCCTGCTGCGATGCAGCTGCTAGAGCACGTTGATGCAGGAGGTAATGGAGGGAAACTTATTTTAGCATGTAGCCTCATATAGTTATCTATTGGGACAAGTTACCGCTCCATACCTTTTTGCGTGGAACAGCATCAAAGAATGCCACCATCGGTCGCTGCTCTCATGCCTGATTGCAATATTTTATTTGCTACTACTGAAAATCATAGAAGAGACTTCATGCCCTAAGACTTATCTTGTCTTCCCGTGTCTCTTCAGCCTGCCCGTTTTGTTAGCATGTAGCATTACAAGACATAGCACTCGCCCAATTTGTTATTTGTTAGATGAATGCTTAGGCCGAATTACATTGTACACAGCACACAATTGCTAACTGGAGAACGTTTTATTTTTGCGGAATGATAACAAAAGATGTTTCATAGGCCACTTATTATGGTCATCGCTATCCTGCTACAAACACACGAGGCAAGTGTGGCTCAAGAAGAGATTTCAAAACAAGTACTACGACGTAAGTCTAAGATCGAGCTTTCTGGACCCAATATTAGTTCGAATAGCTTCTTGTTATCACTCTCGCTACAGGAGAAATGCCGGCCTTCTCTGACCTTTTCTGGCATTTTACTGCAAGAGGGGTGCATGGCAAGCTTATCCTTAAGCGCCCATCAGGACATCGACGATTCTGCTCTTCAGCTTGATAAATGATATCCTCATCTCTGAGGATTTTCTCCTTATCCGGCATCCTTAAACCCTGAGAGCATCGCAGTTTCGTTGCTCTTTTCTGCAGCTTAGGCCGAACGGTGGAAGCTGTCCAGCTTGAATTGGCGGACGCTGGCGAAACACTAGCAATGTGAGATGTCAGTGGTGAAATGCGATTCGTAAAGGCAATGGAAGGTTGTAACAAGAAACCAGAGACCAAGATAAACAAAAAGCAATAAAACAATCTATGGCTGCACAAAGAGAAGCAAATTTTTCGCAAATAAAATGCTTTACTGACCGCCGCGTACAGGCGCCTATGGAAGCTAATACGCTTATCCGCGGCAGTCGTTCGGCGATGGCAAATACACGTGCAGTAGTGGTAGGTTCGCCAATGCTTCATGGATTGCGTTGAGCTCATGATGTTGAAAGTACAAGCCGACTATGCAAAAGGCGCAAAACATTTTGACCAGCTTCAAGACCCGGTTCAGTTTCACTCGCACGGTAGGTGTCTTTCAAGATGGTACACGAGCATATCCCTTAATTCCTTAAGAAGCTGTTATTTATTTACCTTAACTATTGCTCTTGAAGTTCACAGCAAACTTAGTACATTTGTAGGTACCTATTCTGAAGTTTTATTTCAGTCGCATGTCTTTCTGCGCCTTGAGTTGGTTTCTATCGCAATGTTTCTTGCCGAGTAGCTTGCATTTCTGTGCGATTGTGTAGCATTTGTACACGTTCCGAACAGGAGGAATTATTTCCCAATTATCGTGCAGGAGTGCTTTTATTCATGCGTAGGCATTGTAGGGCTGTGTAGGCGGGTTTCGCGTACGCATGACTTCGACGGAGCTGTGAAAGAGGAAGTATTCGGTGCATCGGAAAAAGAATGGTACCATAGGTTACAGCGTCACCAAAAGCGGAGCAAGGAACAAAATCGTTAATATAGGTTGATTATTTAAATACGTGGAGCCAATTAAGTCAGTCAGGCGTATAAATAACCGGGAGGGTAATGTCAAAAACTAAAAGGGGTCACGGGGTACTCGACATTCGTTGACGTCGTTCTAACTTCCTGTGGCGGAAAATTATAAATGTTTGAACATGAACGAGTGGGAAAGTGCGTGATTTGCGTGCAAAAATAGGTGAAAATGATTAAAATTGTTTACAAAGAAGTAATCAACCAATTGCTGTCTGAAAAATTTCTATAGTGAAGCAGAATTTGCAGTTCAACTCATCAAAGTTCACCAGCGTTCTATAATTTGTTTACACGAAAGGAAAGGCACTGTATCTGTCACTCGCGGAATCCCGCTGACACATTTAGGGGGCAACACACCAACGCTTAGGCTAACGCATTTCTCGAGTGAACATTGTGTAGTGATCTCGGAACATTTTTTGCTTTACTAGAAAGGCAGAAAATATTCCCATAAAAATAATTGGTTCACAGGAAAGGAAAGGCGTATACCACACTTTTACTTTCACTCCTTTCTTCCTCCTTTCTTCCCGTAGAGGGAGGGAGGAATGTAGGCGTGAAAGAAAGGAAGAAAGAGGAGCCGTAATGGAGGGCTCGAAAGTAATTTCGATCACCTGGATATCTTAACGCGCACTGACATCGCATATAGATGTTTTTTTTTTTTTTTTATGGCAGAAAGTCAGCATCCTTTTGTTTTACAGATGTGACGCGTACCACAACGTGAGCAACGCACAATTCTAATGCTTGAATAGTATCACGTCTTCGAGTAAGAAACATATCTTCTGACGGTGCCACTTTAGCTGACTTTTAGGAAAATGAGAACATTTATTTTGAAAACTTTTGTGCTAGTGATTAGCACAAAAGTGATAAGCTAAATTCTCACGGTACGGATTTCGTCGGCACCGCGACAGTCTAGATTGCGGTAGCCCCTTTGTGCGCATTGTAACTTAATTGCAAGTATAGTGGAATTTATAGAAGTGTTAGAAGTGAGCACAAAACCAATCTTAATTCTCTTCTTAAGTTCATCCTGAATTTGCTGTTATGTCTGTACGCAGATGAAGACTGCACTTCCAGGCATAGCGCAGTTCGATTATTCTATTTTATTTTTTTTTTAATTACTGCATCGCCCGTAAGCATTATTACAGGGCAGGGGAGTATGTATAATAAATAAATAAATAAATAAATAGACGAGCTAAATAAAAAAGCCACAAAACGTTACCGGTAATCAAGACAAAAGGCAGTACAGAATGAACAGAATGAGTGCAAAATAATTATAGTTGATCATCATCATCATCATCACAATCAGCCCGACTATACCCACTGCAGGGCGAAGGCCTCTCGCATATCCCTCTATTGAACCTGGTCGTGTTCTAGCTACATCCACTTGACCCTTGCGAACTTCTTAAGCTCATGCGCCCCCCGCAACTTCCTACCGCCCTCTGCTACGCTTTCCTTCTTTTGGAATCCAGTTTGTCACCTTAAGCAACCATCTGTTATCCTCTCTTCGTACTACACGTCCTGCCTATGCCCATTTCTTCTTGATTTTCACTAAAATGTACGTAACTTGAGTTATTTCTCTGACCCACTCAGCACGCTTCCTATCTCTTAATGTCACCCCTACCATTTTTCGTTCGATAGCCCTCTGGGTTGTCCTCAACTTAAGTAGAACTCTCTTGGTTAGCCTGCACGTTTCAGCCCCATAGGTGAGTACAGGTAAGATACAACCGTTGTATACTTTCCTCTTGAGCGATACCGGTAAACTGTTAGTCATAATCTGCGAGTGCTTGCCAAATGCGCTCCCTCCTAATCTTATTGCCCTTGTTATTTCCCTTTCATGGCTCCGATCCGCGGTTACTACCTGTCCTAAGTAGACAACCACTGACTACTTCCAGTGCTTCGCTAACCCAAACAGCTGTTCCTTACCGAGGCTGTTGGACATTACTTAAGTCTTCTCCATAATATTTTGAAGCCTATCTTTCTACTTTTCCTGTCTAGGTCATCAGTTATTCTTTGTAGTGCGTCCCTGTGTTACGTAGCAAGGCAATGTCATCAAAAAATCGCAGATTACTGAGGTATTTTCCATCTACCCTTATCCCTAACTGCTCCCATTTCAAGTCTCTGAACACTTCCTCTAATCAAGCTGTGAATAGTAATGGGGAGATCATTCCTCCTTGCCAAACACTTTTCTTTAAAAGAATTTTGTTGCTTTCTTTATGCAGAATTATGGTTCCTGTGCAGCCACTATTTATATCTTCCAGTACATTCACGCACATTCACAAGGTCTACACCCTCATTTTGCAATGCCTGCATCACCGCCGAGGTTTCTACTGAGTAAAATGCTTTTTCGTAATAAATGAATGCTATGTATAAGGGCTGGTTATATTTCGAGCATTTTTCTATCATCTCGTTGATGATATGGCTATCATTGATAGTAGAGGACCCTTTCCGAAAACCTGCTTGATTTTTAGCTTTATTACAGTCTATACGTGGTCCTGATTCTATTAGCGATATCCTCAGTATGTTGAACAGTATGTGGAAGACTGACAGAGTGCAGTGCTCGACGCTGCTCAGGTAGCCGGTTCCGGTCATGAAGTGCTAATGGACGACATGTATTTTGATAGGTGTTGATATGTGCTAGTTTTGTATTTTATTTGCAAAATTTTCCATTCATGTTCAAGTCTATTTGATCTGAATTAAATGCGATGGAAGCAACTAAATATCTTTGTTGGTCTTTATTTTTGCGTGGCAAAGTTTATATGGTATATCTAAACGAAAGTGTGCTGATTCCAAGGAAAGGTAGACGTAGCAGGGGGTGGGAGAAAATTAGGTTGGCAGATGAGGTTAAGAAATTCACAGGAGTAAAATGAATGTAGCTAGCATAGGACCGGGTTAACTTAGGAAAAATGTGTTCGTCGTGTCGGTAAATATACTCATCGCATGCTGTAGTTTTATGTTCGTAATACTGCTATGTAAGTTCTAATTCCTGGAAACAAAACGAGCAGCGCAGTTCTGTACAGATTCCGGCACGTTGTGTGAAATGTACAGTTCGCGGATTCCAGAAGCTGATTTTTAAAACGGAAAATAAGCTTAGTTTTTCTGCTTCGCATGTGTCTCACCAGTTGCCCACGCCTTCACAAAAGCCGCATCAGTATAAAGCTTTTCAGATGTACTTTTTTTTTTGTACTTTAACATCGTATTAGAGAGCGAACAAAAAAAAACGGTAATCTAGATTGTTCTTATGGATAGCGAATGCATGAAAAACCTGAATGACAGAAAGGATGAAATTAATATGTGCTGGCATAGTGATGATATTGCGGCCATATGGCGGAATGTAGTGCATTCTTTCACTCTTGCTGCTTTTTACATTCCAGAATACAGTCGCTAAAGATATGAAATTTAAGCCGATAATTTTTCCAGTTTTAAAACTCTGAAACATTCGAAGAACAATTTCATTCTTTGAAGAAATAAACCAGTAGGGAGACAAGTTCAACGTATATATACTAACGATGCCTGAAATGAGAGGACACGCAGGAACAAACTCAGCAAAAACTGCAGAACTGTTCGGAAATGCAGCCTATATATATATATATATATATATATATATATATATATATATATATATATATATATATATATATATATAGCTCAGTTGGAAGAGCACCGGACGCGTTATTCGGAGGTCGTGGGTTCGGATCCCACCATCGGCACGTTGTTTTTTCTTCTACTTTCTGTCTAATTATCTTCTCCCTTAACAGATTACATTACTAATTTCTGTGATTATCCAAGTAAACATTAAAAAAAAAAAGACATAAAGTACCATCCCCAACGCTTTCCTTGGCCTCGCCGACTGTTGGCTTCTTTCCTTCATGTATTATAACGAGCACCCTCATTTCCCCTTGATTGATTTGCTTGTAGCTTACGGGGGTCTCGGTTCTGGCAGTCTTGAAGCCATAGGTAGCGTAAGAGGGTTCTAGCACAGCTTTCGCCCTCGCTCTTGATCACGTTCTACGTGACGCTGGCGGTAACAAAGGACGTCCCACGTCCGCCGCTATGGCTGAGGGTGGCGCTGGTGAACACTCTCAAGGTTCGTATACAGACAACATAAATACCCAAGAAAGTAGCAGGGGGGACAGCGGCCGATGTAGCTCAGTTGGAAGAGCACCGGACGCGTTATTCGGAGGTCGTGGGTTCGGATCCCACCATCGGCACGTTGTTTTTTCTTCTACTTTCTGTCTAATTATCTGCTCCCTTAACAGATTACATTACTAATTTCTGTGATTATCCAAGTAAACATTAAAAAAAAAAAGACATAAAGTACCATCCCCAACGCTTTCCTTGGCCTCGCCGACTGTTGGCTTCTTTCCTTCATGTATTATAACGAGCACCCTCATTTCCCCTTGATTGATTTGCTTGTAGCTTACGGGGGTCTCGGTTCTGGCAGTCTTGAAGCCATAGGTAGCGTAAGAGGGGTCTAGCACAGCTTTCGCCCTCGCTCTTGATCACGTTCTACGTGACGCTGGCGGTAACAAAGGACGTCCCACGTCCGCCGCTATGGCTGAGGGTGGCGCTGGTGAACACTCTCAAGGTTCGTATACAGACAACATAAATACCCAAGAAAGTAGCTGGGGGGACAGCGGCCGATGTAGCTCAGTTGGAAGAGCACCGGACGCGTTATTCGGAGGTCGTGGGTTCGGATCCCACCATCGGCACGTTGTTTTTTCTTCTACTTTCTGTCTAATTATCTTCTCCCTTAACAGATTACATTACTAATTTCTGTGATTATCCAAGTAAACATTAAAAAAAAAGACATAAAGTACCATCCCCAACGCTTTCCTTGGCCTCGCCGACTGTTGGCTTCTTTCCTTCATGTATTATAACGAGCACCCTCATTTCCCCTTGATTGATTTGCTTGTAGCTTACGGGGGTCTCGGTTCTGGCAGTCTTGAAGCCATAGGTAGCGTAAGAGGGGTCTAGCACAGCTTTCGCCCTCGCTCTTGATCACGTTCTACGTGACGCTGGCGGTAACAAAGGACGTCCCACGTCCGCCGCTATGGCTGAGGGTGGCGCTGGTGAACACTCTCAAGGTTCGTATACAGACAACATAAATACCCAAGAAAGTAGCTGGGGGGACAGCGGCCGATGTAGCTCAGTTGGAAGAGCACCGGACGCGTTATTCGGAGGTCGTGGGTTCGGATCCCACCATCGGCACGTTGTTTTTTCTTCTACTTTCTGTCTAATTATCTTCTCCCTTAACAGATTACATTACTAATTTCTGTGATTATCCAAGTAAACATTAAAAAAAAAAAGACATAAAGTACCATCCCCAACGCTTTCCTTGGCCTCGCCGACTGTTGGCTTCTTTCCTTCATATATATATATATATATATATATATATATATATATATATATATATATATATATATATATATATATATATATATATATGAACTTAGAAATACCTGTATCACAGAACACTTTGTACGCAATATTTTAAAGAACACTATGGATGTAAATAGAATACTATATGGCAGACTTGGATGGGAAGCGTACAAAAGCACTTCATTCGGTGAGACATTAGAGGTACATTTGACCCTACTTTCGACAGACCATTCCACATAGCGACCAATTTCGAGGCAAAGTTGTTTCCTATTTTTTGCGATAGATTTCTACTAGGACGCTGGCGCTCTCATCATCGAGAACTTGACACCAGTGAAACCCCAGCAGCCTCTGTCATTACTCATTAATAAGGGATGTCCGCAAAAGGTCAGCAAATGAAGACACATGTTAGATTACTCACGAGGTGCCTCCTCAACCATTTAACCATAATCATGTCCGCAGGTAATGTTCTGCTGCCTCGAAAGGAACAGCAGTTAGAATAGGCATCAAAGCACTGGAGGTAGTAATGATCGAATATATCTACTGACGACACATAGCAACTGCATATCTGGACCATGGAAGGTATATAGCTATATAGAATAAGATTTAGAGATTATGACTAAGAACTTACCGGTATCTCTCAAGAGAAAAGTATATAACAGTAGCCTCTTACCGGTACTTATATATGGAGCTAAAACGTGGAGGCTAACGAAACCGGTTTCTTAAGTGGAGAACAACGCAGAGCGGAATAAAACGACAAAATGTTAAGCATAACGTTAAGAGGGAGCAAATAGGACAAATAACTCGAATTACTGACGTGCCTGTAGAAATCATGAAGATGAAATGGGCATGGGCGGTACATACATGTTCGAGGAGAGGATAACAGATGGCCGCTAAGGATTAAAGACTGGTTTCGGAAGCAAGTGTAGCAGGGAGGGAGAGAAAGTCAGGTGGGCGGATGAGGTTGGGAAGTTACAGTGGTCAAGTCGATATAGCGAGAGCAGGACCTTATTAATTGCAGATGTATCGGAGAGTCCTTAGCGATGCAGTAGGAATAGTCTGACTTATGATGGTGATGCGAGCAGTTTAATTTGCCGGCCCTTCATCGCCTATCTCGTCCTCGGGACGCTCAATTTTTAGAAGAGGGAGTAATGCTCCAGTCTTCTTAAGCTCCCAGTGGTGACCGTAGCGCTCAGTGTGGTTGTGGCCAACAAATTATAGATTTTGACCGTTACTCGACTTACCCTTCAATATATACAGACTATTTATGAAACAAATAAGCGACTGGGGTCTTGAATATTCGAAAGAAAACAGGAAAGTATCAAACGCATAGACACAGCTCAAATACATACAAAATATGAGAATGGAAATCATCGGTAGATAATACGGTTGGCATGAAGTTTGCTCCTTAAGTCTGTAGCAGAGAGGCAAGAGGCGTGGGGACTTCTACGGTATGAGGGTCAATAAATCAAACACATCGCAAATGCACCCATCAGCGCCTCCAAACTGAGAATAGAGCTGAGGCCATTACTTCCGATAGTGACACCACCACAATATATCTAATTTCCAACTCGTTTTTAAATATCAAGCAGGAAAGACTATGTGTCAGGAATAATCAAACCCGACTGGAAGATCTCTGCTAATCAAGAGATGTAGCGAAGAGTGAAAAAAAGCCTAATAAAAATCAACATTCGGATGTTCGGAGCTATGCTCGCTAGAATAGTAAACATATTTCCTCGTTACTTTTTTTCACCTTTTCCCTCCTTGCCACTTTCAAGTCTCAGGTTAATAAAAAAAAAATTTTGGGAGCTTTTTTGCATGTTTTTAATTGGCTGTTATTACTTGCGGCACATCAGCAGAATAAGAAAGGTCCTGCTTATAAACACATTCTATATATTTTATCGTGATTGTTGCTACACGGACGAGCTAGCGGAGAACTACCACCTGGTTCGTTTGGCAGGTGCTAAATTGAAATGACGACAGTGCTTGATTTCTTAAAAGAACAGAAAGAGACCAGAAAGTGGCAGCCATCAGAACGTGGTCACCTTCCAAGACGTGTGAACGAAATTTTCAGCTATGACCTGTCTATGACCTGCCAGAGTTATCGGGGGGAAAGTGAAGAGCCGGAGTATCCTCATCTAATTTCTAGGGGCGAGTAACCTTGTTTTTGGCACATAATATCCCCAAAATCTTAGGCGCTACAAAAACCAACATGTTTAAATTATTTAAGGGAAGGAGGGAGGCAAAGAACAGAAAGTGGATACCACGAGAAAATTACGCCGATCCTCGATATGTGAAATTCTTGCAAATATCGAACTCTCAGAATACTCCTTTGAAAATGCAATGCGAAAAATTACAAGGGTTCAATGCTGCTGAACCAAATATTGAGCGAAAGCATTAGCTGCGGGTGACCGAGCGTTCTTCTTCTCTTTTTCTTCTTCCTCAGTGCACATATAAAGCCCCGCTTTAACCAACCCGTATGAACGTATGAACGTGCCTTAGTGGCCTATAGGAGTAACATGAATGCCAGGGTCCTAACAGGCTGATTCTGACATAACCGTCCCATGTGAAATGAGAGATCCAAGTTGGCAGCTCCTACCAGCCCATTTCTCGCTTTTGTGCGACGTGGGGTGTGACGTAACGCGCTACGCGGACCACTTGAGTTGGTAGCCCAGATCTTACCCTAGTATCATGTGAGGTGTGACGTCACAGCGTCACGTGGGTGTAGCCGCGCCACGCTGAAGTCTCGAAACCTATAGTAGTATTACTTTCGCAATAAAACATAACTGCATTGCTACCGTTTACCGAACTCCCGTTCAGCGGACATTCATATATCCAAATGCATGCCCTGCCTATGGCACAAAGCACGTCTCCTTACAGACCTCCAGCGATCACTTTCCCTGCATAGAGCTGGAGCTGTGCCGGCTGCGCGACCCTTGGCACCTAATGCCAGCACTGTAAAACCGCGGGAAGATGTGAACGTCGAATTCGTTTGAAATTGACCTTCGATAGGATGCGCCACCAGCCCATTCCCGTCTTTTTTTTTTTTTTTTAACTGAGACGTTGATGTCATGCGAAGAAGCCACTTTTTGGTCCACCAGTTGCCATGCCGTGAAGCAAAACGACTGACTGAAGAGAGGCGGCCCTCGAAATGCCAGTTTCACTGCTAAGTGACGCGGAAATCTACTGTACCCATACTTTAGGCTATTACACTGGCAATAGTAACAGAAGTATACCTCTCATGATCTGCTATGGCTTTTCCCAAAGTATGTTCCACTGCTGTTTTAATGTGAGCACCAACAATGAGTGCCTGCTTTGTGTCGCACACTTTCCAGTGGTCAGCAAGGGTATACTACCTAATTTATTACGCATCCATATAATGCATGCTCTCCCCTCCTCCCATTGCAGCACCTTCCTGGCTACCCAATGTAATCAAGACCGCAGCTGACAAAAATTCTTTTACATGGTCCGCCTTACATTCAATGAAATGCGTTTCTTTTTCATCATGCAGTTATCTCGTTTTTTTCCTCTTAATAAGTGCAGGCCTTTGAAAAAATCTTTGCAGTGTAAAAAACGAGCTTTATATTGTAACTCGCTGCCAGCTTAGTAAATATACGTGGAAACCTTTCAAAATATTCTTACGTGGTGCCATGGGAAGCGATGAAAGAAGGCTATATGGCAGAAACACAAGGGTGTGATTATATGACGATGAAATAAGGTTTATGTCATTGCTTTTTGGTGTTGTTGCCCTCATAAAATGACGCATACATACAAAGAAGATTGGCCAAGACCAGCGGTGATTACAGTATCTTATATTCCATAATACAGAACTGACATTAGAAATTTGAGATGCTTCTATGGCCAGTGGGCTTAGCGCGAGAGCTTCGCCGCGTGCGATTTCCCGCTTAGTCTTCCTCGCGGTAATATGGAATTACGTGCACAGCATTTTTACTTTTGCTTTCTTTTTTCCTCCTCAATACATCGACCTTTGAATCTTTCCGTTTTTGCAAAGTTGTATCAAATAACCTCTACGGAGAATTCTGCCTCTTGCAGAATCCTGAATTGCTCTTTGATGTTAGCGGCCGTGCCGTACGTCGAGGATTTCGTAGCGCAGTCAGAAGACAGGAAGAGACGTTACCTGCTTAACAACCTTCGAATGTGGGCTGTCAAACTGCTACAGACTTGATGGTTTGTGGGTGTCACATCATGCATATTTTGAGTTCGGTAAAATTCAATTCTAAATCTAAGAACTGGATGTGACCATATGCCGGTGATTCCCTAGTGAAATTCATTCCGGCACCATGCTCCGACAAAATTCTGAACACCTAATTGATAACATCCAATTTTTTTGCATTGCATTTGGTAAAAATAATAAAGAAATGATCAACGATTCAGAACACTCTTGCAGCAGGAAGGTCACAAAACTCGGCTTGAATGCACTTGTCAACTGCACATTAAAATATGTCGCATAACACACTAGAAACTGGAGAGTATTACGTATGCTTATTTTTGAATAAAAGAATGTTGTTCCGATATAAGAACCGTCGACGCAAGGTAGAATCGCAGCAGGGAAAGGAACGAATCGCTGCTGGTGCTCGCGCCGTTTTGGAAGGCTATTTGCCCGCATTCAGAAACTTATTCAAGGCGTACTATGAGAATCTCCTCATGAGGCACTGAATAATGTCTTCGATGTTACTAGAGAAACCACTGTCTGCATATTTAGTAGGCAGTCTGCTCAAGATTGTTGATCAAATCTCTGGAACATCGGTTGCAAAATGATAAGTTTTCAAGGTGTTAAGGTGCCGCTGAAGGTAAGAGCTCACGAGCTTTTACCATGTGCTGTTTTCAGACACTATGACCTAGAAAGGGCATTTTGATTTGTGTGTTTTCGCAATGTAAACACTTATAAAATTCTATTTCTCATCTTATCGACAACTCTCCTGAAGGTTTCAATGCAAAGTTTTTGCAGTAAATGGGCTACGGAAGGTTGAAACCGCTTCGGGTCAAACCTGACTTTGTACAAGCCTATGCGAATGGCGAGGAAGGCTTTTTGTTGGAGTGTGCCTTCATGTAAGATGCCAAAATCATCTCCTTTATACCATTATGTTTTCAAAAACTGATTCCAACTAGCGGAAACCAAGGTTCTGCTACAACGTGAAGTAAATCAGAGGCACAGAAAAATTACTGCTAGTCCATGAAGCCTGCTCTAACCGCGGATGCCTTTCTGTTTTGTCTTCGGCTCACTGAGCAATTTCATTCTGGTCAGTCATTGTAAGGCGGTCTAACGGCTTTATGGGTGAAGTCACTGTGCTACCACCAACGAACATAGCGGGTTGCATAAGTGTACGCGTGTATTCCTGCTGTGGGCTACTGCAGGTGTATTAAGAATTAGAACACGAATGTCTTTTTTGTGTGGATACTCCAACCAACATTTTTAATAACGGGAACGGTGACAGAAAAAGAAATTGCCACACCTACCCGTTACTTGCATAAGTCGTCTCACCGACCACGCGAAGGCTGTTTTATGAAGAATTAGATTTATTCGTCAACAGTTGGTTGCATGTTTGCAAGCCTTGCAGCCTAGACAGCTGCTGAATATTGCGGACTCTCGAGCTCACGATACAGCCTTGGAAGTTTGTATTTGCAACGATTTACAGATTACAATAAAGCCTCACTCGAATTTGAGAGTTAGCGATAGGCTTGTTATACTTTTTACCACTATCTTTCAACGCAATACAAGAGGGAGCGTTGGGGGGCGAGAAGGTCAGTCATGGTAAATAACGCTGGTACTGCCCACTAGGAGATACGGAGATGCGTTTGTTTTGTTCTCTTCTCGTCTTTGTCTCTTTGTGCGCAGTACCCCCTTTTATTTACTATTCAAAATTAGCGCGGGAGCGATAGCACTTCATTGTTGGAAAACCCTATACGGAGTCGAATGTTTGAAGTCTCGAAGCCTCGTTACTAGCAAGTTACTAGCTTGCCTCTGGCAGATGGTAGCTGCAAGGTGGCACCACCCGGAACTGGTAGGTTGGAGTTGAAATGCGCTTCCGTGCTTGTATCTCTTCCGCTCATGAAAGTCGCCGTACGTTTGCCTAGTTGGCGACTTATGTGGCGTTGCGAGACCAGGTCACGTGGTTGAATTAGAAGGTACTGAAAGCTTGGTTGCCTCTTTTCATATGGAAGGGTGATGCGGAAAATGAACTCAAAAGACACCTTCAACCATCGCTCGAAGTCTCACTGCCTCAGACAATCTCTAGCATGCCGGTGTTCTGATATATCGGTTCATGTAAAACTTCACACAAAATTGATATTTAATTTTCGTTTTTAATACGGCATTAATTTGGTCGCGGCACTGCTTGGACGATATCTTATACGACAATGCTCGAAACACCCGACGATTATGTCCAGATTGAATCAACCTGTATGCAGCGCTAGAGTAATATAGGG
This sequence comes from Amblyomma maculatum, assembly GCF_055883805.1. Classification (NCBI taxonomy): domain Eukaryota; kingdom Metazoa; phylum Arthropoda; class Arachnida; order Ixodida; family Ixodidae; genus Amblyomma; species Amblyomma maculatum. The sequence continues at coordinate 59,583,315 of NC_139349.1, read as the reverse complement.
TAAGTTGTAAGAGACCAAGTAAATGTAAACTCTGCAAAGGGCGTTTCCCAAATACAGTCAAGCCCCAGATACTACCTTTCGCTGTTCTATGTCTATGAAAACTTCCTCTCCTTGAGTGCTCGCCAACAGCGACTGGAGAGGGCCATTTTGCAGTCGGTAAGAGCCGTCCCGCTGGGAATTAGTGCCTTGTCATTGGGTACGTGACGGGAATCTGTAAACAATCAGTATATGAAAGCCAGTCTTCTTTCTATTGCATTTGTTACTATTATTTCAAGCAAATAACTTGTTCTCCCTCATTTGCTTTGTTGTCTCTGCTATTCCCACGTTGGCTCGGCTAAGCTATAAACATATACTGTAAACAAAATTTTGTCCCTCCAGCATGCAGTGCCACCTACCCTCCTCTCTTAACGGTGATAGTTACGGTTTTGTGCTTTCTCTAGCGGGGAGGGGTAGCGGGGAGAAGGAAAGGGTAGAGAGGTTGACACAAGCTGGCTGCCTTCACGTACTAACATCCTCTCATGCTCATTCATTGCCCTTCTAGTCAGGTTTAGAATAAAGTCGGCTTGTTTGCTGCCTCCATGCAGTTTCTCATAGTTTCTTATTCTGCATATCTGTGCAGTGACCTCAGAAGAGCGCCTATGTTTTGTTTGCAAATTTTTGTTTCCCTTTCCTTAGCAGGTTACAATACTGAAAAGAATTCATGTCTAAAAGCTCCTTTTCTGTTTGGAGTGGCATCAATTAGCGGCGATACGCGACTGGCGGACTGAGGCTTATCATTTTTAAATAATATCCATGCCCCAGTTCTGTGTTTAGTTGGTTGGCTAAATATAGGTACGTTTTACCAATTCGTTCCTTCCAGTATGATTCCACTGCTTAACTTGACATCGCAAGAATGGTTTTCCTGCCTTAAAATATATTTATGCAAATACTTCCTCAAAGACTGTACCTCCTTTTCTGTAGAGCTCTAAAATGAGCTGTAAGGGTTTTTTCAAGTGACGTTGGGATGGAAATATTAGATGGCTGCCACTGCTATCGTCGGCTCTCTTACAAAGTTATAAAGTAGGGAGAGAGAGAGAGAGAGAGAGAGAAGGCAGAGAGGTTAACAAGGAAAGCTTCCGGTTTGATACCCTGCACCGGGGAAGGGGAATGAGGAATTTAAAGGAGAAAGATAGAAGAGAATGATAGGAAAGGTAAGGCGGCGAGGAGCACAGTCACAGTTTCTAAACCAAGTTTGTGTCTCTCTTAAAACACATAAGTGCTTTGAAGGCTTTGCCGTTAGACTCCTTCTGTGGCCATGGGCCGAGGATTTTCTCCTCTGTAAAAGGACGGCTGTCAAGATGGTCCAGAACCGAACGCAGCGCATATCTTTCGCTTGAAAAAGCAGGGCACTCGCAAAGGAGATTCTGTGTGGTCTCTTCGCAGCCGCATCTTTCACAGTTAGGGCTATCCGCCAGTCTCATCACATAAGCGTATTTTTGGTGAATGCAACACCGAGCCACATACGGCACATCAGTGTTGTTTCGCGCAGCCCTTTGTTAGGGGGAACACGAAGGCGCAGCCCAGGGTCTAGTTCCCTGAGGCGTCGATTGGAAAATTCTCCTTTGTTCCAGGCTGAAAGTGTTAGCTCCGCCGCTAAGGAACGAAGTCGACAAGCTGAGTCAACTCTAGATATAGGAATGTTCACTGTAGTTCCGTCGTAAAGTATGATTTAATGCAAGAGGATGCTAGGTTACAATAATTGCGCTGCAGAGCGCATACCTTTCAAACTGATATATATTTTGCGAGTAAAATACGTGTTGTGCGCAGAAACCTTGTCGTTATCTATGGACATGGGTTCATAGAGTTAAAGGTCTGTATTAAGCCTCAAGCAATAGATATAGACGAGATACATCGGTTGGCGACGCATACAATGCTCACGCTTCTACAGGCGAACAGTGCCGCTTGTTAAAAACAAGACACCAGCTGTGTCCTCAGGGCTCATGTTTCCCTTCGAGGGTGTGTATGGGAACGGAAGATGTTGACTGAACGTCAAGACATTAAAGCTGGTAAAGGTTTCAGCCGGTAGCTAAGCGAGTGCATGGAGACGTTGGCCGACGCGGAGTTAACGTACCGCGGGGCTGCTGAAGACTTCCGTGAAGCCCTTCTAAAATATACACACCACGTCTGGGGGTCGGCTTCGTGGTTGCGATACCATATATTTGCAACGTCCGTGAGATAGAAAGAAGACATTGTTCGGTTTAACGGAATCTATACTTTAAAAGCACTTGCTGCTGGACTAGTTGGTTTCGGTTCATAATTAAATAGTTGTAAGGCGCAAAAAAGAGACAAGACACAAAGGTAGGTGACGGGCGCTTCGTCCCGTCACCTACTTTTGTGTCTTGTCTGTTCTACAGAAAAGCTCTACAGAAAAGGAGGTACAGTCTTTGAGGAAGTATTTGCATAAATATATTTTAAGGCAGGAAAACCATTCTTGCGCAAGACTATTTAATTATTAACGGAATCATCCCGCCCATTGTAAGTGCTGACGCGTTCGAAGGAGGCCAGTCAATCGTCAACTTCGTGGCCATCGGTACCGCTGAAGAAGGATGGGTAGCGTTGGCGCTGTTCTCTGGAACAGACGGTGGCAGGGATGGACGCGAGCTTCTTGCCTAGTAGCCGAAGAGGGTAACGTGCGAAACTTCCAGGGGGGACACATTCTTTTTTACACTCCCGCAAAATATTTCCATTGCTGTACGGGCTGCAGAAATGCCGTTCTTGAACCACTATCGCGCACTGTTATTTTCCTAAGCACTAAAGAAATCCGACGAAAGCTGCCTCCATGGTGAATTTTAATTTTTTCTTGTTGATGCAGAGCTTCAAAGCGGCGGCCCAAAACCAAGAGGACAAGCATTATACACAGTTTGAAGGTATGCCGACAACTGGAAAACTATGACCCATGTCAAAGATGATTTGAAGGTTTCGCAGGAAATTTCGTTAGGTATTAATCGCTTCCCAGTGTATCACTTATTACGGTACCTTTATTTAGAACACAAATTTCCTGCCAATATATTGTTACGGACGACATCAAGGAAGAAAAAGCGGGCAGTGGCGCGGACAGGAGCGCTCGCGCTAGGCCCGGCAACATTTTCATTAAACGTCATCTCACTGTCATCGACCATCTCTCTGTCCTCTGTTCTCCTGTTTTCATCGGCTTGCCGTATCGTAACATTTGGTTGGAGGTGCTGGTACTTCATCATCACTCCCCCACCCTGGTCCGGAGCACCAGCGCCCTGCAACTTCTTTCGCCATTGGCGAAAGGTTAGGAGGCACTGCATGGCTGTTCCCCAGCCTGCCGGACCCAGAAAGACCTTGCCGTTCCTCCGCCCCGACCACAAGACACGACGAAGGAGAGACTGACCCGAGACGCCACACATGACCACAAGACACAAGGAGAGACCCGAATGACCTAATGTGACCCCACTGACCTGATGTGCCGACCAAGGACCCTACGACCCAAGACACTGCTACACTTCAAGACATTCTCCCCTGCCTATGCCATGCGGTGCGTGCCTTGGCCTCCGCCATCGAGTCGTGGCAACGTGTGGCCTGAGAGTGTCCTGCCAAGGTTCATCGAGAATCATCGTGCCGGCAAGCCATTCTATTCTTTTTCAAGCATCTAGACACGCCCATCATCATGCCATGGAATCATCAACATCGTGCATTTCCTCGTCCACGATCGGGACGATCGCTCGGTGGCCCCGTGTCATGTTACGGATGACATCAAGGAAGAAAAAGCGGGCAGTGGCTAGGACAGGAGCTCTCGCGCTAGACCCGGCAACATTTTCATTAAACGTCATCTCAGTGTCATCGACCATCTTTCTGTCCTCTGTTCTCCTGTTTTCATCGGCTTGCCGTATCGTAACAATATTAATGGAGCGAGTCTTCTTTTAGTGAAACTTTTATTGCGGCAATATTTACACTTAAATATTACCTAAATAACTTCATAATAAAACTAAAATAAAAATTAATTATTTTATGATATTTACTCAATAGGTCTGTTTAGGTCTGTCAGCGCTGTTTTGTAGCGCAAATTTTCTCATTTTTTTATTATAAACTCTCTGATTTTCTCCAATTCTTGAGGACTGCGTAGCACATGTACGAGTCCGACTGACACTTCTTTTAGTCGGCAACACTGGCATGAAACACTGAAAAACAGGCATTTGTTGTGTAGTGAAAGTTAAAATAAAATTTGCATACTAGCCCAAACTAATCATTCCTGCACTATGGCCTTGCCCCCCCCCCCCCCCCCCTTTTTTTTTCAGTCAGCTTATATATAGGGCCGCTGGTGGAAGGCTTTTTACAGGCGTCAATCAAACGCATCGCAAGAATGATTTGATGGGTTCATTGCACGACGGAAATCCTAGCCTTTTGTGCGAACATCCGAAGTCATTTTTAGCCTCATTAGTGTCTGCGAGGCTTTTCCTACTTATAAGGCTTGAGTTCATTTTCCTTACTAGGCTGACTCTCGTTCCCTATAAACTATTGCCGCACACTGTAGGTTTTCATCCTGTGAGCCTTGTATGATATTGTGGTATTGCAATATATACGGAAAAAAGGAACTACACGCTTATGTATTACACTTCGTACGCCTGTGACCTTACATCGAATTAGTTAGACGATCAAAGCTCTCAAATGATGAGTTATAAATATTTTTGTCACACATTTTTCAGAAATATCAGGTACAGAGCGAACACGGCTTGCATGACGGCAAGCGTAGTTTTTGCTTCAACTGCAAACATCAAATGCAAGCTTATAAAAAAGGCTATTCCATAGAATATGTGCCCTTACGCACTATAGGTGGGTAACTTCGTTCTTCTGGCATTAATATTTGGTGATAATATGAAGAAATGTACTAGGAGTATTTAATGCAGTATTCTGTAGGCCATTTTGCATCCGGAAGGATGCAGGATGCAACCGCGAAATCTGTTTGTAAATTTTAAAAACCAATTTCAAATTCAAGTATAATATTTTTGGAGACATTGAAGCTCTTCGCCCTTATTCGTAAGTTACGTGAATAGCCAATTTCACAAGAACTCATCTGTAGTATAGCAGCTTATTTTTATGATGAGTGTTTTTGAGGTAATGGTAATCAGGAAATTAGGGATATGTAGATGCTAGAATGACTGGGAAGGAAAAGAGGCTTTTGTTTTTGGACTCTCCTGCAATATTTGAAGACATATTTCATTGCATGTATCTTTAGAATTAGTTGTCAAGAGGAAATGAAAACAAACTCGTGTATTGTGCATTGCAATTTGAGATTAAAATCGCCGCTCTAATAAAATTGTTTGCAATAACCACTAGTTTGTGTTTTAGTGCACATGCACCTTCAGTACCGTGAATGTTGTCGAAAAATCAAGATACCTGCTTTTTGGTTTTGCAGTGAAAACCGTTTTTATTTTCTCATTCTTGTATTTTTAATAACGTAAAAAATCATGTCCAAAACAAACACACATACGACTGAAAAAAATGCCAAAATCGTAGAAATCTTCCACACCCTAGCGCAGTCTTTAGGAGTCCAGTGTAACACACTTTGCAACGCTTTTCCAACCACGAAATAAGTGCGTGCAGTTAGTGTTGCACAAGTAAAAAGTCTCAGCATTAAGATAGGCTAAGCATTGGCCAAATCAACTATTCAAAATAAGCGGATGCATTCGCACTGTTGCAGTCGTCTTTGTTTCCCGGTCTACATCCTTTTGCGTTGTCGACTTTAGGAGCGCCTTTTTCGGAAGTCAGCCTGCAGCGGTCTCGGTTGCTCAGCCAATAGCCGCTACTAAGCAACTCTGTTTGTTCTCTCCAGCGAGCCTAGACTGCCACATGTTCGCCAAAATCTCACTGGAATGTGGGGCACAGACGCAAGGAGAAACACAGAACAAATGCGAAGTACCCGCCACGTGAAGGTGCGGCATGCGAGCGCCCTCCAACCGTAAAAAAAAATAGAAAAACAGCCGTCACTAATGCCATGGCTACTTCCAATGTACACCCTTCTATTTTTTTACATGAACACCCAGAGTAGATAAGCTCCATATGACGAATCCTAATCGCAAAATATGCGAGAACACGCGAGAACACGGGAGTGCGCGCAGTGAACAGTTCAGTGCAAGTGGATCTAGCTACTAGGCTGTTCGAGAAGCAACCCGACCACCGTTTCCTACAAGCGTGTTACTTTGTTATTTTTGTGGCATTTTTATGGCACTTATGTGATACACTCCGAATTACAGCATAGCTGAAGTCCACCCGGCCTCAAATAACAAAGTAGCCGGTAGACTGTCTACGTGACATCACGTGTGTTAGTGTGCGATGGATTACAGGTGGTGTGCGGTGAATTGAGGCGGCTTATAGTGGACTGTATTCTATTTACTTCGATTGAGGCGGCTGTCTGTAGAATACCCTGCTTGAAGTTTTTTATTGGTGAATTGCAGTGATCCAGGATGGTGTGTGTGGTGGTAGCACACACCTATTCTTCGCATTGCTAGTCTGTCTCAGGCACCGATGAAGCGCCCAGGTCTTCACCCTTGGGACGTCACGTGTGGTATATGGCTCTGGATTAAAAGTATATTGCAATGAATGCAGTTGCAGTAGGATGGATTCTGCTGGATTAAGTTAACATTATGATAAAATACGTTTGAATAAAGGTGTGTTCTTGTAGATTTATGGAGATTACATAAGATTTATCTATATTACCAAGATTACGATGCCAATAGGTGGATGAGTTTCGATTACACAGAAGAATGAATGATTAAGGGTAGATTGTGGTGAAGCAGGTAGAATTTCATCTGATTAGGGTTGATTCCTTTCGGAGAAAATGGATTAAGCTGCTTTATGGTGAGGAAATAATTAACTATGCTTGATGAGGTTGAATTCACGTGGACGAATTTGGCATATGGTAGACTAAGAGAGCATAGTGTTGGATAAGGTTATGCTTCAGGGTAATAAAACGAACTAAGATTGCGCTAATTATGGTGCATTAAGAGGACCCCAGTGTATCAGTTGGTAATATAAGCTGTTGCCAACGCTCCGCATTCACGGCTAGTGTGTAATCCTTTACATTTCACACCAACGAACAGCGTTAGACTATGTATTTCGCATACCTGTTATACATTTTAAGCATGTGTTTTGATGATCCAGCCGCTATAGCAGGTATATTTATTGGCCTCTCTTGTTTCTAAAACAAATATGCCATATCGTTTTCAGTAATCGAACACAAAATGTATTAAGAAAATGGGAATAGATAAATAATGAAGACTAACGAATTCTTAAAATATAGGTAATATATCATATAGAATGAGACCAAACTCAATGTGGAGAATTGTAAGAAATAAAACGTGTCCAGGTATAAGCTAACACACCGACGTTTCCAATACATAGACAACTAGACACGCAAAATCGTAAAAGCTTTCTACTTTTGGAATAAGATTGTTTGCCAGAGTTATGTTTCTTTGCCTAACAAGGAAGAGCAGAATCTTTATTCTGCCATGGCTGAAGTTGTTTTCACTGCGCTGTTTATGCTTCTTTTTTATCAATTCCTCCTGCCTTTGTATGTGGGCCGTCTCATCAAATAAATTCAGCTCATTACGCTTTCCTTTTCGTTAGCCTAATGTCAACTATTACAAATAGCATACCGCGAAAATTTCAGCATTACGAGTGCACAAAACATTATCATGGATTTGTTTACGACAGAGTGGCATTGAAGAGAAATATATTAGCGCTGAATGCAAATGCACCTTTAGAAATTGAAAGCGGAAAGAGAAGTTTATTAACCGCAGAAGCTGATCTCTGCTTTGTTATAAAAACAGGCAAGTCCCGTATAAATATAGCTCATGAAAGCAGAATATACCCTTAAGTGTACCACACACGGTCAAGGCGCAGCGACTCAGGGTGGCCTCATTTAGTGAACGAAAAAAACGGCAAGACAGAGACTGTAATAAAAGGCAGCCCTGTTTTGCGAATGTGTAACATGTGCAGCATAAAGATTAAGGACAACGAACTGTGACAACCTGCCCAACGAAATGATCTCCAGAGAACAAGGGTAGACAGTTCCATAAGAAGCGAGGTCTGGGTTGGATGTTTGCATTTATTAGTGCAAGCATACCAAAGACTAATGTTGGCTTTCGCTTGCTCATTTGATCGGTTTCATTGAACTCAAACATTCCGGGTCTCCGCAATCAGGGGAATGCAAAGCAAACAGAAATCCACTCAGCAAATCCAAGCAGTGGAAAAGGTTCGATTGCTAGCCGCCCCCACCCTCTCCCCCCCCCCCCCACCCTAAAAAAAAAAAGTGATTTATTAAAGCCCTAGTACAGTTCAAAGCTAGAGTTGCAGTCGTAATTTACTATTCGTTGTACGGTAAAACTGACTAAAATAGAGAAAATACGTCTTTTGCATATCTTTTATGTCATACAAACAGGAATCCAGTGAGCAAGGTAAGCAATGGAAGAGGGTAGGTAGTCCCTAAAAACCCGGAGTGAATTTTTAAGGCCCTCGTAAAGTTGAGCGTCAGAGCTGCAGTAGTAGACTCTATTCATTTTACGGTAGTTTACTGAGACGGAGGAAACGTTTTGTTGCATCTTCTTGCTGTCAACAGACTCATCCGACAAAAGTTGGAAATATAATGAAATGAAATCGGCTTGATCATCTAAGGCACGAATATCTTGATTGAAGTAAACCTACTCAGCTTTTTGTAAGAAATATAAAGTGGACGTGACGTAGGGTCATTACACACAAAATCTAGCTCATTCTTTGCATGTGCCAGATTTTGTGTTTTGATACGTTAGTTAGAGTTGTATCTCTCACGTCGCACACGCTTATTCACATTTCCTGTTGCATATTTGGAGCTATTTATTCACGGAAGTGTTTTGAACCAGAAATCGTTTCAACCTACCGTGAGCTTGGGCATAATATCATGTTCGCTAATTATGGTCCTATAAGTTTTCGCCGTGGCATCTATCATGCCGTTGCCCATTCCTCTACTACACTTCGTCCATAGCCTGCTATACGACCAGGACACTCGTGACTTTCTACTATCTCCGTCTCTTTCCTTTCATTTTGATGCCCTCTCCCCTGAATATGAAGAAGGGGATTTACCTCTGTACACCTAGCCCATCTGCCCACCGTGGCCGGCTCAATTTATTTATTTATTTATTTATTTATTTATTTATTTATTTATTTATTTATTTATTTATTTATTTATTTATTTATTTATTTATTTATTTATTTATTTATTTATTTATTTATTTATTGATTTATTTATTTATTTATTTATTTATTTATTTATTTATTTATTTCCAAATACTGCAGGCAGCAGCGCTGCCCAAGCAGGAGAGGGGTTACATGGTCTGCAATAACAGTTCAGCAAACATTTTCATTGGTGCATTCAACAATAAATTGAGGCAAACGGTTCCACTGATGTGTTGTGAGGGGAAAGTATGAATTCTGGTAAAGTTTGGTCCTGGCGAAATATGGGCTTACTACTTTGGAGTGGTTCAGTCTACTAGATCTCTGGGGTGCAGCAAAAATATAGGTATTACGTGACAAACCAGACTTGTTGTTATACAGCATGTGAAAGAATTTCAGCCTAGAGACCTGACGGCGTACTTTAAGGGGTTCTAGCTTAAGCTGACTCAGCATGTTAGAGACCGAAGATGTTGAACGGTAATCAGAACAAATAAATCTGGCTGAAAGACGCTGGATGCGCTCTAGTTTGATAATATCTTTATTATAGAACGGGTCCCAAACAACCGAGGCATACTCGAGGACTGGTCTGACTAGAGAGCGGTATGCTTCAAGTTTGACGCCACGAGTAGCGCCTTTTAATTTTCGGCGAAGAAAACAAAGCTTATTGAATGCCTTCGTGGTAATATTGTCAATGTGGGTGTCCCATTTGAGGCTGTCTGTAATCGTTAACCCTAGATATTTAACAGCTGAAACAGAATCAATAAACTGATCCTGTATGTGATAGTTGTAACCAAGGGGCTTCTTCTTTCTTGTTATTGACATAGATACAGTTTTTGCAAAATTAATCTTCATACCGCTCTCCTTACACCAGTCCGCAAGTTTACAAAGGCTTTCATTCAACACAGTTTGTTGTGAAGCACTGTCTATGACACTGCACAAGACACAATCGTCGGCAAACAATTTCACGCTTACACTTTCATCGACGTTTTCGGCAATGCTATTGATATAAATTAAAAATAACAAAGGACCTAGCATAGATCCCTGTGGCACTCCGGTCAATACATCAGTATAAGCAGATCTATATCCTGAACATTCCACAAATTGGGTCCTATTGCTTAAATATGCCAGTAACCATCTAGTCAAATTGTCTGGAACCTCCGCTTGTTTTGCTCTATCAATAAGCAAAGGGTGCAACACGCGGTCGAAAGCCTTTGATAGGTCAAGAAATATGGCATCAACCTGCTTGCCACCGTCAACGGCCGAAGCAAAGTCATGAATGACCGATAAAATTTGCGTGACGGTTGGCACCCTTTTTCGAAAGCCATGTTGATAGGCGACGAAAAAGCTTTTAGATTCGAGGTGGTAAGATATGTGATGGGCTATTACGTGTTCTAGTATCTTACAGCAAGAACATAGTAAAGAGATTGGCCTATAATTAGCAGCATTAAATTTATTTCCCGATTTGAATACCGGGATTACTCTAGCTGTTAGCCAGTCGGATGGTAAAGAACATTGCTGAAGAGATGCATTAAATATAACAAAAAGATAATGAGACATTATTTCAGAATATCTTTTAAGAAATGCGTTGGGTATGCCGTCGGTGCCGTGTGACGACTTTACTTTCAAATTTAGCAAGAGTGAAAATATCCCCTCACGACTAAGCTCTATGTCGGGCATTACAGCAGTAGACGGGAATCGGACAACATTCGGGGCTCGTACATGCGAGGAGCCTGGTCCAGCAAGGGCGAGCTGGAAGCTACTGGTGAATTCATTAGCAATATAAGTGAGGTTGTCAGTTATGCTACCATTTATTTTCAGCTGTTCCACACTTCTTTTCGTTTCAGAGAGGAAGCGCCAAAACTTTTGGGGCGACTCTTTTAAGAAATTTGTTAACGTTTGGCTATAAAACTTGATGCGTGCGTTCCTTAATTTATTAAGCAGTTCGTCCTTAAGGGCAACCAGTTCAGTGGAAGCGTTTCCCTTCGTTTTCCGTCTTCGTGCAATACGGCGTTTTAAATGAATTATATCGTGGTTAATCCACGGATTGCGACGTTTTGCCGTCTTATGACGTAGTGGAACAAAACTTCTAATGCAGGATAGAATTAAAGCTTTAAACTTATTGCAAAGATACGAGACATCGGCTCTCTGGTCGACTTCAGAAAAGGAGAAGTGTACATTATCAAGAATGGACTCATCGTCGGCAGCTAAAAAATTACGAAAAGTTTCGTGACAATGTACGGGTTTTTTACTGTCTAATTTCACATTTACGTGAATGAGCTTGTGGTCCGAAATTCCATCTGTGGTACTAACTGCGTGTCATCGGGCATGTTTTTGAGAAATACAAGGTCAAGAACCGATTGCGTCGATTCAGTGATACGTGTTGGGTCATTTACAATTTGCTTAAGATCATGAAAAAATAAGGTGTCAAGAAGAAGGCGAGCGCTATCTGCATCTTCGGAACCCGAGACTGCAAAACTATACCAATCTATGCCAGGTAGGTTAGTCTCCAGTTAGCACTAGCCTATGATTAGGTTTGAGCGTGCGCTCTAAATATCCTGCCAGTGATTCCATAAACGATACAGCACTTTTAGGAGGGCGGTAAACCACGCCGAGCAAAACGGAAAGATTTGGAAAGTTGATTGTGCACCATAAGCTTTCATGACCCGCGATTCCTTCCAGCTGAACTAAGGGTATATATTTTTTTACTATCACAGCCACCCCACCTCCTCGTCCTACGCGGTCACGCCTGATCATTTTGTGGGATGGTGGAATAGTTTCAAAATCTGTAATATTAGATGAAAGCCACGTTTCCGTGACAGCTATAATGTGCGGATCATAAATAAGAATAATCTCTTCTAAGTTACCTGACTTATTGACAAGACTTCGTGCGTTAAACAAAATAATGCGCAACTCTCTTATTCTGCGTCAGCAATATTTACCACTTGGCTTGGCGCGCGATAGCTGAACTGGTTGCGAGCTAGCCTCGTCCCACGTATATATGGTATCATCCACGCGTAGACGATCGTAGTCCAGTGTAATTTTTTTGGCCTTATCTTTGAATTGCTTTCCAAATTTCCACAAGTTAGAGCGTCTATTTAGTGTCTCTTTACAATAGTCTTGATTAACGGAAAAGGCTATATTCTTCAGCTTATGACAGTTACGTAGTACTTCCATTTTCTCATTATAATCAAAAAAGTTAAGTATTACTGGTCTGGATTTGTCACTCCTTTTTGCTCCTATCCTGTGTACTCGTTCAACAGTTTTTGACGAGACTCCAAGTTTTTCTTGAAATATGTCATCCAAAACCTTCTCTCTCAAACTCGTTGTGTCCTCATTTTCAGTTTCGGGAGTGCCAAAAATAACGAGGTTTCTACGTCGACTTCTATCTTCTAAGTCATTGATCTTTTTCTGCTGGTCGATGATTACCTTCCTGAGGGAAGAAACCACAGACCGCCGCTCTGCTATTTCTTCCGTGTGCTGCGAAATAACCCTGAGCGTTTCATTTAGGTCAGCAAGTTTAGCAGTGACCGTTGTTTCTAGAGATGTTTGAGACGCGGAGACAGTATCGATGGAAGCCTGCAAAGTCTGCATGTTCTTCAAGACAAGCTCAATTTTATCCGGTCCAGGATTTGCCTCAACATCACCGGACAGCAAAATGAGAAAAGCAAACCAGGCTTCGTCAAGCAGCGAAAAGCAAACAGCCGGGCACGGCAGGACAATAGCAAACCTGTCATCGCTACGGTAACAAACGATGCAATCGACACGAACCTGTGTAAAGAACAGGAAGGGGTTCAACGGTGCGTTCGTCATGGTCCCGCCGTGCCCCCTGAAGCTCTGCTCGCTGAGATGCTGAATATATGCCGTCAGTGGTGGCGCTAAAGTTGCATGGGTGGAATCCGGGCTTGTCACGATGCCACGATTGCCATCAAATATGCTGTTATCTTGATTGGTGAGGATGACGAGCGCAGGCGCAGTTTGGATGGTAGTCCACAGCGTGACCTGTGTAAAGAACAGGAAGGGGTTCACCGGTGCGTTCGTCACGGTCCCGCCGTGCCCTCTGAAGCTCTGCTCGCTGAGATGCTGAATATATGCCGTCAGTGGTGGCGCTAAAGTTGCATGGGTGGAATCCGAGCTTGTCACGATGCCACGATTGCAATGAAATATGCTGTTATCTTGATTGGTGAGGATGATGGGCGCAGGCGCCGTTTGGATGGTAGTCCACAGCGTGACCTGTATAAAAACAGGAAGGTGTTCACCGGTGCGTTCGTCATGGTCCCGCCGTGCCCTTAAATTAAATGAAATCACTAAGTAATTAGGGTATTATCGGCGGGTGCTTTGGATTACAGGGTACAAAGCAGGACTACAAGCCTTCTCCAATCGTACACAGCGTTCGCTTTAAAAATGAAACTTTCCTCACAAAGCATAAGCATAAGCTTTCCTCACCAGCGTGTCCAAAGCGCGCTTTTATTCTTATAGCTGCTCAACATATGAGAGACAACCTGTACATTTGACTGATTAGCTTTCTGACAGGCACTGACACCACACACTACAGGAGCGGCTTGCTTTTAACCTTCATTGAAAGGCATGCCGCTGCTTCCAGGAGTTCTCCGTGTCCTTGCGTTCAGCTGTCGAGCCCATGCCCATTGCATGGTCGCCTTACGTGGTACCTAACGCCTGCAGATATCTATTCTCAGCGACATCATCGAGAACGATTCGCTTAGAAGGACAGCTGCCACGTGAATGTAATATTGAAACTACTAATAAAGAACAAAGCTAAATAACGCACCTAAATAGATGACGTTTCCTTTCTTTCCAAAAAAAAAACAGAAATTGTATACTTTATTGCAGTAATTATATTGTAACTTGTTTTTTATCGCCTCTTTTGCTCATAACCTGGTGGAATGTACAAGCCACTTCCAGAGCACGATGGGCTTGCATGGGCTTGCCTAAAGTGTACTAGGCTTGTCACAAAAATGGCGTTTATTGAGTTTTGCGTGCGAGGAGGCTTTTGGGGGGGGGTCTTTGTTATATCGTTCTCGGGGCCATTTGCAAACATCTGCGCATAACGGGAAAGTCGGTTATAATGAACCAGACGTTGTAACATAACTGGCCCATTGTATCGTTGTGTTGTGGCAAAGCTTATGTCAGACGCTGTTTCTTGGAAGGGGCGACGTTGAGATTAGTCAGTGCTTCTCTGGGAGAGATGGCTTCGCTAAGAGCGGCAACGTGCGCTGCTAGTACAGCGGCTGAATGCGTCGCTTTGAAAGTTATTTTTGAAGAGGAGCGGATGAGCTCTTATTAAAGTCAGGACGCACGTGGAATTCGGCAGAGCCTTCCGCCTGCACCCTTTTCTGCTCGTTTCGGTTACTGCGTAGAATTGAAGTGCCAGCTCTTGAATTTGCTCGATCCGTTGATACTTTCAGGAAGTGCGTATGAGTCTTACATTTACGTGGTGAGCACGGTTGTAATGAACGATGAAGTCGCGCTAAATTTGCAGCTTTTATTGCAGCAGTTTAAACAAGACTTCAGTAGAGGGGTTACCTAAACGGTTAGTCGTCGGCAACACTTCAAGGCTCCTGTAGCACACACGCTGCAATCAATAATACAATTGCAAACATATCCCACAGACGTGATGCACCTGTACACTATTTGCAGGCAGTTTTTCTTTCTCTCTCGAGCAAGGACAAGTGCCTAGTGGGTGATAAGCATTTCGCGTTTCAGCTTACACTGACTTCGAGCAGCATGCAGTGGAACAGGAGAAAAAAATAGGTAAATTTTTAACCCTGCTTAATCTAAGTAATCAAAGCGAAAGCTGCGGCACGATTCACTCGACCTGTCTATAACAAACCCCGCACCACCAAACTACGCTACAGCTTCAAGCACTTGATTGCCCGCCATCTGCAGACTGTTCACACACAGTGGTCCCAGGTTGAAGACGCTTTTTGAGCTCCGGTTTCAATGTCATACCTGGTAAATTGCACTACTCAACGCACGCCGCCAGGTGCACGCGTCGTCTGGTATACAGCTTGGAAACTGTTGTAAATTAAGAAATAGTTTCTTACAAAGTACGAAAGTTGGTCTCGATTAGTTTTAGGACTCACGAATCACACTTCAACCAAAATAAAAATTCGTTTCAGTTGTAGTTTAATCACTGAGCCACAGGGGAGGAACAAATGAGTTTGATTAGGCCCGTGTCGAAGCGCTGATTTTCACTGCATGAACCAACGAAAAGTGGCGTGGAGTTGGCAGACTACTATTATTGCCGCATTAATACAAAACATGCCAAGGTTGTTTGGAGAAAGCGCTCGTCGAATTTAATGTTTCTGTTCCAGCGTCAATCCCTCGTATCTTTTTCTTCCTGTCATTAACTGTGCAGTCTTCCACATGCCCCTAAAAACATTCACAGTGCAAAACCTGATGCAAGGGCAGCATCCATATGTGTTCTCAATGCAGACCTCTTGTAATTGTTCCAGTAATGTTAACATGTATTATGGGTTACAGTTTCAGCGTTCAATTACCAAAGTGAATATGCAGATGACTATCTATGAACCGCTCTGTTTGGAGCGACAACTACCGCAATTTTTAGAGAGGTGAGGCAACCGGCATATACGAAACTGCTTTAAGACATGCTCTAGGGCTTTTCGCCCATGTTGGTGACGAAAATATTATCAATATAGATGAACGACAACCTTCAAAGCAAGTGTGCTCCATAAGGGCTTGTGTTGCGCCTGCCTGTCAACACAGCAGTGTTCCACTGCCTCGGGGATAGAGTTTGAAGAATGAGCTTGCTTCGTGTAGCTTGCCTATGCCTAAAACTGTAACTCAATAAAGCGAAGTAAAATATTTCGTTGAGGCAGAGTAGTTTATTGCATCACGTCCTGAAAAGCCTGGATTTACGGTGCACACGACGTTCCAGAGCCGTCGTTCCTCACATATATGAGATATGGCAGCTTCTCGGGATTAAAGAGCGCGCTTTGTTCGCCAACAAGATTTATGCAGGCTTGGCAAGCGGACAGGTGGCAAAGAAGCAATGCCTTAGAGGCGGAAGATGTTTGAGAGACGTTAGTTTAACAATATTGTTTAACAATATTTTTAGGCCTGTACTTGACGTCGGTACCAGTGCACAATAATCTCCTAGTTTTAAAACGCACCTTGGAAATGCAGGGAGACAATTATTTCTGGTGGGTCCCAAAAATTCTACTTGTAGATTGACATTTCAAGCATTCCGAGTAGATTTTGGAGACCTGTGACAAAAAAATCAGCTCTTTGAGAGCTCCTACACCTACTTAGCTTGTGCACTACTGTTTTACACAATTAATAAGCTCTCATTGGGCATTGTTCAAAAAAAGACGAGTACGGCAGTCAGAGTACACGGGAAAAAGAGAGAACCAAATATGAGTTCTTTTATTACGCTACGATGTTGCTTCTGTGGAGAGTTCAAAATATTCCAGCCCTAATGACACTGTTGTTCATCAGTTCGGAACACAATTTATTGTTCTGTTGTTAGTAGGCTCGTTAGTCCATAGTTGCGCGCCTATATCGCTACACAGTGCTGGACACTTTGGCAATACAGTCGTAATGTTTGCATAAGTGCCCCCATCCGCTTTGTGGAATATCTTACAGCACTCTCAGTGACAAACCTAAGGTTTTCTATATATGCATTAGAACTAATTTAGCCTTAGTTAGAACAAGCGCATCAATGGATGTCCACGCATAGGTAGATCATCGAGAAATATTCACCTGTAAGTAAAATATGTGCACTGCAGATCATATGGCCTATTATCGGCAATCGGGTCCTAGGCGGAAAACGCGGAGATGCCTACTACACCAAACATAATCTGCTCCGTTCAAAGCCGTACGATAATTGAGACGCAGGGCAAGTTTATGTACTGAAAGTTTCTTTAAGGACTCGTTTTCGTCTGTTAGCAGAAACAGTTTCTAGAGTACTTTATTCCCCCCAAAATAAAGTTTATGGGACACTTCATCTGCCACATTTAACGGTGTCTGTCGACTCCATTTTTGACTCTCGTTTGCGATGTTGCTTGTGATCTTCTTCCTCATACGTGCTCTCCGATAATATTTTGATCAATAGTCCTTTAACAATTGTATCTTGAAATATATCTCTCATGCACATTAGCATACAGTCATAGGCTACCGCATTATGCGAAAGACTACTGAAAATAGATTGAAGGCCTCGCTTTCCAGAGAGCAGGTCTGCAAGCCATGGTCTCACCCGACGTGTGCCAAATCCGGAGTCAGTGTAAAAACAACAAAAGCCTTTTGCAGTGACACAACATTCGGTTCAACCTGTTATATAGGACACACAGGAAGATGTATTAACATGCGACTACTGGAACACCGGAAGAACTTGGAAAGGGGCAAGGACAAAACATTTCTGGTCTCACATTGCCATTCCTGTGAAACAATGAGGAAGGAGAAGACGTGTACTCCCCTGTTTGACCAGGTTAGGATTTTGTATCGCCACAAAGAAAAGCTGACGAGATAAATAGCTGAAGCATATTTTATTTCAAAGGACCATAATTGTGTCACCAAGACTTCTCTAGCTGTTTAAAGCAAAGAGATTTCTTTTTGAGTGACTTTTTGTGTAGCAGGTGAACCCAGGGGTTGTTCACCCCTGAGTTCACCTACGACGAAATATGACGAAAACGAAGCGGTCACGTGACCGCTTCGTTTTCATCATATTTGTTTTTATCTGGGCCTTGGAGTAAAGGCCTAGGCTGAGTTGTGAGTGAGCGCTTGTCCCGTGGCTTCCTTCCGTCTTGCCCTGTGTCTTCCTGTTCGCGCTGTTTAAATTAACAATAAAGGTATGTGGATGAGACCTACGGCAAAGCAATACATTCGGCTACAATGAGGTCAGCATGACTTTCTCGGCAGTAGTTTTTCGCTTTGAAAAGCCTCAACATTTAATGAATGATTACGCCATCATTTTATATGCAAGCGCGAAACTGCTTCACACGCTTTCTCGAACTTCAGACTTCGCGCGTTGGAATCTCATGCATAAGTAAAAATGACACTCTAGCTTCTCTTTAACGCGTGCGCCAGGTATCCACGCTTGCCATTCATCACACTCCACACACCAGACGTCTTCATTCCGGATGACCATGATTGGCCGCGGGAATCCGAGCGGAATATTGCACTCTAGTTTGGCCAGTGCCAACTTCAATAAGGTAGCCGCGTGTGCGGTCCAATAGCTGCCCAGCGGTCACGCCGGCGACGACACCTCTCGAGCTAGTAACGAGTGCCTTAGTGTTGTGCACTGAAAAGTCTGGATTGTCACTGACCATTCAAGGCTGTTGTGCCGTAAGAGTGTGGCTATAGTAGCTCACGTCGCCTGTTTCGTGATCTAGAGCTGCCTCCTTCCTTGAGTCGCGATGAAATAGAGTCAGCGTCGAAGAGATGGACAAAGGCGTCTTTATATACTATGTACAGGGCATTATTTACAGCAAATTGGCACGGGGCTGAGGACTACAAGTTAGCCAGAACTGTAGTCGCACGGCGACAGCCGTAGAGACTACGACGCGTCCTTTCCTTGCGAGCGGCACGGTGCTCGACAAACGCTCGTGAAGGTTTCGGTCTCCAGGTGCGGTGCGCTCACTTATAAAGCCTGGAAAGGCCGTTGGCACTCAAAATATCCAAACCAGAGACAGCACGTGATGGCGGCCCGAGAGGTCCAATCAGCCAGCGCGCTGATCGCTCGCTTCAAATTTGCACGGTGGAAAATAATTCTCCACTAGGGGACCGGCGCCAAATTGACATTAATTTTACGGGCCTTTTCAACTTGAATCTAGCCGATGCTTTCTGGCAATACGCAGCTGTCTTACGGTGTGGCATCGGGGCTTACGAAGAGGGTACAAAGAGAATTTTGACGCTTGGTTGAGCGGAATCCATCTGGCTTGCCCTGAGATAACAGGGCCCGTTGCTGCACGTACATTACAGAAAATACCACACTGGCACTGCTGAGAAAACTCATCCCGGCTTGGCCCATTTCATTTTGATGACGAGTCAGTCGAGTGTAACGCAACTTCAAGACCTTATCTTCGTTTAAATATCTCTTGCAGTGTCCACCGCTGCGTTTTTATTTAGAGCTAAGGTATCCGTTGATACGAGTTTTGTTTGTTGGATCGATATGCTTTTTTTTTTTTTCAGAAGTATTGAACGATGCTCCGGTAAGGCCTCTTCAGTTGGACTGCATGGCACAGAGGACATTATATGTGCTCATCATCATAACCGTCCTCAGCAGGACTATACCTAATGCAAGGCGAAGGCCTATCCCATATTCCTCCAAATAACCTGGTCCTGTGTTAACTGTTCTAAATTTACCCCTGCGTACTCCTTAACCTCGTACTCCCACCTAACTTTCTGCAGCCCCTTGCTATGCTTTGCTTCCCTTCGAATCCAATTTGGCACCTAAGCGACTATCTGTTATCCTCTTTTTGCACCCATGCCCTGCCCATGCCAATTTCTTTTATTGCTTTCCCTTATAATGTCGTTAGCTCTAATTATTTACCTGACCCACTCTGGCCTCTTCCTGTGTCTCAAAGGGGTCATGCCATGGTGATCTAATACATTGCAGTTTAGTACTCTGGCGAATAATACTGGACGACTTTATTTTATTTTCGAAAATTGAGAGCCCTGCACGCGTTCTTTATTTCAAATTAAGTGACTGAAGTTGATACAAGGATGCTCCTGCCACCGACAGCGATCGCCACGTTGAGACGAATGGTGACGTCACAGACTGATTCCGCGTCATCTGCTGCTGTGCCGGTGCCGACAAGCTGCCGATACACTACTTTGTTCGTTCGTGCTCAAAGACCAGCATGACTCCCATTGAGTGCACTCAGCCTTTTTCTGAAAACAGAACACAGACTGTAGCGAAGCGCGATTTAGCTTTTGCAGAAACATACACGTTCAGTGCCCCCCCCCCCGCCTTCGTAAACACAGCAGCGCCCGGTCGTGGCTTCGAGCCTTGCGCAAGCCGTCCACGCCTGCGATACAGCAAATTCCTTGCACCTGTGTCAGAGAAGCATACTAAAACTTGCTTCTCTCGTAATATGTTTAGGCACCAAAAAAAGGAATGGAAAAACTAAAAGCTTCTTGAGAAATGTTGAGCCGTAGGATGGTAGTTTTTGCATGCAGCATTTCGCAGGTGCAATGCCGGGCCGTGTTCTTGCACGTGTCGTGACGCTGGGACTAAGTCGACCCGGCCTTAGCGTGCAGAGACTCCGGGTTCATGAAGTATTGAATCTTCGAAGTTGGTAAAATATATACAAGCAGGTTTAATGGCACTTTGAGACAACTTATTTGCATGAAAAAAGGGTATATCAGCAAAATGGCAAGCGTTAAGAGTTCATAGCGAGAAGCGTCTGGATGAGCCGTTTACCCAGGGGTCAGAGCGTCATTTCGTGCTCTGCAACGTCCTTAAAACCCCCTATGTCCAGCCCCTTTCTGAAGATGCTGACCAACGAGTTCCAGGGCACGCCCCTCAGATATCGGAATCCAATCGAACACATCACTGCACTGATGGTCTGATACACTGACTGGTACGGTATTGTTTTGTCGGGCGTGGTCACTTGTTGGCGGGTAGAGCTTGGGAACGGCGAGGAGTACATTTCTATCCTTCTGCAAAGATCCGATATGGTGGTTCCGGCAAGTGGATTTCCTTCTCAGAAACCCAAGTGTACGTGCGCGCCGCATACAGCTCCCAGCCTTGTCCCTTTCCTGTAATTACAAATCTTTCCTGCATTCCCGGGAAATCCTCTAATGGCCGTAATCACCTTTCTTTCTCCTTTCTTGTCCTGTACGTCAGCGGACGTGTCACTCTGTCGTCTCCTTTGGACAATAGACATTCCTCACTTGACAATAGCGCTTTCTGACGGGAAGGGTGAACAATTGAACAAAAGCACATCCGGCTATTTTTCACAGGGCGACGTTTCTTTGTATTTTTCTTGACGTTCCCTTGACAGGGCCAATTCGGCATTTACAGGGTCTCGACAAAGCAAAGCAGGCTCACACAAAAAGATTCATGGAAACAGGCTCACTTAGAGCCCTTTCACCAACAGCACATGTCCACAGCACATATCCATGCCCACAGGCGAACAATAGCGCGCGCAAGTGCGGACCATGCCCGGTCATAACACACGCTATAGCTCCGCTGCTGAGGCGTCGCCGAAAATAAGAATTTCCCTCACTACAAAACAATGGGAATTGAGGGAAGTTTCATGATCGAGTGGTTCGTTTACTAAAACGCCTTGCTAATCCCTTACAAAGTGCCGTCAGCTGTGGCTTAATGGTAAGCAATGTAGGCCTAGCGATGGTTAGGAAGAAGCAGCAATGCGGCCAGAGCGCCCTCGTCCGCTGCGCTCGGGGGCGGCACCATTGCTGTAATCTTGCGGCATAGTGTGCACTAAGCCTCATGAGCTTGTCGTCTCTTTTTATAATGCGGCTGGGGATAGGCTTGGGCTTGTCAGTGAGCAGCGTAAACGTTGTACGAGGCATTTAGTGCCTCGTTGTAGTGTGCCACACCTTGTACACAATGCTGCTGCGTTGTCGGGTGGTATTCGAAGATTGTACAAAAGCGTCGTCAGGCGGCAATCTATGCGTATTTCATGTGTTGCTTTTGAGACATGCTTCAGTCTAAAGTGTGTATGTTGTTTGAGAGGGCTCACGCGGCTTTCGTACTCGGGTGCCGACGTGCTGCAGATTAATCCCGCCCACAGGCGCCACGCTATTGCATAGGTTAAAAGCGCTAACTGAGATCGAAAAGCAATTTGCGGAAGCCGCGATAAGCAGCATGAGTGGTGTGTTTAGCGCCACAACGGTTCCCGTAACCTCGGTTGACGCTGCTCGTCCACAGAACATGTAGCAGATGATGCGGCGTCAATTTATGTGATCACAGGCTACGCCGGCGGCGAGATCAGCAAGCTGTGCTCGAAGAAACAAAAAATACTAGCTTTAAAAATATCTGCAGCTCCGCTGAAGCTAAACCTTCCAAGTTTAGTTGTTTGGCCCATCGAGAATAAGGTTTAATAAATAATTTATATTCCAAAATTGGGGTCATGACCCATTTCACGTTACACCTAACATTTTTCGTCATGAAGATGAAGAGAAATAAAAAACAATTTTTATTATGCGAGTTTTTTATTTTATGACACAGCATTATAAAGCGAAATCGAAGACCTATAGTGCTGAGAGTCTCGATTCAAAAATATCTGGTTCAACCATTGTGGTTTGAAATATTGAACGTGTAAAATGTGTTTTTCTAGTAGTGCGTTAAGCTGGCTTTTCCACAGGGCATACTCTTATAGTGGCATCCTTGGGCGTGGTATATTCAAGCGAATCGCGCGAGCACCTTTTAATTCGTCTTTGGATGATAACTCCTGGAGCTGCAGTGGCCAACCACAAAACCTAATAACGGCATATGCATCGTTCGAGCACTGGAAGCGAGTCAGCGAGCTTCAGTGATTCGGAAAATCAACGCAACCTCATCATCTAGTGAAGGTTGCAGCCACCGCCATTCTGAAGTACCAATGCCGACCATCGACTATTAATGTCTGCGCATTTAGTCATCCACATTTCAGTCAATCAGTGAAAATATATAAGAAGCCGACAAACCTGAACAGCTTCCGCCTTTTGCATGCTAGAAACAGGGAAGCACGATGTCGAGTCTGCAATTTTAAAAACCTAAATATCTTAAAACTTAGGAACTTAAAGGATAAGAAAGTCTATCGGATACTTCTCGTTGCTACGCGGGGCGAAGGACTCCCACTTTTCATATTTCAATATTTTCTTAGTAGCCTCAACCAGGTGCCTAAGTTACTAATGCTGATGCTTAGACGTTAGTGGCACAACTATGCACGAATGATCTAACGTCAGTTGAGATTCTGTGCTTCATTTCCTTTTTGGACATTTTTACATCTTTAACAAACAATAAAAAAAAAAAGCTGACACCCATTGTAACTATTGTTTTTAGTAGCTAAATCGTAAACAGTTTGGCGCAAGCGTACTGAATGATTTCATGGTACAGTTGAGCTTCACATGGCGTTCCTAATTTCGCTGTGTGCGCACAAGCTGAGATAGCTTGCACCGAAACTCTCTTGTCAAATTATAGCCAACCCCGCCGTCCTCCGCCCTGCGCAGTGCTTTTGACAGATATGGCATCAAAAAAGCAAACACGTGGGCAGGGGACGTTTGCATATCACTTCCCTCTCCTTTACGACAGCTGGGCTGCTATAGTTTTGTGTACGACTTCACCAGAACTAAACGTTCTTGAAGGGCTTGAACTCGCACAGAATTATTTCGAACAAGGCAAAATAAAAACGCTGGTGGAGTTTTTTCGACCTCTCTTTTTGTAAGCTAGGCCATTTCGCTACGCTAGAGCGTTTGCCCTTTTTCCCATGCCGAAAATTTCCTGGTCTTGCAACGAGCGAAAACTAGTACGGTACAACAACGGCAAGAGGGCACGTTTCGTTCTCGTTCAGCCGCCTTCCCGGAAGTTTAATTACATTTCTGGCGAGCTACTACGACCGGCTCACGCTCACTCTGATTCACTCTGTGCCCCATTTCTCGTCCGAGCGCTTCTGGTTCTTTGTTCTGCTGAGATTCCCTGCAACGCCACTGGGCTATGAATGTACGACTGTGCTGTTTTGCAACGAAGCTAGAATGACCTTGACAAATTTGTGTCAAGGTTTGGCGCTCTTCGTGCCTTTCGTGTTGCGTTCCGCTGAAAGGCAGGAAGTTAAAACCACAGTATTATCACTGCCGTCGTTTTCATCCCAGCTATTAATGACACATCCGTAAAGTCGACGGCATCGTAGGTGGAAGATATCACGCGTTAACTGCTCTATGGCGCCCCCGGTACGTGATCTGCCAGACGAAATGATTCTATGTCGAATGCCCAGGATGCTTACATCACATTGCTGGGAACCAGTTTGCTGTTTTGCTCATCACTTTTGCATGCTAGGCAGTTTTCCAATACAGTGTCATACTGTTGCAAACAATCATAGCACTAGTTTTGTTTTGGGATGCGTATGAAACGCCTGCTTGCAATTTAATTTGTTATGCGCGTTTTTTTTTTTCAATAAGCAATAACTTGTAAGAGTACTGATGGGATATCTGTGGGTGGTTTATTTCAGTACATTAGTCATGGCTTGATATGGCTAAGTAGGGACAAACTGTCTATAAGTCTTCTTGCTTATCCCTAAGTTCAAAACATCTTTCCAAATATGCAAGGACTTGTCTCTATTCCAGGGATATTTCTACCTGTACGGGGTCACAACCGATCACACATTATTTTCGCAACTTCTGTTCACAGGATCCTCTCATGGCGCTCATGAGGTAGACATGATTTCACATTAAACGACTCTCACTGAAGTTATCCCGCGCCGAACTTATATTAACATCATCGTGACGAACAACCATCTACGTGTTGCAGAACGGCGTAGTTGCATGATAATGAACATATCAAACAAAATACCTTGATCCCTTTCAACCAGCAGCTAATGGCGGTTATCAAGGGGAGTTCTTTTTTAGAGTACGCTGAATATCCCAATGAAATGCGACCTCCCAGCAATCAATGAAGGTACATTGAACTGTGTCCAGGTTTTAGAGGTTGAGCTCGACTGCGTTCATTTGGGAGTTTTTCCTTATTCCGCTTTATTCCTGTACCTATACCTCATGAGTCCCACACATAGCGGCACGTACTCATGCGCCGCTTATTCCATCTGGCGCTGCGCAGCAAACATCAGTGTCAAGCTCAGGCAAGAGAGCATTATGCTGTATCTCCACATGCGCTCACGCCTCGTGTAAAAGTGCAACTCATTTCATGCTGTGCAGTAAACATCGTCGTCTTTAGCAAGTTTCATCAAGAAGAAAAACGACTAGTCGACATTAATAGTTGGCACTGAAGATGTATACGTAGCCGGCCTCTCAACAGCCGTGTAATGTTGGTAAACCACGAAGCGCCTCCAGCTACTTGCTACAGATAGCAGGTTGTAGACTAGGGAGATGGACATCTCATCGTCACAATGATGATAAGTAAACAGAGAGGGAAACATAAGGAGGAACTTGTGCCTGGCTATGCGACTTGGGTCGTGACGAAAGTGGAGGAATGGTAGAACCGGCAGGTAGCCCCCACTCTAAGAATGTGGAGCGTAGCTGCACTATAAGGAGAAGGATGTGGAGAGAATGGAAGAACGCACAACATGCGAGTAAGAGTGAGCGGTGAAGAAGGGGGAAGCGGCTATAGCATGAGAGGCCAGTGGCAGAAGATCACAAGGTGGAAGCACAAGGTGAAAGTAGAGGCCGGCGAGAGTGGTCAACCTGCTTGTGTCAGCTGATACTTGACATGCTTCGGATAATATGCTTTTAGGGAAACGTGCCGACGGAGCCCAAGCCCCCCTCGAAGCTAGGTCCACAGGTATGACGGCCCTTCTAAGTCATGCGAATGCCTCATCATTGAAAACCAGGCTTTTCTGCAGCCCGCGAAAAACTCCTGATGCTATTTTTGAGAATCATAAGGCCTCCTTTATAGCAATGAAAATCCGGTAAAGGTCTGCGACAAAAGGTAAACATCTGTGGAAAACATAGTAGTGCTGTAAACGTGTGCGATGTTTTATAAGAGTGAATGTCTGTTCGCACAAAAATGAGTGGATCTTGGGTATAAAGAGAGAGAGGATACGAAGGGGCGGATCAGAGGTAGTTCAAAAGGCCGACTCCTTGGAGAAAGCAAGACGTGAGTTTAGCACGATTCTTGTAGAATCTGATGATCGTCCCGGTGGTCGAATGGAGGTCTTGTACGTAAAGAGAGCTATTCATTCGGGCTTATTCAAATGGTGTCATTTTCTCGTGATGAATGAAAGCAATACATGTCCAATGAATGGGTAGGTAGCAGGCTGTCAAATACTTTTGCAGGCAAAGTGATGATTGCCGGCTCCTCAAGAAAACGGGGATATAGATAAATTGGTACCAGATGAGGAGCCAAAAAGGTGAAAAGAAAAATACCCCATGCGCAGGCGCACGGTCACCTCCACACACGAATGCACTATATAATCTAAACTGTAGCTTTCGAGAGAAATAACAAATCTGCAGAAATATATGGAGAGACGCGTTGTGGCATACGGAACACCACATTTGACTTGTTTTCTAGGAGGCATTCGCATAATATGAAATTCTAGTTGTCTTCAGTATTTGTTTCCTTCATCCTCTTAAGCGCCATATTTTGCTTCAAACCGCTTGTCTTAAAGTTTTTTTTCGCCAATCGCATTTTCTTGCAGTCTTTCTTTGCCTTCAGAGCAGAAATAAACGCACGTAAAGTTGGTGTGCACAAGCCAGTTACGCAAAGGACCATAATATCTCTCTCTCTCTCTGTATATATATATATTTAAAGCACTACACTGCTAATGCTGTATGACAGCGAAGCTTGGGAAAGAAGAATTGCAGGGAACACTCGTTTTGAGCAGCGCTGGTTTTAAGTGACATTGTTAAGCAAACAGGAAAAGCAACAAGCGATAATCGTTAAACCTAGGAAAGATCGGAGACCGTTGCTTTCTCATGTGGAGAACGAGCATGCAATGACGCTGCCGCGTCAGATGACCTGCCGGTACCGTAAGCCACGATGAGAAATCTTTTTCGGACCATTAGCCGCCAACTTCCGCGAAAACGCAGCACATCTTGAGGCACTCTCAGGCTCCATTATTCTGCGCGTATATGAAGAGAAAGCTTTTTACTCCCGCGGTGAGCGGAAATCGTGTTTTTTGTTTCTCTTCGCACTTCAGGGACATCAAAAAGCTTATTAGTGCTAGGAAAAAAAAGTGCTTTCTCAACAGTGTTCACTACACTAGCGAAAAACATGTGGTAAGGAAATAGCTGTGGCAAGCAAGATATATTAAGCGAAATAACGCCGCTTAAGGCGGCAGCGAGATAGAGTGTTTATTGAACATCATGAAGAAATCTTTTTTATTTCAGCGTTTCTATCTATAGTTGCTGTAACTGCTAAGATCATGCATTTGCATATAGGCCGAACGGAATGCTGATAGAAACTATAGGACGGTGGCAGCGAGAAAACAGCAGCTGAATTTAAAACTGCATTGAAAATTTCGCTCACTCGTAACTGCCTTGTCAAATACAACAGTACTGAGCAGCATATGTATTTAGACCTCGTTTGGCTACCTGACAGGTAAGTGGCATGTAGTATCTTAGCTGATAAATAATTTGGCGCCGGAACATAAATGTCTGGGGCACATTTTCTTGTCTTTCTTATTTGTTTTCAATAATCAGTTCTTTACGAGGTGAACGTTCTTTGAAATATATTCTAAGTACCACCCCTTTAGTACCACAATTTAAAGAGTAAATTTTTGCTTCCCAACTCTCGGGAAAAAAATAATAAAAGCTTTTTAGTTTTATTTAATTCCTATTTCTTCTACACTTTCCCACCTCTACCTACATTTTGTCACTTAGGGATATTACTTGTCAGAATTTCGGTTTGGTCATTCGGCAGCTTGCTTGTGCAATGTGTGTATGCCACGCCCAACAACGAGGACATTTGGTGTCGGCGCCACGTTCGTTAGACCTAGTTCCGGAGGCGCCAATGCCTTACTCACTCCTCGCAGCCGTCGAATCTTCAGTCCTGTGGTCGAAACTCAAAGGATGTTTAGGTACGGCAACTCGAACTGTAAACAGCGCATAAAAAATAACTAGACCTTTCCTATGCCAGCACGGAAAACAGCTTCCTATGAAAGTTGCTATGACCTTAAATTTCCGGCACCCCTGATCGGAGAGAGTAAAAGTTTAAGTCGGAGGGCTGGAAGTGCAGAACAAAGGTTACCGAAAGTGTCTGTTCGTGATCCCAGTCGGTGCACGTACGAGATCGCCTTCAGGCGCACGCTCGTGAAAACATGCTTCTAACCTATTTCCATTTCAGCCACTTTAGCTTAGTAGTTCAGGCAGAGTGGGATGGAAAATAAGTGAGCGCGGTCAAATTCACAATCTTTTTTTCATGAGTACCTAACGTATTATGCTGTAGTTGTTGCAGCGCGTAGCCGGACAAGGACGAAGACGGAGGAACACGTAAGACACACAGCGCTGCTGGTCTTGCAGTGCCGACTGTTATAGTGCCATCCTGCTTAACACGGTAAAGGAATATATAAAGCTACCTTTAATTAGTTTTTTTTTTCTCTAACAAGATGCATAGGATTGAATAAATGTAATAACAGGTCCAAATATTGCAGGCTTTCTTATTTAATTTCGGTTTCAGAAAATGTGTAGTGACTGTAGCCTGTGATATGTATATAGGGCACATGAGGCCCAAAACGAAACTACGAAATATTCTCTAGTGCATAATTTTCTTTCAGTAAAACGCTCTAGCGATACGGGTTTAAAATTTGAAATGGCAACTACCCACCTATCAGACATTATATCGCAGGTTTCTATTTACCTTACTATTCATGAGCATACCTTACAAGTCGCAGTAATCGTTCGGTTTGTTAAACTGAAACTATTAAGGCATGCATTCATCATGCAATAATAAATTTGTTATTCTGGAGCAAACAGAAATCCGCTGAGTAACTTATGCACACTAAACCGTAATCACTGCCATATGAAGAACCCAATGGTTAGAGAGCGATACTACAGATCAAGGAAACCTGTTTTAGAAGCCTGCCGCAGTGGCCTCTTTTCGATGATGGCGCAAAACAAGACAGCCATGTGATGTAGAATGTAAGCGTAAGTTAAAAAATATTAGGTTGTCGAAATCACTCGCTGAAAGAGCCTCAGTTATTTTGAAAAGCGAAACTCCACATAATCGAAACTTTCAAATCGTTCTTTACATAGAAGAAAATGCACCATCGGAAAATGTTTCTGCAACTTTAGGATTAACGCTTTCTTTGTATTCAATCATAAGATTGCTGTGTTGTCCAGCATTATGCTAGGTTTGCGGTTTTGTCTTCTGTCATATTATACCACATAAGAGTCTGACATCAAAATATGTCACTAAAACAACAACAATCGTCTCCGGTCAATAAAACAATGTGTCTTTCCTTCGCTGAGCTAAAATATTCATCCAATATTCTAGCCCTCAGTGCGATGGAGGACACGAGGTGACGCTAATTTATATTGGAAACTGCTGGAAGCACTCTCTTTAACAGCCGTCTAAAATGAACTCTCTTTCACACACATAAAAACAAGATTTAGTGCTTAGTCTAAAAAAAAAAAATAAAACTTTTATCCGGCATCAACTCTATGCATCATTTGGTCGTGAGCCGAAGTAAGCGCATAATTCGTGCACAAACTTGGTCACTTTTCCTATAGAAACGCCACATTGTACACTCTCCATGACCCATCGTTTTTGAGAGATACGTCATAGGCTTTCAGTCGAGAGTAAGCCAGGTGCTTGCCTGAAAGCCTTAGGGAGCGCAGTGCGCTGCCTTTGTTCACTCTTTCGGGTGCCATCAAGGACTGAAAGTTTACTGCTAACTGAGCAAGCATTCTTGTCGCTTCGCATCAGCGTCGTCCCCCGTTTCAGGAGACCCGTGTGGCGGAACGCGATCCCGGATGAATTCCTTATAACATTGGACATTTTTGTATATTTATTTGTGGGTTATGCTGAAGAACCTTTCAATTGTTCTACTTCTTTTTAGTCAATATGTTGTCATTTTTTATTGCAAGAAACATTCTAAAATATTTTCCCATCCTTTGCCTTACTAAACCTCCAATCTTGATCGGAAAGGCAGAGCTGTTTTTTTTTTTTTTTTTTTTTTACAGTACATGGAGTTTCCAGACTCACAGACCACTTGTTTTAATTGAGAAAGAGAAAAACAAAACGAAAAACAACGAACAGATAAGCTGGCAATTTTCGGTTGACTACTCAAAGTGTACTGCAAAATGAGTTAAAGCGTATAAAATGGAAAGGACAAATTGGGTACACTTGAGTTTGTGGTACTGAATAGATATTCAGTACCACTGATTCATTCAGTGGTACTGAATGAATCAGTACCACTGATCACTACACTGAATCAGTACACTGAATCAGATATTCAGTGTACTGATTTCGCAAGTAAAACAAAAATTGTTGTGAACCGTTCCGAGACCACAACGAAAGCATTTAGTCGTGGCCTTAATAATTCGCAAAAGCATTCTTGCATTTATTAGCTCTCAGGAGAAAGCAAACGACGCCAATCAATCATGTATCTGCTAACAATGTCCATCCTTGCATACTATGCGTTAGGAGAGCTATTACAGTAACAAAATCCGCAAAGACGTCCCTCAAAACAGTTTCTGGAGCAGATGAGTTGAACTACTACCAAATAAATAAAAAGGCTGAAAGGTGAAGAAACTTTTCTTTATTTCTTTTCCCCGCTCAGTAAACTTCAATCGCACACGTTTGGCGCTACATAAAATTAAAATGCGCAGGCGGGAAAGTTCGACAGTTGAGGTTCCTCAAGGCGCCTTCTAGGCATGGAAAAGTTGCTCGAGGGCATTGGAGATGTATTTATTCTAAGTTGGCACGTACCCTTTAACATTTGTGCATATGTGCTCGAACGTTTAGCAAATAATTCATTAATAATCCTAAAATATATGCATGTGATAACATTCTGAGAACTATTGGGGCTGTACATTGATCACCACTCGTCACGAAAGTACAGTACATCTTCAGAACTCAGGATTTAAGATCGGTGTTGAATGATTATGATTTTTTAACACTGTAAAAATTGTTTTCCTTTGAGCTGGCAGTAACCCACAGCTGAAACATCAATTCTGAGTGTGTTGGAATCGACTTTGGATAGTAATTCTTCACGTACATTACTTATGCAGTCGGTAGAGTGACTGAAAAAACCAATCTTTCAATATAACATATGGAAACTCTCATTCCCTACTGCAATTGAAAGCGGCTTATAGAATACTTCTCAGAGACTTGCCTAGCATCTCGCAAGATGTATGCAGGTAACCCGATGAATAGAATGTACCGGCAGGTGATCTATTATTGCAATATAAAATGTTATAGGTTATGACGATATAAAGTTGAAAGCCGTTGGTGTAGAATATCCCGTAAAGTATACAAAATATACTAAGTTTGGGCTGCACGTGCGCTTAAACGTTGACCGCTCACAGAACTGCAATCATTTCTAGAAGAGGCCTGAAAACTACTACATATGAAGCCAACTCAGTCTCTAGAGCCGTAAGGGTCAGAACCGTTTTTCGTGAATACTGGTGATCGGTTTCATCAATGTTTAATGTCTTCGAGTTTTACATCGCCGCAATGTGCAGGGTCTATCCTGAAAGTAATGAGACTGGCCGTAGCGTTGTGCGCGTAATTTTAATCGAAAAAACAAAATTCTTGGGGGACAGCGAGGGATATCTAAGCCTTCCACTGAAAAGTTCACTCGGCTTAAAACAGCAGAAGGGAACCGACGGGCTTGAATGTGTACCCCTATTTCTTAGCTGCTTCGAAGAAACTCAAGCGAACGTCGAAACAGCAATATGCAGTGAATATTTGCAATAAACCGGAAAGGTTACCAACCGAAGCATTCCTTATGATCAATGCAATGGTGTGGTGTACAGACAGCGACAGTAAATATAGATCAAAACGTTTACAAACGCCCAACAAGAAAGCGATAATTTTGTGTGCGTGTTTTAGCGAACGCAGATATGCGGTTAAGTGTTCCAATCGTTGTAGAAAATTTAAATCTTCTAGAATCATAGGGAAAATAATACGTCGATCAGTTTTGACTAAGAAACGCACACAATCGTTATCAGCATCCGTAGTCGTCGTCGACTGGCGCCCAGACTTGGCCATGAAGACGTCCAGTCCAACAAGTCATGACCATCTATAGATGATTTGTGCGATTTGAACACTCGCAGTGAGGCTATCGCATCATTGCCTATATCATGAGGAGTTCCTCGGTAGGACACTATCTTAACTTTATTCCAAAACTTCATTCCGTATCGCTGCTCTGACGTTTTTTTCCTGGCTCCTCGGTGGAAGTAACAAAGGGTTACACGCTCAATGTCGTCCACTCGCTTCGTCTGTTCGAAGCGAACTAAGCTCGTCACACTGTGAAGCTGAAGGATCCGCTATCATCCCCCGAAACCGGTTTCCTAATCACGACCGTACGAGCGAAACGTCAGCAGTCTCATTACTTTCAGGGCAGACCCTAGAAGCGTGATTGTTACCTTGTAAAGCACTGTTGAATTTTTTCATCTTTGTGAACCCTCGACAACATTCGTATGACACTGCAACGCTCTCCAGTTTATCCTTATTGTTGATGCTAATTGTCTGTTCTAAATGTCTGGTTGCCGTTAACCGACATTATACTATGCTCACTGACTAATCTTTTTTTATTACATGTCACTTACGTCTTAGAAGGGGTGCATTTGGTATGTTGCAAATGCGGTCTATATTACTGAGCAGTTATGTCGTCAGTACAAGTTGTTTACTTAAAAATTCGAAAAGCATTAGACAGCGCCGCGGTCGAGCTCTATCTTGTCCCTTCATACCACGTAAAGAAATTAAATTCATCAACGTAACGTGGTTTGCCCAGTGCATTTATATAAAATGCCTACAGGAAGCGTAAACGGTTTATTAAGGAAACGTTTGCTAATGCGGTATTCAAATATATTAGCCGATGATCGAAATCATTATTACAGAGCCAAGGCAAACGTAGTTAGGACAGGGGTGTTCGCAGCAGTTACAATGGTTACAGGTGACATAACTCAGGTGGCAATGCAGTCTACAAAATGAACACAAAATAAACTGCAACACGAAAAGAAATGATGCTAAAATCCTAAGGGATAATAATGCTTTCGTTATTAAGGAAATCGAATATTACTGATTTGAAACCATCAGTCCGGAAACAAACATCATGTTGAACAATGATTGGAAACAAATATTGCGTAACAGGGTTTTATACTTTTAAAGTTTATAATCAAAATCACTCAGACTGGCTCGCGATTTCAAATGTTGATTACAAGTATAGCACGATATAAGTATGACTGTACAGAACAAACTTATGTGTAAGAAAACTACGTCGGTTTTACTAGAAAAAAATTGTAATTTCATTGCAAATCTTACAGAACTTCATAACCAGATGAGAAGAACGATTCGGACAAATATGTCACAGAGATAGCATAGATGAGAGTGCTAAGCACCGATATCCTCTTGGGGTTTGAGAAGGTTGAAAACGTTGAAGTGTATCAACAATAGCAGTTGTGATTTTGTATTAAACAGCGTTTTTTTTTTTTATTGCACGTGAAAAAACGCTCACAGACGAGGGAAGCCAGTACCAACCGAACTCTTCTAAATATCATTAGTAATGCGCAGCATTACTTGGCTCATGCGCACAGTGTACGTAATGTAACTGCAGAATGTATCCACAGCAGCTGTGCAGCTCATGTCCGGCATAACAACTCTAAAAACAGCCTTATATAGTTGCATAGCTTATAAAATAAACCTGCGTAGGACTAATTGTAGGTCTTTTTTTATTACCTTCAGTTATTGAACTCGGATAAAAGTGAACTTTACGCTGCATCGTTGAGTCGTATCTTGTGGGACAGATTTATGTCGAGAGTAAGTGCACTGAGCTAACTGTAAGGGATGATTAGTTATCGTCAATTACTTTTATCACGAAAAACGAACTCAAAATACAGCTTCGAAAGAAGATAGAGAAAGAATAAAAGAAGAAGAAGAGAAAAAAAAAGATATTTGGACAAGATTTTATTAATGCAACGCCCTGCTCTGATAAAAACAAAGTTTATGTAGCTACCTTACTCAGGTAATTGTCTCTTTTCATTTTCCGTGCCCGTAAATAGGCTACGCAGCAATGAAATAAAACTACCAACAAATTTATTTAAATTTTTTCTGACTCAAACGTTTATACCACACAATGTAGCTAACTCACCCAGGTACTGTCTTTTTATTTTACATGCCCGTAAATAGGCTACGCAGGTAGAACTAGTACCAACAAATTTATTTAAATTTTTTCTGACTCAAACGTTTATACCACACAATGTAGCTAACTCACCCAGGTACTGTCTTTTTATTTTACATGCCCGTAAATAGGCTACGCAGGTAGAACTAGTAAGAAATTCCGACGCGAAACAACGTACTACACAATTTTGCTGCCGTATCACTTTGACTAAGCAAATATAGAGCTGTAGGAATGTAAAAGTGAGCAAATCCGCGTTAAGCCATGAAAATCTACAGAAGATGTAACCTACGTATTCTAAAAATGCCTATGCTTTCCTACGCTTTCTCTTTAGAACATTTTAGTTCCAACGCAATATAATAAGCCTCACCCTTCAAAGAGTATATATAGCTCCGAACGCAGACACAGCCTCTACAGACATCAGGGGTGTCTGAGACTTGCGCAAAGAAGTCTCCTGACCATTTCCTTTACCGTATGCACCTATCATCTCACAGGCTCTTGTGCACCCAAGCAGTAACTGCAATCGATTCCTGCAACTGTATTTGTGGCAGTGCGTATGGACTGGGCTGAGTGGATGACACTAGTGCCGGGCTCAAAATCAACTGTCTCCCATTCAAGTTTCTAACCGTACTGCACTGCATAAACACATATTTGACGATGCTCTTTTGGTGTCGCAACGCTGCACTATGCAAGTCACCACAACGGCAGTGCATCGTCACCCGACGTTTGCATGCAGCGTGGCAGGGTTTGGAACTTGACAAGGAAACAGTTACTTTTCTGCCGCATTGTACACTCAAAATGATTCCTGTTCAAAGCAACGTAGAGGTAATATAAAATGTAAGAAATGTAGAAAATGTAGAAACAATGTAGAAAAAAGAACATACTAGGTCAAGAAAAAATTATAGGGGCACTTATGCTTCGCCTTTAAGCGTATGACCCGACCCCGTGCTCTACCGCTCGACATATTAAGCCACGGTTTATGCCAAGCTGTTTGAACATAGCTGCGTGGCCTAGATAGCTTGACTCCGAATGCAAAGGTCTCGTAAGGGTGACGCCACAGTCAATGCCAGCTATCACCTGTCAGCGCCATTATCGCGATTTTGGAGCCAAGCTCCTCTTCTCGCATGCACATATAAAGGTGAAATAACCGTTCGAAATGATCTCTACGGCGCGGGACATGTGTCTACGCAGAAAGTGACAGATACTGCGCCTTTTCTTCCTAGAAACCATTCCGTTAGAGGTCCTTTTAACGTCAAGACAGCCTTGGAAATAACCTCTACATTGCGGCTTACGTGTCCATTGAGAAAGTGTTACAGATACTGGTCTTTTCTTGTAAACCATACCGTTAGAGATCATTTCCAAGCCTGATTTGACCTCCAGCTGTGCGCTTTCTAAAAAACCTCAAACGGAATGGTTTACAGGAAGGAAAGGCGAAGTACCTGTCACAGCTACTATGCGCACACCTGAACCGTGCCGCAAGAAAAAGCAGCAGTGAAACCCGAAAGAGAGAAATAGGTGGCTGTAGTAGAGGGCTGTGGAGTAATTTCGAGAATCTGGCTTACCAGCTGGCTGACAACGCAAACACGAAGGCCTGTTCGGATTGCCTTCAATAAAAAACAGTCGCCGGTGCTAATGGACGAACCCGGGTATGCAAATCAGCAGTCCAGCGTCTTAAAAAAGCACACTTTTGGACAGTTTTCGAGCGAAGCTCCACTACTCGCAAGCAGATTGCATGTCAAATCAGCCTTGGAAATGACCAACAAAGGGAGGCGCGCCGCCGCTACAGTTGGTCGCCTCGTAGTCACCTCCGCCACAGCGCCGGCCTAAGCTTCAAACGCTAGCTCTCGCCAGTTGTGTCACGTGGGTCACCGCGTGACTCCTCAGGTACGTGGTGCTGGCCACGGAGAGGAGGGGAATGTATCTGGCATCCCAGAAAATGCATGACCTAGCGTAGAGAGGAGGGTAAGGGTAGTTTCCACACTGCACACCTTGCCGCGGAGGCGTGATTCCGTTCCCTCAACGGTAGGGTCCGCTGAGCAGCGTCACCTGGCGACAGATAGCGGAAATATTGTAAAAATGAATAACAGCGGCTTTAACGCTTGCAGTACTCGTTGCTTCAGTGGCGCAATCGACTGAAACTGCTTACCTCACCACTAAGCGAATAAAACATCGCGAATCCTCTAAGTGCAACTTTTTTTCATTTTTTTTTTAGTTTTGTTCTAACCGCAATGATAAAATACGCAACCAAGATCTTTCCTGGGGGGTGTTACCCTTTAGGTTGCTTTATGTAGTGTCAAAATCTTAATAGCCGCAAAACAAGCCATGAACAGAGCCACGAGGTGATGGCGTGACAATGGTAACACTATTCAATTTCCTTCACCATAATCATTTCCTGCCTACAGTGAGTGTATATTACCTTAGGTTGCGTTTAGTGACACCTCTCGGTAACTACCGCCGTTTACCCCGCTGAGAGGCAACCAGTGAGGAGAGAGAAGGTGCGGGACCCTACTGTTGAGAAGACGGAATTACGCGCCGCGCAGAGCTGACCGAGGGGAGCGGGAAGGCGTCTTCCAGCATCGCATGTGCAGGACATAAAAGTTTGTTCTGTATAGAACGCCGGGAAACGTCTATGCGTTCAGCGAAACTCTGGTTGTTCCAATGCAACACTCGGTCGCCCATAGCCAAAGCTTTCTGAGGAACGTCGAACACCTCAAAGTTTTCGTTCACAACGCTCACGTCCATTCCGACAACAACGGCGGCGCCAACTAAATTTGATAATTAAATAATTAGTTTCAGGTAAAGGAAAAGCGCTTTATCTGTCACACTAAGCCAATTCCTTTGTTTCTGGCGAAGAACGTCATTAACACTATCGCGTTAATACGCAAGTGGATGAC
This sequence comes from Amblyomma maculatum, assembly GCF_055883805.1. Lineage (NCBI taxonomy): Eukaryota > Metazoa > Arthropoda > Arachnida > Ixodida > Ixodidae > Amblyomma > Amblyomma maculatum. Next base: position 59,546,276 of record NC_139349.1, on the reverse strand, counting down.
ATCCATGTCGAAATGGATGCGTTGGTCATGAGCCGGGCATATGAATGCAAAGGCAGCAAAAGAGACACTCTATATATTTTGGGCTTCATTCAAAAACAAATTCAAGAGTAGTGCGTTGTAGCGAGTATTTCGTTACGCCGATGGTTTTAAGACTTTTCAGGAGATAAGCTGGCCGCAACAAGCACTGTATCGCGGTCGCTCTTGGTCTATAAGAGAAGCCTGTTCGCTGCAGTGAGCGTAGCCAGGCTGGTGATGATGGCCTTATAAGTACCCGGATAGACTTTTCTCAGCAATTTAATGCCCCTATTTATGGGCTCTGGATTTTCTATTACGAAATAAGATGGATAAATGCCTAGCAACAGATTGCTGTATATTTATGGAGAAAACTGGTAGGAAGGCAGCAGGTGACGCCGTACTATCAGGCAGGAAACGCCTTCTCTCATCTTTCGTTCGGACGAATGCTTGAGAGTAAAAAAAAAAAATGAAAAGTGTGCTTCGCGAGCTGGGCAAATATTTTCAGCGTTTGGAGATATTTGTTGCACTTTGTGCGCATAATATTCAGCAAATATTGTATTGGCATTCAGAGTAGTTAAACAGTCATTCAAATCAAGCGTCTAAGAAAAGGGGAGCGCCTCAAAAAATGATAAGGATTACATGAGAAGAACATTCTAGTGGAAATCAAGAAGAAGAAATAGGCATGGGCAGGACATGTAGTGCGAAGAGAGGGTAACCGATGGTCGCTTAGTGTAACAAACGGGATTCCAAGGGGAAGGAAAGCGTAGCAGGGGGCGGCAGAAAGTTAGGTGGGCAGATGAGGTTAGTTCGCAGAGGTCAAGTGAATGGAGCTAGCACAGAACCGGGTTAATTAGAGAAATATGGGACAGGCCTTCGCCCTGCAGGGAGTATAGTCAGGCTGATGATGATGATGATGATGATGATGATGACTATGAGAAGAACTGGATCGCTTAGCGAAACAGCGAAAAGATATGCTTCGCCTCAACCTCATTGCTTTAGATCCAAAACGTTTTTTGGTCGAGTCAGAAACGTGAATTTTGTTATTGCGACATGTTTAACCTCGTGTTGAGGTCATTATCTGGATTGAAAACCTTTCTTGGCCGGCCTTTCAGCCTGTGTTGTATTGCGATGCGAGCGTATTTGTTTACGTGCGCGGGTTAATTTCGTTTGCTGTTCGAAATTTGCTGTTTGCCGTCACGCTAACCTCTCGTTACGAGGACTCCCAGAAGTAGAAGCCTTGCTTGCAATAGAACCGTTGCTGTCACTATCTTACACTCCGCAGGGGCATATCACACATCTGTAATCATGGCTTCGACAGGAAGAGCTTCATCACAGCTGACCATCATGCTGGCAACGCGCCTCTCTGTGATTCATCTGTAGCTGCTGGCGCTAATTTCGGTTCCTCCTGCTGTGTTCACGACAAAGATAAATGTATTTGTTTCTATCAGGTGCTCAGCGGAATTGCTCACCGTCATGTTTTTAATTTATGTATACCTATACATACATAACAATAAAAGATCTACACGCATGAAGCCAGAAACGCACTGCAAAAACTAGTTCCTCCCTGTCTTTAATTTAGCTGTACTGGTATACGGGCCGATGCAGGTAACAAAAATAGCAAACAATATTGAGGTTAATACAATATGCAAGACTTAATACTCAGCTCCTCTGCAACCGCAAAAAACCGACTGATAAAACTGGTTTGTGTTAAATTCTTATCTGTTCCCTTGGCATCCTTAAGCGCCCAGATGGGCATATTTCGTATACTTAGAGAACGTTATCGCTTATATCAGTCCGTGGGTGAAAGGAAAAAAAAAAGTCACGAAGAGCGTGAATCCGTTACTGCCCTAATGGATCATTTTGATTTCTTCGCGGCAGCAACTTGCGAATTAAAACAGCCACGCTTTGATAGACAATTATCTAAATGTTTTAAACTTCGCAACATATTGGTACAAAAAATGGTCACGACAAAATGCCTGACGCACGTCCTCTAACCGCTAAAACCGTTTTTAAAACACTCGGCCATTAGGGAAGCCGTCTGACTTCCTTTCATTCAAGAACCCTCACATAAAGTGCCCGACTTACGTCCTCGGGCTGCCTGGGTGCCTCTCATCTCGACGGAAGAAGCGGCCATTATCTGGATGGATGCTCTAGCTTCAGAAATCGCATCACGGTTCCTTCAACGGAGAAAATTGGAAGGCGGTACGGCAGAGAGTGGCTTAGAATTCCCGTCTTTCCGAGCCGAAATGGAGATGAACTGACGGTGGATACCAAGTCGCCTCTTTGAGAAGGCAGCGTTGTCCTTCACGCTTTCCTAAGAAGCGCTTCATTTACGCCCAAATTCTTCCATCATCCCCACGTGGCACGGATCTAAGCGCTGTAAGATTCAACCAGTCCGATGCGCAAGGCTTTAGCATTCGCACCCCCAAGAATTACCTTAAACTTTCTTTATTTTCTGATATTCCTCTGTGTACTTTCTTCTTTGGCCTTGGGAGCAAACATTGTTTCTTCTTTCTATGGTCGTTTTTCCGCTACACCATTTCCTCTCACCTCCTGACAGTCAAAACAACCTTACGTGTGCGTCCGCCAGCAAGTCTCGTTTCATTTCGCTTTGGGATAAAGGATAGAGATTCAAGGTGAGGTGTCATACAAAGATTCGCAAAATCTCCTATTTGAGGCTTTGATGTAAGGGCACGATAAAATTTTGATCACATTAAGGCACCATAACTGGGCAACGGATTTGCTGCGTACAGATTGATGTTGATGGAGACGCTGACATGCAATGCAGATTGCGAAACAGCTGTAGTTAAATACGCGGGGCGTTCGGCTGTGGTAATAGCTGTCAGACTGCCCACTGGTTTACCAAAAAAATTTCCTGGGCTCCAATCTTCTCCTAAGAAGATTTTGCCTGCAATTCTATTTCTCTTTCTCCAGTTATTTTAATGCATGGGGACCACAAGAACATACCTGAAATTAACCACGCGCCCGGTAAGGCCAGAGAATAAAAGAATGTGTTATTTTTGGCGAAAGCAAACGAGATGTTTGTAGTGCCAGAGCATTAAAAAGAATGTGTTATCTTTTGCAAAAGCAACCGAGAAGTGCTGGCGGCCGGACCCAGCGGACAACCGAGCGGAAGTGGAGCGTTAGCCGCAGGCCCTGCTCGCCAGCCCTAAGTGTACGCTGGCTGACGTAAGCTTGAACCGTCATTTATCTTCCTTGGACGGTAAAAAGTAAGCGAGTAACTAAGGCGGAGTGCTCTTTGCACCTTCGCAACACTGTTATAGTGAGGCTGGGTGCCGCGAAAAAGAAACTTCGCTCGCTACTTCTCTCGCGCTGGCGTCCTGACACTCGCCTTTTTACTAGAGGGCAGTGTGAATACACCACTCAGGTAGCGAAAAAAAGTGAGCAAACAATGGATATTCTGCACGTTGTGCTAAACGGCAGTGTGACGCGGTGCACGGAAAAAAAAAAAAATTCTGCGCTCGTTTTTCCCGGGTCTCCTTCTCGTTCCTCACAGCCGAAGCTACTTTAGGGATTTTAGTACTGTTGCTTAAGTGTCCACCCTCCTATGATTTCGTGCTTCTGGTGAAGAGAGAAACGGCGTGAAAAGCCTTCCACTTATTTTGGCGTGACATTTTCTACGTGTTCCATCCTCCGCTCTTGCTGAGCTCACGAATGTGCTTAATAATTTTCGCAATGAATATTTTTTTCTTGCATTGTCCTGCTGTCATCACGTTGTTCGAAAAAAAAAAAGAGAAAATAACTGGCTATGGCAAGGTAGGCTCCTGTCTTTCACGTTTTGAAGACTTTGCGAAGTTTGATTCAGGATAGCTGCCATTTTTATTAATAATTGTTTCTTTTAAGACGCTTAACTTCCCAAAGCGACCCACACTATGAGTGACGCCGTAAGGAGGTCTACGAAAACTTGGGCCACCTGGGGTTCCATAACGTCTACTGACATCCCTCAGCACACAAGCGCCTTGTTTTTCACCTCCGTTGAAAACGAGCCGCCGCGGCATGGATACGATTTTCCGTGCTTGTAATCCGCGGTGGTGCTGGCGAAGACTCTTGAGAGTTCCTTGAACTGCCAGAAGATCAAATCAGTCGATATTGTCGACCATAAACCCTGACTGCTCACTGGAGGGTCAAATTCTAAAGTTAAAGCTCAGCTACTTTGATCATCTGATGAGAAGAAGGAGTCGCTGGAGAAAGATTTGATGTTGGGAAAGGTTGAGGGTCGCCGGAGAAGGAGTAGGCAGCGAACGCGATGGTTAGATGGCATCCTCGAGGCACTGCAGATGAAGTTATGTGATGTTAGGAAGATAGTGAGAGACCGGAAAGCGTGGCATGACATGGTCCATAGGGTCACGAAGGAGTCGGACACGACTGAATGACTGAACTGAACTGAATCCGCGGCGGAGAGCTCTAACCACAGAGCTATATTTTGTTATTACCACGAACACGTTTGGCAAGCACGTTATATTTTACTTTGTTTAGCAGTTGCTGTTCAGTTATAATAATTATTAAAATCGTCTTGCATGTGTAAACACAGGCTTGCTGTATGTTCACTAAATAACATCGTTTCTTGGGAAGAAAGCATATTTTTATGACGGATTCTCTTTGTACAATGGCAAAATATTATCATTAAACTTGCTTGTTGGTGGCTGCAAGGTAGCATTAATCAGCATTTCGAATACTATGAGAGAGCTGGCGGCGGCACAATTCGAAAGGATTTGAGTGTAATCTGCGCTAGATAGGAAATGCCGAAGAAACGTAACTTTCTGGAAAAAAAAATATGCACCAATAGGCCTATTGGAGACAGTTGCAAAAGAAAGTAACAAGCAACAATACAGATTGCAAAAGAAAAACTAAAGGAGAAGTCACAGAATTAAATGGGGCACGTTTCGTGCAGAGAATTACTAATGGTACAGTGTTAACAGTCTGGCATCGTTTAAAGGTGTGGTCGGTGGCAGAGGCAGAGTTGAGAGTGAAAAAAAGCAAACACGATTTGTTGATAAAGTGAACACATCAAAACCGAGAATTTCAAACATGCGACAACGATAAGTCGTCGCATGCCTTAAATAATTTATTTTTCTAAAAAAAAAAAAAACTGATTTCGCTGGAAGGCTATTTTAAGAATTCTAAGCGTGATTCTTGCTCACGACCCTTGAGTTGCGGTCCAGAGATACTGATTAGGACACGCAAGGTATGGATGACTGGCTTGGGTACACGTAAGCGTTTTGCGTGTATGTCGTTTAGTCTTTCAGTAAAGCACGTTGTTGGGCTAGTTGGTGCATTGCATGAAGACTAACCAGCCAAGAAGACGCACACAGGAAAAAACAAAGATGCAGAAAGAAAGAGGTACGTTCTTTCCAGCCTCTTTCTTTCTGCATCTCTGTTTTTTCCTGTGTGCGTCTTCTTGGCTGCTAGTGTTTCTTCATTTGGCCTGTTACATAAATTGGCAGCTTAAGCTTGTATGCTTATAAGCATGTGTGTAATAATAAAGCAGCAAAAGGCACGGTCCTCTCATACATCCTTAACCCCGAATTGATATATACTCCTCTATTTTTGTGAAAACTTTATTTCATCTTCTGCCGCAGCAAACCTGCAGCAGGCGGTGTAGGCAGCACGGATGACGTTTCGCTGGTGACGGAAGAAACAATCCTTGGTTGAGCACTACGGCACCTAAATTTTAGGGCGCTTAAGCTTTGTTTGTACATATGTGGGGCGATCGCCTTAAAGGCTCCCTTCTGCGGCTAGTACGGCCAATCCTCATTTTCGTACACTCACGTATCAGCGCCATGCACTTTGCTACTTTATCTTATTCACAGCTTCTTAAGTAGTGCCTCTCTGATCTCACTCATTACCATTTAGCAAGAAATTATAAACTACTACAATATGTATATATCATTCGACATGGATACGTGCCGATTCACCCAAGCCTCCTTTGTCCTCCTCCATTCCCCTTCCCCAGTGCAGGGTAGCCAACCTGAATTCATTCTTTCTGGTTAACACCCCTGTCTTCCGCCCTCCTCCTCCTCCTCGCCCAACCCTTGAAAGCCAGCCTGCGTGGACTAACGCCGGATTTGCAGGATGCAAAGTAAACCTAGAAGCCTTTCAGAGATGTTGTACATCCATGCAATGAAGAAAAAAAAACATGCGACGTGGCTTCCAGATAGCGTGTGTAACAGGGGTTCCAAAAGTGACGGATTTGATTTGCATCTCACGTTCTCTCCACTCGCGTTAAGCAAAATTCCTGCATTTTTGGTTCGGGCTTTTCATATTGGACGTCAAAGCAGTTCGACCAATCCGGTTATCTTCAGCAATTGCTGCGGGTTCTCCACTGAGTGGAATACTTAGTTCTCCAGCATTAACAGAGCAGTGTGTTCGTGCTTCAAAAGTGCGCAGATGATAACGCAGACGAATGAAAGAGACGAAGACGCGTCTGATACGCTCGTTGAGATTTATCAAAAATAGTCCTGGCCTGCTTCTCTCCGTACCTGATACCGCTGCGCTTTCTTCCGTCCGAATTAACGTCAAGGCCAAATAGGCATGAAACGATGCTTTGTATAAAGAGCCCGACGTAGCTTTTTATTTCAATAGACTTGGAAATGGGAGTCAGCAGACACGAATTTCCCCTCGTTTATTTGTAGGAAGCATTAAACGTGCGCACCGATAGAGGTCATGACGTTCTATGAAGACTGATGGGTGGAAAGGGGACAGCACTTCGTTATCCTGGTTTAGCTTTTTCTGAGATTCGTCTAGTCGGGTACTGTTGCATTAAAAATAAAAAAGACTTGTTTTTCAAGGCTCGTAAAGAACACTGTAATACATATAAACCCTTGTTTTTTTAGGGGTTGTGTTTGTGTGTGCATTGCTTTTTTATAGTTGTATGGACTCTATGCACTAAATAGCAAGTACCAACTACTCAACGAGTTCTCTTTTCACAGAGCGCTGTTCTACTATCCCTCTTCTTCCGCACGTGCTGTCAAGCTTTTCAACCTTTCAGATATTGTTTATTTCCATTCGACGAGCGTGAGGCGTAATTGATATGAAAAGCTTTTCCGAGTCAGCAGCAAAGGTTAACAAGGCACTATAATGTAAAACCGCGCTCGGTAGAGGAACTTTATCTTGTTTTAATGAACCCATCTACGAAACGCTACACTTCCTTCTTCGCGAGCAGTCGACCAAACTACTAGTCATTTAAGCTTTTACTCCTATCAGCCAAAACAGAGGCAATATAAAAGACGTAAATGTTAGGGCTGTGTTAATGCATGGGACTGAGGGAGCATATATTTCACTGTAATGATAGAAACAAAATGCCCTTGTGGGATCTATACTTGTCTCAGATTTTTCATGGACACGTGTACAACCGCCATAGAACGAAATGAACACTGCGCCACAGTATAGAGCGTAGTTAGATGAAAATATGTTAACTTTGATGTTAATCGACGAGCCAATATTTTCAGTTGCCATTATTAGCATATGTCATTCAGCGTACAGGAGAGAAATAAGTCTGTCCAACACATGATTCATTTCCAACAAGTACCATTTACTTTGTGTGACCGATGCCTATAATTTCAGTGATGTGTAGCTTTTTTTCAGCTTCATATTGCTTGTTGTAAGCCGTTCATTCATTCATTCATTCATTCATTCATTCATTCATTCATTCATTCATTCAGGTTTTTTTTTTTTTTCAAAATGCCATGTTTTTCATTCTAAAAGAGGGCTGTCTAAACTAACTAAATGACTATACACGCTGGAATATTACGCACTCATAGATCTCATATTGCCGCGAAACCTTCAAAACCGTATTTGTTGCAGCCGCCGGCATACTGGCTTATCACTCTGATTCTGGACCGCGTATCAGTTCCATAATCTTTGTTTGTTAATGCTCGATGTCGCGAGTCACACCTTTATCAGTTTTGATGCACCGAGATTTGTCTCGAAGGTTCCGGCCACTCAGGTGTCTTTCCACAATGTTCGAGCCCGTGCTGGTAGCTGTGTGCGACGTTATCTAGGTTGTTCTGTGCAGCCTTTAAATTGAGCGTTGCCGAGTGTGACGAGCATTTTTTGTCCGACGACCGACGAGCACGTTTGTTGCTATCGCCGCCGCCGAGTTGCTTAGTTCTTTTGCGGGTGCAAGTCAGCCCAATAAAGAATTACTTTCCGTACCATCAAGCCTGTGTCCTCATTTGTGCCATCGACCCTGGTCACCACCACTTGACATCTGGTGGAGGTACTGGGTATGATCCTTCAAGTGAAGACCCAAGCCGTGTTCCTGTCGCCCTGGAAGACCAGCCTACAGGTCACCGAGCCAGCCGCCGACTTCAAGGCCTACAACCCAACACGGTCTGCTGTCTGACCCCATTCGATCTCGGAAGGCATCGACGCTGACAATGGCCCAGCCTACAGCACCGGTTGTTTTCGTCCAACCCCGTGATCCCCCCTGCTTCCATGGACGACCGGATGAAGATGCTGGAGACTGGATGGACGTTTTCGACCGTGTGGCAGAATTCAGCGGATGGAACGACGCTGCGAAACTCAGGCAGGTCTACTTTGTTCTTCAAGGACATGCCCAAGTTTGGTTCGAAAATCATGAGGCAGCTACGAAGGATTGGGACATTTTCAAGGACGCGTTTTTGACTGCCTTTTCAAGCGTTGTCCGAAAGGAAAGAGCCCAGGCTCTCCTTCAGTCTAGACTTTAACTTCCTAACGAGCCTGTCCTGGTCTACGTAGAGGAGATGACACGCCTGTTTCGGCTCACCGACCCTAACATGACCGAAGGTGAGAGAGTGAAATTCCTAATGCGAGGCGTTAGAGTCGCTTTTTGCGGGGCTTGTCCGGAACCCGCCGAGAACTGTGGAAGAATTTGAGAGTGAAGCATCGACCATCGAGAAGACGTTGGACACCCGGATGCGCCACTACGAGCGACCACTTCAACCAGACTACTCATGCCACTACCTCAGCGCATCTGCAAGTGGAGAGAACCTTCGGGACTTCATGCGGGAGATCGTGCGAGAGGAGCTCCGCCGATTGATGCCATCATCGCAATAACCCCAGGTGGCGACGCTCGCGGACGTCGTCCGTGAAGAAGTCCAGCAGGCGCTGGGCGTGCCTCAAGCGACGGCTGCGACTGTTCCAGCACAAGAGGCAACATCAATGTACTACGCTGGTGCATTACTTCGCCCTGCGCCCCGACGTGATGACTTTCCGAGCCCTCGCCGCTACCGTACTGTTCCTGAAAACCGCCCCTTGGCCCCCGCCCGCCAAGCCTACCAACGACCCCCAAACCCCAGGAAGTGCGACGCCTGGAGGACTGCAAACAACCGGCCATTATGCTTCCTCTGCGGTGAGGCCGGCCACATTCTGCGCCACTGCCCGTACCGACGAGTCGGTCTCCGCGGATTTGCAGCCGACGCTCCACGACCATGCCCAGGTGAATGACCACAAGAAATTGACGACCATCTGCTTAGCGGTGAGATAGCGCCATAGAGGAAGCCCGACGACTCGCACGGCTGCGTATTAAAGACCAACAGCGCACCGACAGCCGACGATACAATTTACGACGACGCCAGGCAGAGTACAATCTAGGAGACCAAGTGTGGGTTTGGACGCCAATTCGCCGTAGCGGATTAAGTGAAAAGTTGTTGCGTCGATACTTTGGGCCATACAAAATCCTTCGCCGCGTCGGACCACTGGACTATGAAGTCATTCCCGACGGAACGTCAGCATCACAACGGCGACGCGCACGCCCAGAAATTGTACATGTACGACTGAAGCCACATTACGCGCGTTAAAGAATCTGTGGTGTTTAAACTTTGCAGTGTTATGTTTACGTTTCTTTGTTTTGGAACATCGAGGCGATGTTTTTTTAAGAGGGGAGTAATGCCGCGAAACCTTCAAAACCGTATTTGTTGCAGCCGCCGGCATACAGGCTTATCACTCTGATTCTGGACCGCGTATCAGTTCCGTAATCTTTGTTTGTTAATGCTCGATGTCGCGAGTCACACCTTTATCAGTTTTGATGCACCGAGATTTGTCTCGAAGGTTCCGGCCAATCAGGTGTCTTTCCACAATGTTCGAGCCCGTGCTGGTAGCTGTGTGCGACGTTATCTAGGTTGTTCTGTGCAGCCTTTAAATTGAGCGTTGCCGAATGTGAGGAGCATTTTTTTGTCCGACGACCGACGAGCATGTTTGTTGCTATCGCCGCCGCCGAGTTGCTTAGTTCTTTTGCGGGTGCAAGTCAGCCCAATAAAGAATTACTTTCAATACCATCAGGCCTGTGTCCTCATTTGTGTCATCGACCCTGGTCACCACCACGTGACAATATAAGCGTAAAATGTTAGCTACAAATGGTTTTCCAGTGCGCTTTCCTCTATAGCAGCTTTGCCAGAATTGTAAAAATAATTTCACAAAATAATTTAATGCATATACACTGAAAGTGTTAAAGCAAAGAAATAATTCATAAAGGAAATTGAGTTACACAGCTTGTTGAAATTAAAGAGCAAGGAAAAAGGCTTCCCTATATATTAACTTCGGAAAATCTTATTGTGTTCTCAAGATGTTAATTTTCCTTAATCTGTACGAGTTATTGTGACGAGTAGTTTTGCCATACTACTTTTAATTTGGTTGTTATAACAGAAAACGTTCTCTACCTACAACTTCGCCAAATAACTGAGCCAGAAGAAGTGAGTGAAACTGTAGTTTAAAGAAAGTAAACTTTCCAAAGCATGCGCCTCTTGCTCTTGTTCATAAGCATGCATCAGTAAAATATTATCTTCATTCAGAGGTTTTTACACCAATCGTTAGCGGCCGTGTTATATCTTACACATGGTCTTTACAAAAAAAACATCTCTTTTATCTAGTGGCCATTAAATATGCTCCAAGAGCAATTTACCTTTCTCATAAGATATGCTATATTCTGTTCTCCACAAAGAATCTTTTTCCACCACATGACTTTGATACGATGTAACACCCGCCGTAGAACAGCAATGCAGTAGTCTGAGGCCAACAGAAAGGGGAGCTTTACATGGGGAACTGCATTTATCTCCGATTTTCCTGCACTGACGTGCTGCTGCTCCTCCAATTTTTTTTCTATTGTGGAATACCTCTGCAAGATATCGAGGCAATTCGTTTTGTTGCTGGCCTTTCGCACCATGGATGTTTTTTTGCGTATCTGAGTTCCAGCTCTTTGCCCGTACCCTTTACCCGCCTGCACCTCTTCTAAACGCATTGTGAGCCATTACGACCTTTATTTCGTCTTTGCTCTTTTTCTCCATCGCAGAGTAGCAGGTCAGAAATTCTCTTTTCTGACTAACCTCTTCGCCCTTTCATTCAATAAATGTCTATGCCTACCTACCGGCGAAACATACCTCCAACGTAAACTTTATTGGAAATCGAATGCTTAATGTTTTGGACGCAGTCATTTAAAACCCTGCAGAGAAGTTTCTAACCTCCAACTCCACCGAATACTTTTTGAACTTTGTCTTTTCTGATTGAAGCTACTATCATATTTTCTCGTTAAACTGCTTTTTCTTCTTCGTGTCTGTGATTCTTATAATCGATATTTTATTACATAATAATACTTAGGCGGATATATTAAACCACTATCGAGAACTGTAATCGACTATTGTCTGTTACAGCATTCATGATGTCTATGTTCGGTCCTATAAGCGTCTATGTTTCTGCGGACCGGAGTTTCAATGCACATACGTCTACACTCTTTCTCTCGGTTATCTGCCCGGTTCGTCATGTAGACAGCCTTGGCTTTACCCATGATTCAGTAGATCATGGTTTATATGGCCTTAACCTTCATATCTTGCTTTTGTTTCGCTCCCTTTTGCCACGTGCAAAACAATATTATGCTCTATCCCAACTTTCATTTCCTCTCTACCCACGTGCGTGCATATATATATATATATATATATATATATATATATATATATATATATATATATATATATATATATATATATATATATATATATATATATATATATATATATATCACACTTCTCATTCCCGTCGTTAAAGTTGTTAGCGATATGTTCGCTGTACGCTTCGTCTAAAAGTTCAAGCTGGCACCCACCACAGGAATCACACCAGCTAGCCCAGAAGAATGCCATTTTACTATTCTCAGCAGTTATAAGACAAAGAGAGAGACAGCAGCACGCGATTCTGCGCCTACGTCCACCCCCTTCTCTAAAATAATTTCGTACAAGCATTCATTGGAAGATTAATTAGACAGTGCTTTATGGAACAATAAGCAAAAAAAAAAAAAAGAATGCAGATAAAGATACTTCTCAGCCAACCGTAGACCATACTAGTATAATGCGTTGCATATTCTGACCACGCTTTATTTCTGAACTAGGTACTAAATGCACAAAGTGTAAGAATTAACTTACATTTAACACCAAGGTATTAGGCCTGAAGCATTAAGAGTTATTCTTGAAACGTCTAAGCGTCATCAAGATATTGTTTGCAAGATTTCTTAACATCAGAAACAGCCTAGAATACGGGTATCGAACCGGGGTCACAAACTTAGTGCGCGGGAAAGCAACGCGTGTGTTATAAACTTCAAACTTTATGTAAAACCACGCAAGATTTTCTTGCAATTAACTTATGCACGCTCTCTGTCAATATAAAAACACATTTCTTAACGAAGGCGTGCTTTTTTTGTTTTTGCCGAAACGTATAGTCTTGTTTCGCCTTCCAAGGAATGCCTCGGGCGTCTGAAAATGACTGAACGAGCGTATACCTTGAAGATTCAGTTTCAAGCTCGTAGAGCAAACGAAGCGAACACCACTTAAGGCTGACGAGAGGGAAGCATTAGACGTTCGGAGCGGACGGTGAGGTAGCTAAATACACGCAGCTCACCATAGATTGAGAAAAAAAGAACTGAAGAGTGATAGAAAGTCGAATGCGAACATAAGGTACTTCCACATCGACACGCGGAGTAGAGTTTACTGGCAATTTGTCTGGACTCCAGGGAAGGTATTAACAACGTCTGTGCAAAGGTGCTACCGACCTATGCATATGAAATTCGTTTAGCGCTTGCTGGCTCTAATCTAGTCGTTCCCGTCTCTTCAGTTACCTTTGACCTTCACACCGAGGCTAATCGCCCCCGCCTTGCGTATATAGACTACGGCCTTCGATACCGGTTAGAACTTGGCTTTGTAAAGATCAATCTGCTTACTCTTAATCCTACCGCCTCTCAAAAGGCCAGGTTAAAAGAAGTGCATTTTGGCAGTGCTTTTATTAGAGTTGCTTTTCACCGGTGTCCAACCCAACCAAACACTTTTCATCATCATTATCATCATCATCATCGTCATCATCATTATCATCGTCGCAGTCGTTATTTATTTACCTTTAATTGTTCGGGGGCATTACTTAGGGGAGGGGGGACAAAAATTAATCATAAATCACAAAATAAATTAAGTTTAAAGCATAAATTATAGGCACATCGTAAAGCTGTCAACACAATAAAAACTTATGAAACAATTACAAGCGAGTAAGTATATAAACAAACGAAAAAGGGCCTTAAACAAAAATTATAAGAATAAATCAATCAACTGTTTTTTAAGGAATCAGAAATTATGAATTTGTTAGAAATTTTAGAGAAACAGTGACATTCATATAGCTATGTATGCGGGACATTCCACTCCGCTATGGTAGTTGTGAGAAACGAGGAATTGAACGCGTTATTCAAACCGTGAATGTGCTGAACACTTTGGCAAGTAAACAAAATTCGTGATGATATTGCAGCTTTCTCAGAGCTTATTGCTGCTCTAACTACTCCACCAGTCTTGGCCCACTTCAACCCTTCTGCCAATACTGAACTCCGTACCGACGCAAGTGGTCATGGAATAGGAGCTATTCTCGGTCAGCAACAACACGGCCGTACAAGGGTGATTGCGTATGCCAGCCGCCTCCTCTCAACACCCGAACAAAATTATTCTATTACAGAGCGAGAGTGCCTGGCGCTTGTCTGGGCTATTACGAAATTCCGCCCTTATTTGTTTGGCCGCCATTTTACTGTGATAACAGACCATCATGCCTTGTGCTGGCTTTCCTCTCTCAAAGATCCTACTGGCCGTTTGGGGCGCTGGGCGCTACGATTACAAGAATCCACCTTTTCCGTCGTCTACAAGTCCGGCCGGCTTCACCAAGATGCAGACTGTTTGTCACGTCATCCCGTCGACTCCCCTAGTCCTAAGATTCTGACGATGATGCATGTGTCTTGTCTGTCTCCGCCTTTGCTAACATTGCGAAGGAGCAGCACCTAGATCCTTCTCTGCATTCCATTATCCTCCGTCTTACCTCCGACCGCCCTGACCCATCTCTCGCCTTATTTGTGCTCCACGAGAACACCCTATACCGACGTAATATGCGACCAGATGGCACAGGCCTTTTGCTCGTCGTTCCACAACACCTGCGCTCCACCATCCTTGAACAGTTCCATGATGCTCCCACGGCTGGCCACTTGGGTGTCTCTCGCACATACGACAGCCTGCGCCGACGTTTCTACTGGCCGGGGCTCTACCGTTCTGTCCAGCAGTACATTGCCGCGTGTGAACTGTGTCAGCGTCGGAAGAAGCCCACAATTTTGCCTTCAGGTCATCTGCAGCCGATACCCATACCAACTTGCCCGTTTTCCCGTATAGGCGTTGATCTCCTTGGCCCCTTTCCAGTTTCCGCCTCGGGGAACAAATTAATCGCCGTCGCCACCGATTACGCTACTCGGTATGCTATTACCCGAGCCATCCCGACCAGCTGCGCCACAGACGTCGCTGACTTCCTTCTAGAAAACATAATTCTTCATCATGGTGCTCCTCGTGAACTACTAACTGACCGTGGCCGCTGTTTCCTGTCGCGAGTGGTTGACGAAATTCTCCGTTCGTGCTCCGTCCGCCACAAATTCACCACCGCATATCACCCCCAGACCAATGGCCTCACGGAACGTCTAAATCGTACCCTCACAGACATGCTGGCCATGTATGTGTCTGACGACCATCGAGATTGGGACGTTCATCTCCCCTTTGTCACATTCGCCTACAATTCATCTGTCCATTCTACCGCTGGATACTCCCCATTTTATTTATTATTTGGCCGACAACCGTTACTACCCTTCGACACCTCCCTACCCGCGGCAGACGCCACCAGTACTTACACCAGTGATGCCGTCACCCGCGCTCATGATGCCCGCCGGATAGCTCATGTCAGGCTCTCTGCATCCCAAGACTCCCAAAAGATCCGGTACGACAGCCGCCACCGTGATGTCCACTACACTCCTGGATCTCTCGTTTTGTTGTGGCTCCCGTGCCGTCGAGTGGGCTTGTGTGAAAAACTTTTGCCCCATTACGCTGGCCCTTACCGTGTTTTGCGCCCCGTGACCGACGTCACCTACGAAGTTGAATCTGTGGTTCCGAAGTCCCCGTACCAATCTCCGAAATAGTACATGTGTCCCGTCTAAAGCCCTATTATCAACGTTCTATTTCGCTAACATAGACCGCACCGGGACTGTGCTTTTCCCGCGGGGGGGGGTAGTATTACTTAGCTGTATTCGCTGTTCGTGATGAGGATGAAGAAGTGCAACAGACTCAGAGAAGACGACGACGCTGAGTGTCGTGAAATCAGTGCCCTCATCAACGTTAGCTGTGCGGAGAGCTTTCAGACTGTAGATCTTCCACGTAACAATATTAAGGCAAACAGAATTAGGCTCTCACGCAGATGAGGAAAATTATAATCAAGTTGGTGAAAAGACAGAGTCTTGCTATATTACGACGCGATGCCAAGGAAGTTGAACAAGCGGAGGATTTGACATTAGTAATACTCAACCAAGCATCATAGAATCATTATTTGATATTATAAACCGAGCAGCTAGATTTTGAATGTCCTCTAACATATGTATTAAGTACTTTTAACGAGAGTTCTTAACACTTGATGCATATTCCAGTTTAGTGCGAATGAATGTGTCTTATGCGATTAGTCTAACCTTTGGAAGAGAAGATGTGAGGGATGATCTAATAAACCCTAGTGATTTAGAAACGCCAGCAGCAATGGACGTGATGTGCTTTGACCAGATTAGGATCCAGGATATAACGAGAGAAAGAAAACGACTACATGCAATGAAAGAGGGCTTACTTATTATTTCTATGTCGATATATTCGTAGGATTTAGCTTCAGATAGTACGGTACTGTATAGCGCGTGTTAAAAGTGCAGGTTAGATAGTTTACGGGACACGTGTATAAACTTGCATTTAGTTTCGTTCAACGTCATAATCCACGTCGAGCACCATTTGCAGATCAAGTTCGAGTAGTCCTGCAATAATGACTGGTCGTTCTTAGAGCAAACACGGTGGTAAAGAAAACAATCGTCCGCGCAGAGAAGGATGGATGATGAAATGTCAGCAGGATGATCAATAATAAAGACAAGAAACAGAAGCCATGCGTTGGTTGTTATTGCATTGCCGGCTTTACTTCTCAGAATTGATAAATGCTGCTTCCAAAAACCGTTATCATTTCGTGAGTTTAAAGCATTGCGCACAGAGACCGAACGAATGCTAACAGAAGGAATATTTTGGATTCATATCAATATCTGAAGACGGTATCTTAGCTACTACAAAGGCACATTATAGTGGTAAGACCTAGAGTGGAGCAGAAAGTACTACTCGGGTCACAGAGAGAACAGCATAGGAAGCCAAGTTTATGCGATAAACGACAGACTCACATAAATGCAATGTGTCAGATTTGAACACATCCAAACAGCATAGAAAGCGGAGAGGACGTTGCAGATGAGTAACGCCAGCTAAGCCGGCTGCACCTGCAAAGCCCGCACACTAACGGAAACTATATATGTTGTGCATTAGCGTGCATGAGCGCTTCTGCACGATGTAGACCCGCTCACACACGCACACTTTCATGCACGCATATACACCCACACAGATGGGAACCACTCAATGGAATGCATATCCCTGTATGCTCGCAACGTCAAAACCAGATTTCTTGCGTAAAGTACTTTAGCAATATAATCTTAGCTGAGCATCTGAATTGCGTGCGTTATGAATCTGATTTGTTAAGCTGTTTGGTTGCGTCCTAACCAAACTGCCTTGCGTGGGTAATTACATTTTAGGTCGAGATACCTTATCCACTGACTAACTATATGACGGTAGCCATGGCTTACTTTTCTCCGCTTGCCTTTGAAAACCGATTAGTAGCTGGGATTGCGACGGGCGTGCCAATGAGTAATAACACTGGCAAAGGCTCAGTTTTCTAGGGAGAGTTTAGCAGAGAAACGAAGAGGCGTCCACTCTTTTCCCAAGAAATTAATGAGTATTTTAATTTAGAGCTGATGAACCTTGAAGTACTATGGACCTTGCAATATTTTTTTGTAACCTGACTTGGTCTTTGTATATAAACATCAAGTTCCCACTACAAATGCCGTGTCTAGCTACTGAACTTATAAGATGGCCGCGGTCAATTTAAAAGTTCATAACATTACAATAAACAGAGCTGAGACACTGAACAGCAATTCTGCGTCAATTTCTGTTAAAAACAGTAAAATAGACCTAAATTATAAGAACATTTCTAGCACCTCTCAGTAGAGTACACTGGCACAAGCGTAGTCGGCGAAAATAAGCCTCTGGAAATTTGTATTGACCATAAAACGCGACAAAATTGTAGAAAGCGTTAAAATACGAAAATGTCTGCAAACTCAGGTAAATGTTTTTTGTCATCAAGTTTGTCATTAAAATATGGGACATGCTGTCGAGAGTTAATGATATTGTAACTGACAAGGAAGAAGCGGGCAGTGGCGCGAACAGGAGGGCTCGCGCTAGGCCCGCCGCTATTCATTAAACGTCATCTCACGGTAATCAAACATTATCTCTAAGTTCTCTTTCTCCTGTGTTCACTCTACGCCCCATAACATTTAGTTGGAAATGCCGGGTACGTCATCATCACCCCTCATCCCGGCCGTAGCTTCGGCGCCCTGTGTCTTCTTGCGTCATCGGCAGAAGGTTAGGAGGCATATCGCATGGCTTGTACTCAGCCTGCCGGACCTAATCCTTTTCTGTTTCTCCGACCCGTCCCCCGCCCCCACCACAAAACACGACGAAGGCGAGACTTACCCGAGACGCCACCCATATGACCATAACACAACGAGATAATCGAACGACCATGTGACCCGACTGACCCGATGTGCCGACCAAAGGCCCCCGACAAAAGACGCTGCTACACTCGAAAATATCACACCTGCCCATGTCATGCGGTACGTGTCTTGGCATCGGCACTGGTAGGATGTGTTCAGTAAGTTGACGACCTGTGTTACACGAAAAAATATGAGAAGCTTAGTATGAAATATACCGGCTCGTGTAGTTGTTATGCAATCGTTATTAGGTAATGCCCTCTTTTGTAAACATAGGGAGCCCTTCGGTTCTCTAAAGTGGCCTGTGCACTCCTATCCCGTGTCTTTGATCTGTCAGCACCTAGAGCTGCGCCAGACTTAAACCGCTAAATTCCTGGCGCGCCGGAGTCATGAGAGCTCCTCGAACCTCCAGCGGTTGCTAGATTCAAACCTCGATTCGTGTAGCACGCTTTGCTTTTTTGGCATAGGCTACTGGTGCCCTTGCGCCGTGAAGTGTGGGTGTATGTGATGAGTAAGGCAAAGAACAGCATGTAGTCGCGTCAAAAAAATGACAAATCATGGCTTATTACAACTTGCTAATTTAGATCTCTCTGTGAAGAGTGTGTATCAGTGCTACGCTTATCTGATCGGCGATCGCGGCAAAATCCTTGTGTTAACCGGCCTGCGTGTTGCTATAGGAGTCCTCTATATCAAGCAAACGGCATTCTCCAATAATAAAACACTTCATACTCTCGGCTTTTTCCAGCCGGACAAGAGAAGCGCCATTTCCCAGCGATATAGTTTTGAGAAGGTAGGCAGCTTCCACAGGCAGAGGTTTTTTTGCAGTAGATGTATTTACTATTTTCGAACATCTGTTTCATGGCGGGGATAAGTCGAAAGTGACATCCATGGCAGCGTAAGCGCAAGCTCGTTTGTCCTTTGCATTGCTGGTAGACAGTGACGAAAAATGGCTGCTAGAACTCCTATAGGTACGGCGTAGGCCGAAGGTATTTCGTATGGCAGTATATCGAGGGTATTGAGTTCTTGCCATTCTTCGATTCCAGAGGCTGTGCTTTATGCATCTGTTAAACACTGCAAACCTGGGCCCCCATTTCTCACTTCTTTTCAGCTGTAGCCGAAAGGAGGGCTTACAGGCGATGCTATAAAAGTATAAAATTTATTACTTTGCCCGAACATCACTAAGCCCATATTATAGCGAAAAACACGTAACAGCAACTTCACAAATATTTATTCTTCGGTCTGACAAACATTATTCTTTACGCTAGCCGTGGATGGTAATGCAAGAACAGAACGAAACATATAAGTGACTAAACGTTTCTGTGAAAGTGGTGGGTGAAAAAGCGCGCCTGTTCCGTCCGATAAAAGTAAGAAAATAGTTTAGAGGTATGGTTTTAATACTTTCTTAGAGAACTAGCGAGACGTACCTCAGCAAGGAAGCATGTGTGGACTGTGCATGAGAGTGAAAAATTGGCTGTTGTTTGCCTGACAGACGGTTAGGAAGATGCACCAACTATAGAGAGCACTGTTTGAGGCAATACTAGCGCTTTTCTGCCCGCATCCGTCCGGTTAACGCACTTCAAAGGCCTCTTCTTCCTTAGGCTCCGGATCAAATTTGCCAGAAGTGTTCTTGTTTTCGCTAAAGTTTGGTCAATCCTGTCGGCACAAGGAAGCCAATAGGCATGCAATATTGGTGCTCATTCAATTATGCTGCTGTTGCCGATCTTCAGAAAGTAAAAAAGGAATACAGTACACCACTCCTTATCCCTTGAATGATCCAGAACATTTTTCAGTCGTAATGAAAGAAGGATGGTATATACTAATGAAAACTCAAAATACGAGCAGAGGCATGTTATTTGTTTACTTACATAAATATTTATCGATTTGTTGGGACCTTGTAGCGGCACACACAGCTGCTTTACAGGAATTTGTAGACGTGACTTCCAAAAACTTTATATAGCTCGAATAAAAGTAACATACCAAAATTATCATAACAGTACACATGAAAAAAGAAAAATGGCGGGACACTAAAGCTCTGCATTTTAGTGAATACGATGCGATAGCGTTAACGGCTAGCGATTACGGCTCATTTGCTCCTCGCTCAATAGATAGTTCCTTAAGCTATAACTCTACCATCTTCCATATGATCATTATCACAAAGTAGTAAGCTACCATATAATGGAAACGGCGCCCGGAATAAACAAGCCCCGATTTAACTAATCCGTATGAACGTGCCTGAATGACTTACCGAAACAAACCACGACGGATTTGCCGCCAAACGAGACGTTTCAGACTATCCCGTTAAAGCAGGATACACATTTCTGAAGAAGCAAACTTAACTAGCGAGCACAATCCCAGTAAATGCGGAGTAATAATCTAACGAAATTGGGAACAATACGCAATCCTCAAGATGCAAAGAGAACGCATTCTTGTAACAGGAAAGGCCATAAGAACATTTCGATATTTAATTCTGAAGGTAGTTACCCGGCTACCATCGCAATCATATACTAACAATGTCTCGGCAAAAAGCGAGCTGTAATGATATTGGAAACACTAGCGAGAATCTAATGAAGAGAGCCAGGAATTCAACGCTCGACCATATTATATATATATATATATATATATATATATATATATATATATATATATATATATATATACCCCCTTATAACCAAGGAGTCAAAACAAACCGTGACTAGGAAAAGCGTGCCTAGCTTGGGATCCAGGTATTCCGAAGGGATTAATTCTCATTACAATAGAATCATGAGTCAGGAATATGGCCACGTCATGTGGTCTTGCGACGTCACTCAACTCGCCGAGCAATGAGTGGCCTGCCGTGTCATCTTCCAACTGCCACATGCTAAAGGCTTGCTCGTAATATTTCGCTCAGAATGTCGGCACCAGAAATGCCAATGCAGAAGTTTTGGAACAACAGGGATTTATTACTACGGTGGTAATAGTGGCGGCTTGGGCCCTGCAGTAAACCAGAGTAGAGGCATATAACATTCCCATTGCCATATAAAGAAAAATTACTTGAACTCAGTCATATGGTCATCGACCAGAACCACGTTCAAATATTGTCAGGACGGGAACGTTGAAAGCGAAAACAGTAGGCATTGTCGTGAAGAGAGAGGTAATACAGGTCGTACGTGTACTGGTTTGTGTAGTATGACGACATTGACCGTTGGTGGGCTGGTAATAAGCGCAGACGCTAACAAGGAAGGACGAGAACACAAAATGAGACGCTCCGATGTGTGTCGTCATTTTCTATGATCTATTGCGTGAATCTCTTAGAAGCGCAAAAATCCTCCCGTCCGCAGGGAAGACAGCTGGTACTAGCTCTCAAACGTGCTTTCTAATCTAGTAACATCTAATACTTATCGATGATTCTGCTACCCTGGAGGAATGATATCAAAGCAATGAGCGATCTTTTTTCAGCGCATGCGTCAGCAACGAGCTTTACAGCTTTTCAAGAATAAAAGATCGTTTATCAAGAGCATTGAGATTCCTCACCAGAGGTGCCCTCTAATTCTCATGCCCTCGATAAAGAAATATTGGTTGAGCTACCTTCTCGTCTTCATTGCCTCACACAGATTGGGAAATACATGCGTGGTTGCTTCTATAGAATTGTGGTATACTGGGTCGTTAGCAGAGTTGGAGACGGGGGACGTTTACGCAACTACATCGAGTTGCGGAACATAAGACCATGGTTTGTAAAGGCAGCCAGAACTCGAAGCGAGCGCAGCAGCTTGCAGTCATAATTTTCAGAGAGATCCATCGTCGTTTGCATTGATGCATTGTCCTGTTCTTCACTACTATCACCGTGACGGAGAAAAGGGAGGTTTACTGGAGACTCAAGGCGAGGAGATTATAAGGCGGTCGTAGTGCGGTTGCAGGCGGCTGGGATGAACGACTGCGCCTGTCAGCACGGTTGTCCAAATAATATTTTGCCGTTTCGATTATGTAGTTCACAGGGGATGCACGCTTCAGGAGACGCAAGGGATGTGGTAATTGACAGATAATTAGGGTGCAGCCGCAACAGACAGCGAGATGAAGTTGTATTTAGAAAGTTAAAGATGGCTGGCCTAGTCTTGATCGCTCTCAATTCTTAGGAGATCTTGATTGTCGGAAGTAAGTAAGCGAGTTGACAATACTGTACTCGACACAGAAGGTGAAACCAGATGGTGAGGGGCTTTCGAAGCTGTCTGTGTTGTAGGGAAGGATGGTATCTAGAAGATAAAGTTTCGTGGCCGCTTACCAGAAAGAACGAGGCAAAGCCTGCCTTTATTGAGATAAAGTATTGTAGACATAAGTGATACACGGAGGTATCGGATACCAGTTACACCTGCCGAATGAAAAGTAGTACATGGTGAGTATATCTGCAAGCTTCCGGTTAAATCTTTCGGTCAGGCCGTTAGTTTGAAGATGGAAAGCGGTAAACGATTGGTATACTCTGCGGCACTAATCAAACAGATGCAGGACGACTTCAGATAAAAGCACAACCACGGTGGCCGAGAATTCCTGATGTGTTGATCTAAATGTTGTAACCCGTTGATCGTAAAAATTTTGGGAAGAAACTTGATCCATCCAGTTCAGTTCGTAAGTGTAATGAAGCAGTAATATCAAAGATTGTTCGTCGTGCATAGCCTATAATTATTTGTTCGTCGTGCATAGCTAGCAATTATTTTTTGCTACAGCTACCGAGCCCACAGAGCTGTGTTTGTATTGGTGTAGAATGTGTTCTGGTTGTACGATCCTTGTTGCTTTTGGCCGGGGATATCGAAACTAACCCGGGACCTGAACCTGATGCCGTGCTTGCTGAGCTAAAGAAACTATCTACCGGGCAATCTACACTTCTATCTGAGATTCAAGACATGAAAAAACAACTTACTGCTACTGACGCTACAATAGCAGACTTAACTACACGCATGGTTATCCTTGAATCACAAAACCAACTAATCACTGAAATGCGGTCGCGACTGGACTCGATGAAGACAGCGACAGCGCTGATGTCGGCTCATATAAAAAACCTTGAAGCTCATGTTGACGACGCTGAAAACAGGTCAGGTCGGAACAATGTACTGTTTTATGCAATCCCCGACAATGACCCTAGTGAAACTTACACACAGTCTGAAGAAGCTGTAACCCGCCTTTGTTCCGAAGTTTTAGATATAACGGTCGATCCCAAAAATATTGAGCGCGCGCATCGTCTCGGACGTCACGCACCTGGAAAAACCAGACCGATAATTGTAAAATTCTTCTCCCACAAAACGAAGCTGGACATCCTGTCCAAAGGAAAAAAATTCAAAGATACTGAATACAGCGCCGGTGAAGATTTCTCGCATGCGGTTAGGAAGGCACGGAAGCAACTTATCGCATTTGCAAAAAGCAAATCTACAGCTTATAAGCTGAGTTATAAAACCTTGCTTATCGGCCGCACACGGTACGTTTATGACGAATCCTCGGACACTGTTAGGGAAATCATATAGCAGCTGCCTAGAAATGGCATCCCACAGCATCACTCCAGGCCCGCGCCTGGACGTAAACCTCAGCCTACTCTTTGTTTTTCAATACTTTCCACTAACATCCGCAGTTTTATTTCCAAGCGCGAAGAAATCTCCAGTCTTGTTCGCTCATCCAATAGCCACATCCTCGTTTTAACCGAAACATGGCTAACTAGCGAAATTAACGACAGTGAGGTTCTGTCAGACTTACCGAACTCTAGGCTTTTTCGTAAAGATCGTCAAGGGTCCCGTGGCGGAGGAGTGCTCATTGCCTTTTCTGATTATTTACCATTTTCAATAATTTCCGTTCATACTGATCTTGAAATAATGTGGCTTTTCTGCCATTGTGCTCCTCAGTCGGTTCTTCTTGGTGTTTGTTACAGGCCCCCGCAAAACAACCCGAACTTCTCTGAGAAGCTTAATAACTTGCTGTGTGAACTCACTGCTAAATATAGAAAGTCACATATACTTCTCTTTGGCGATTTTAATTTTCCGGACATTGACTACTAACACTGTTACAGCATCAGGCGCATTGGAAGCAAAGAATTTCATAGAAGTCTGTCTGAACTTTGGCCTTACACAAGTTGTTTCGACCCCAACCAGAATAACACAAACGAGCGCAGACATCTTAGACCTGTTACTTGTCAGCCACCCCGAAAGTGTTAAATCAGTTGCGATCCTTCCCGGAATAAGTGATCACGAAGTACTTCATGCCGATATAGCCCTAACTTCGCTTCGAACCCAAAGCTTAAAAAAAAAAAAATCCATCTGTTTGTACGACAAGGGCAACTATACAGAGATTAATCGTGAAATGGACGCTTTCTTTCCACCTTTCCAAACTAATTTTCATAGGCGGTCTATTGAAGGAAATTGGACAATGTTTAAAAATAAAATTACTGAACTAACTAATCAGTTTATTCCTAAGTTCACCTTTCGAGAGAATTCGCAGAAACCATGGTTCACTAAAACACTAAAACGTTTGGAAAATCGAAAGAAACGTCTTTTTCGCGCCGCCAAAGCACAAACTAACCAAAAAGCCTGGGATAAATACTACGCTGCCGAAAAGGCATATAAGTCGACCGCTCGGAAGGCTAAACATTCTTTTTTTAACAAGGACTTGCCCACAATACTTAATACCAATCCTCGAAAATTCTGGAACATCATCAACCCTAAACACAAAAATGATGTCACTATCACAAATGAAGCGGGACAAGTGCCTAGTCATGCAGATTGTGCTCACATGTTTAATCTCGCATTTCAATCAGTGTTCACTAACAAATCTGATCTGCCATTTCCCGTGCTAGACAACATTTTTGATAATATTATGTCACCTATTCAATTTAACACCTGTGGGATTCTATCGCTGATTGATAAAATGAAACTTTCATCCTCAGCCGGCTTTGATAATATCAACGCTAAATTCCTTAAGAGTACTAAACCCATCAGTGCCGCATATTTATGCTTGCTATTCCAGCAATCACTTACTGCAGGAAAACTTCCGCTTGACTGGGAAGTTGGGAAGGTCATTCCAGTCTTCAAATCCGGTAACACCAATTCTCCATAAAATTATCAGCCCGTTTCTTTAACAAGTGTGCCTTGTAAGATCATGGAACACGCCATATTCTCACATATCATTGTCTTCCTGGATTCAAACAATTTTTTTTTCATTCTGCGCAGCACAGGTTCCGGAAAGGCTTTTCTTGTGATACTCAACTAGCGCTTTTTGTACATGACCCGCATGCCAACCTAGATCTTAACCTACAAACTGACGCTATCTTTCTTGATTTTAAAAAAGCTTTCGATAAAGTTCCTCACAAACGCCTGTTACACAAGTTATCTCACATTAACCTCGATCCAAATGTGTTTATATGGATTACCGAATTTCTAACTAACCGCACTCAATCCGTCTTCGTAAATGAATATAATTCCAGCTCCCTTCCTGCAACATCTGGCGTCCTTCAAGGTTCCGTACTAGGTCCCCTTCTGTTTTTAATATACATAAATGATTTACCCTTTCAAGTGTCCTGTAAAATCCGCATGTTTGCTGATGATTGTGTTCTTTATCAAACAGTTAATAACACCTCTGATCAATTATACCTCCAAAACGGCCTTAACAAGATTCAGGAGTGGTGTGAAATTTGGCAAATGGAACTAAACCCTCACAAATGCAATGTACTGTCTTTTCATCGCCGCCGCAACCCACTCATATCCCTTTATCAAATTGCCTCCGTTCCCGTTCTACCAGTGCTATCATACAAATATTTAGGCGTAACTCTATGCGCTGATTTGTCCTGGAGAACTCATATAACTAACATCATTGCTTCAGCTAACAAATCCCTTGGTTTCCTAAGACGGCATCTTCGCGATGCTCCCGTGCACGTCAAGTTACTAGCTTACGAATCACTTGTGAAAGCAAAGCTAGAATATGCATCACCCATTTGGCACCCACATCAAGCTTACCTCACCAATGCACTAGAACTTTTGCAGAACCGCGCCGCCAGATTTATTCATTCGTCATACCATTACAACAGCAGTGTATCATATCTGAAATCCCTTTCAGGTTTACAGCCACTCGAGATACGCCGCCGCATAGCCAGTCTTTCACTGTTTCACGAGTTTTTTTACAGCCATCTACAAACTGCACCCTATATGGTCCCACCGGAACAGATATCTCACCGCACTCTCCACGATCTCCAGATCAGCCGTCCACGTGCACGAACCGTCACCTTCGCAAACTCATTTTTTTCACGCGCCGCTGCAGACTGGAATGGCCTTCCCGAAGAGATTGCAACAACAACCTGTCCAATAATCTTCGCACAAAAAGCCTACAACTATTTATCATCATAGCACATGACTTTGTACCATCTCATCCAAAATTTGTATCCACCCCTTATGTAATGCCCCTCAAAAGGGTCTTTAAGGAAATAAAAATGAAATGAAATGAAAGCTATATAAGCTGCATATCCTTCTAAATACATGAATACATCGGTTTCATGAAGTTGCATAAAGTTAACAACAATTTTCGCCGGTCCTTCGTACAACCTATGTTAAGACGCCATCTCGCTACACGCAAATCAACGAGTACTGACAGCACTGCTAAACCAGTTTACGCCAATATGCAAAAAAAAACAGGTCGCGACAGCATCCTTAAACCAGTTTACACCAGCATGCTCACCAACCATTCGTGCCATCAGCGGTAAAGCACCAGTAGCTAACGCTAATACATATCTATCAGACAGCTTTGAGTGTTTATTTTTTTTATTTTTTTTTTTTTTTTTTGGGGGGGGGGGGGTTCTACTTACACAAATGAGCGAGTCCAGCTGGTTCCTACCTCCTCGCTACATCGTAGTTGCAACAGAACAGCAAAAGCAAAGCAGTTAAGGGAAAACCTCGCTTTTTCTGAAATATCATGTTAGGGATTTTTGATGCTGCAGATACTTTGTAGCGCTCGTAATGGAGTAAACTATTCAAAAGATTAAAAGATACCCTTTAAAAGCGAGATGAAGTACCGCTACTTGCTGCTTTTGCATCTCTTGAAAATTTTCTACCTTTTCAGATGATCACTCCAAGAGATAAAAGTGAATTTGGACCCTATAAGTGAAAGTCGCGAATGGAATTTGTCGAAGGTTTTTTGCTGCGTTCGCAGCGACACGAAAACCGTGAACGCCGATCGACCTAAAACTGCACTGCTTCTGACTAGGAAAGAGCAAAACGTATTATCTGCAAAAAATGCAGAGCATTACTTTCTGTACCGGAGGAAGCAACTAAACCTTCCTTGACACTCTGCGAGACGAGCACTTGACTCATGTATCCGAACACCAAGCTATTCACCCAGCTGATCTCTGCGCGAGAGTTTTTTCTTCAATCATCTCTGGATCAATAAAATCTGTTTTGGGGCACCATCTATTATGATGTGGAACCTTTTATCTAATTTACGTGTCATAAATGAGAGCGACTTTGTTGTGAAGATTCTGTAATCCTACACGGCAATGCCATTGAGTCAACGCTGCATTGGTGAAACACAGAACGACAGCGAAACGACACCAGGCGAGAACTGATGTTAAGACTATGTAACAGTTACGAACGCACAAATCAAAGAGCATTTGCTAAGCAACCACTTCAAGAAGCTGCGAGCAGCAAGCGTCTGCACAACACAGAAATGCCCAGAATGGACACAGTGATTGCAGTTTCAATTATTTGGCTTTCGAAATAATCAACGAAGGATAGTGGAGTAGGATAAGAACTCTAACAGAAATATGCGCCTCGGATTCACTGAAGTCTTCACTGATGTCACCGCCTTACCTTACCTCTGTAAATAGCATTGGCATAGGGGAATACATTTTGTAAACAAATGTATGGCAGCGCAAAGAGACGACGAGATGGCAAGGAAGGCGCTGGATCAGCGCTGTCCATGTCGTCTCCTCTTGTCCTTGTCCCTTTTCGCTGCCATGTATTGCTTCAAGGCATGTACCAACACGCCCAATTTACTACGTTAATCTTACATAAACGTTTCTTAGGTTCATCCCCCTTTTGAGGCAATATATAAATAAACCATTGCCATACGTATCCAGTTATTAATTCTTGCTATTGGGTTTGTTTCGTTTAGGGTTAATGTCCCAAAGCGACTTAGGTTATAAGAGGCCGCAGCGGAGGGCTCCAGACAATTCCTTGGGGCGTTTCACCGTGCAGTGACGTCGAACAACATACGGGTGCCTTCTTGTTCATCTTATGTGTATTTACATGCAAGAAGTTGGCACTTGCTTCATTTAATCCAACAAAACAAAGAATGCCATGAGAAAATATAAAATAAGAAAATCTAATAAGGGATTTCTTTGCGCTTACACTAGTCTTTTTGTACAACCTCTATTTCATTGATTATCGAATCAAGGGGGATGCGAAACCACTGGACGTAATGTATACCTGTTTCCAAATATCCGATGTCGAACCTGGGACCAAAACATATCTTTATCTTTCGTTTTAAAGTTCTAAATAAATTGTAACGCTACTGACGAAGACGAGGTGTTGTGTGGCAGAAGAGAAGAAAGAAGAGATGAGAAGGCAGAAGCGGTGGTGTTTCGGTGGTGTTGCGTACGCAAGTCGTACCCTAAGTAAGCCAGAGTGAAATTATAGGGTCACCGAACAGGAATGCCTGGCTGTCGTTTTCGCTGTGCAGTGTTTCCGTTCATATGTGTACGGACAGTCGTTCACTGTCGTAACCGACAATCATTCACTGCAGAATCTTCGAGACAGGTGTGGTCTCCTCGCATGCCGCTGGTCCCTCCGATTACAGGAATATGACTCGGCCGTCGTGTACAAAAGTAGGAGGTGTCATGCAAACGCAGGTTGTCTTTCCAGGATGCCCCGACCGAATCCGACGCCGATGATCTGGAGTATATCGGCCCTCGAGCCGACATTGACCGACCTGAAAGTTCTTAAAACTGAACAGTAAAGGGACAAGGGCCTGCTGCCCCTATTCGCAGGCGCCCGAGTCAGCGAAACTACAGGCTGTTTTTGTGTGTGCGATGGCCTCCTATGAAAAAAAGTTACTCCCTTGTCGGTCAGCGCTATCTCCTCGTGGTTCCCAAAGCGCTTTACACCGACGTACTGCGTGTCATGCACGATGATCCGACTTCTGGGCCTCTAGGTTCGGTTCGAACAGTTCACTGTGCTCAAGAAATATTTTATTGGAACAGAATGCGCTCAACGATCGAAAAATACGTTTCGAGCAACGTCAACGCCCGAAACGTCCCACCACAGCTCCATCTAACTTGCTACACCCGGTGAAGATTCCGTTCGATCAAATAAGCATTGACCTCGTAGGTCCATTTCCGAAGTTCTTTGATGAAAATTGTCCAATTTTAGTCTGCGCGGACTACCTCACGTGTTATTGTGAAACCGCCGCTATTCCATCTGCTACGGCGCATCAAATGTCATTTTCCTGCTGAATCAGTAATCTTATGACACGGGTCGCTAAGAATTGTCATCACAGATCGAGGCCGTTAATTCACCGCTGATGTCATTGAAAAGCTCACGTTTGTGTGCCGTAACCTCACGACACTCAACGCCATACCACCCCCGACAAATGGCTTGACTGAGCGCATTATTAAAACGCTTACTAACATGCTAGTCATGTATGTGGGTGCGGGACACAAGAGCTGGGACACCATACTACCCTTCATTACATACGCGCTTAATACTTTCACGCATGAGGATGACACGGTACAGCCCATTCTTCTTGTTGTATGCGAGGTCACCACGCTACTCCCTGCACTTCCTGCCCTTCTCAAGCTGTGAAGATCCCTGCCTGGCTAAGACCCTCTGCCTCGCCGAAAAAGCTCGAAGAATCGCCCTCTTACAGTCTGGTGCCTCACAGGAACGCTACAAAGCACAATATGATGCCGGTCACTGGCGTGTCACATACTTTCTAGATGATTTCGTCTGGCTGTGGCATTCAATTTGGCGCCGCGGCCTACATAAAAAAAATAAGAAGGGTTTAACGCTACCTCACCTTGTTCTGCTCCCATCTGCATTGTGAATTAACACCCCTTTACTATTTCATCGTAACAATACGATAGCCATCTCATCTTGAGCAAAACGTTTTATTAATGCATGTCTCTCCTGGGCTCTACGTAATAAAGTTAAGTGTACAAGGGAAACGAAAGTCATGTGTTGTATGGGCTTTAAAACAACAATTCCTTCAATATATAGTGATTAAAAAGGTCGCTGAACTTGTTGCATAATAAGGGCCATATAATGTGCATCCCAAATATTCACGGCAGGCTTCCCTTACCACTGTCCTATCAACGGCTAGAATTTGAAAGTAGCCTCCTCTCATTTTCCGAACTCGCTTTTTATTACATGGTACTAATGTGCAACATGGCATACTGCGGAAGACATGTTCGCCACGCATGTAGAACACTTTGCCAGGAAAGCATAGAAATTTGCAGTGATTCAGGCGTGCGCCGTCCTGACTAACTGAAGAAATTTATTGGGAGATAACGTTGGGATGATGTGTGGGAGGTGTGCCTACTCTGGGACTTCGATTGCCGCCGGGGCTATCTGTTCTCGTGTCACGAGGTACATTTGGGCCTCTAGTCCGCTGCTGGATAGAAGGATAGGCCAGAACGAATAACAGATGGAATATAGAAGCATCCCTTTTGATACGGTGTGGTATGAGTTGCTATCATGCTCGTTTTTTTCCACTATATATAAATTATTATTTAGATTAGTTAACTATACCACCGATCTATTCATTGAATTTTTGTTTCTACATTACTAACATCATGTTACTTTCCTACTTTTAAGCCACCAATCTTCCAATCAATTTTGGTAACTTCCACCGCAGGTTTATTCATCCGGCCACTGGTACCTCTAAATCCTAGGGCCTCAGGAAGAGTGACTGCGCCTGCATCTACTTCCGAATGGATTTGCCACATACTGCAGATGTGCCTTCTTCATGGTTAAATTTCTTTTTGTAGCTGCGTGTTCTAAGGAACCCTGATCTAGCTTTAAACAACAAGGTTGACGACAGGGCAAGTTGGTAAGGGTTCATATTTAACCAGCCAAAGGACGAGACACAGGAAAGAAGAGGACAGGACAAGGCTGGAACATTTAAACAGTAGGGCACTCCCTCTTGAGTTATCTAAGAAAGCTCCCTTCCTGATCTGCATTTTTCACTTTCGGTATAGTTCCACACTCTGTTTATTTTCCATATAATTTATCAAATGTTTACCTTCTGCATTTTTCACCTGTTGCTTTACGCTCTTTATATCTTCGTCCTAAGGAACATGATGAGAGCGGCACCTGATGGTAGGCTTAGGAAACAGGCACCACCTGTTACTTTTTCTGCTCGTGGCAGGGAGTCGACTTTCTAGTTCTAAAGACTACTCGAACAGTCGAACATATAACAAATCAGCATTACTTCACTAAACCAACTATCACATGGTAATTTGCAGTGCTTTTGCGAAATGACTCGTTATCTTTGGTGTGCACAATACAAATAAGAGAACTTATTGAAGTACATTGGTTTGGTTTGGTTTTGCGGAGTTTAAAGTCCCGAAGCGACTCAGGCTATGAGAGACGCCGTAGTGGAAGACTCCGAAAATTTCGACCACCTGGGGTTCTTTAACGTGCACTGACATCGCACAGCACATGGGCTCCTTGCTTTTCGCCTCCACCAAAAAGCGGCCGCCGAGGCCTGTATTGAAGTAGACAAAGTACTATCAGGGTAATGTGAGAACACCCTGGGGGTCGTAAGAGTTCTGATAAAGGTTAGGAAAAGGCTCACTGCTTTTTTAACACTTTACTAACAAGGTAATAAAACAAACTTTTTGGCCTCAATTTAGTACCTTCAGGCATATCAAGTTGGTATTATTTAACCAAGTACTTAACGCGATTTTGTCCCAAGTGTGGTTTCCAGATATTCAACGGCCTCATTTAATTTGGCTCTCATTATTTATAGAGTTCCCATTCATAGGAAAGTACATGCTGACAACCACAACAAAAGGAACGCCGTAACGCTGTAAAGAAACTGGGCTGAGCAAAACTGCTTCATACCTCTCGATATGATTCGGGAACGTTGCTTGAAATGCCATATTGAGGATTACGTCTTTAGCTTCAGTAAGACACAGCTGAAACTCAAGCTTGTATTTTTTCTTTGAATTTTGCATTAGAATATTTCTCTTCCAATTTGCATCCGTTTTCTTCTGCTATGCATCCGTTTATGCTATGAAGCGCTCTGTTTCTATGCTCATGAACATTTCCCATGAACACGTGGCAAGAAAACGTCAGCGTGTCGCGGGCAGGCTGCGACGGCGCCGACAGCAGCCATCCACCTTTCCCGCCTTCACTTCCTTTCTACCCTGCTGTCTATACAGAGAAAAAAAAAGCATGCTCTTGCAGCCTTTATTCAGTATCAGCTGTGTAGTCATAGAGATGAGGCCTTGCGAAGCTAAGTGCGTGGTACATGGAGCTATTGATAGCCTCGTATGATTTCTACACTTACCAGATATGCGACTAATAGGCGTAATTTGAAATTTTATCCTTTGAAGCCAGCCTACTATAGTTGCGCCTCATGTTCATTTATCACACTGCATTGAATATCTGGTTTTTAGTTTTACAGCTACCGAAATTGGAAATAGACTCTGCACCCTGTAATAAAGAACCGCTAGAGGGGACCAGAGATCGTTTGTGAAATTTAGAATGCAGCAGTTGCCTTTGTGTTTACTTCAGCGTTCACTTCAGCTTCCATAAACCGGTGTACTCACCGGTAATGATACCCTTTAGTACACCAGAACGGTACCGATAACGCGTACATCATTACGAACTGTAGTTTTAATCTTTCATGTATTTTGATAAGTTTGTTCTAAGCAACGCATAAAATTTTCCGTTATCTTTCAAAACCATCTGCCGGAAAATTACACAAACAACTCAACACGAATTCTGCGGAAAATACATAAGCAGACGAGGACGACTGAATTTGGCGATTGTGGCTGTTTACGCTTCTTACTCCCCGTCCTTCCTAAAAATATATATAGAGAGAGAGACGGGCGAATCATCGCGGCCGTTATAGCGCAAGACCAGCCAAGCGGCAAAAAGAAAAAAAAAATCAATTCTAAATAAAAACGTGCACTAAGTCAGTTCAGTTCAGTTTAGTCGTTCAGTCATGTCCGACTCTTCGTAACCCTATGGACCATGTCACGCCACGCTTTCCGGTCTCTCACTATCTTCCTAACATCACATAACTTCATCTGCAGTGCCTCGAGGATGCCATCTAACCATCGCGTTCGCTGCCTACTCCTTCTCCGGCGACCCTCAACCTTTCCCAACATCAAATCTTTCTCCAGCGACTCCTCTCTTCTCATCAGATGACCAAAGTAGCTGAGCTTTAACTTTAAAATTTGACCCTCCAATGAGCAGTCAGGGTTTATGGTCGACAATATCGACTGATTTGATCTTCTGGCAGTCCAAGGAACTCTCAAGTAGGCAGGCGTAATAACACATTGGGTTCTAAACGCAGTCAAACGCTTCGTTGCATTTCGTTCGGGGAGCCCAACGGCTCGGAATAGAATAAACGATATTCAAGATGATTCCGGTTACTGGTTCGACAGCGCGTAGATATGGCATACCGTATAAACTTAGGAAAAAAACGGCCTTTTAGCCCTACCATTTTCAGTAAAAAGTTGAAGAAACGGGAACGAATCCTTAAGTTAGAAAGCCACTTTTGCTACAGCTGGGAGTCATAGGAAATAACAGCGATCTTAATGCGCACATCCTCATGTGGCTGAGTGATTTTGAACGCCGTGGCACGTCAAGCGAGTTTTTGGTGTGGACACAAGTAACTACAAAAGAAACCAATTTTTTTTTTCGAAGGGGGAGAGGGGCTAATTTCGACGACATTATAGAGCTTTTATGCGCATCAGATGCGTGCTTCGTTAAGTGTAGGATTAAGCAATAGGCCGGAGAGAACAGATCGCTCGCAACCTTAATGAGATCTTCAAACAGCTTTTTGCCACGATGGACATGAACATAGTGAAGAATTGTAAGGTTATGCAGCTTGCTTTATTTTCTCCCCTGTTCCAGTTCTTGCC
This sequence comes from Amblyomma maculatum, assembly GCF_055883805.1. NCBI lineage: Eukaryota > Metazoa > Arthropoda > Arachnida > Ixodida > Ixodidae > Amblyomma > Amblyomma maculatum. Next base: position 59,512,023 of record NC_139349.1, on the reverse strand, counting down.
TGAATCTTTCCACAGTGATCATCATTACAGAGCTTATGGTGTAAATCGTGATACGCCAGCTAGTACAACAAATAATGTCTCGAATATAAATAGCCTTCGACGATTTCATGTCTCAATTGACAAAATTCGAATAACCATGGTATTCGTTCTGTGCACATTACTGGTATATATACTTAATAAAACTAGTACCCAAACAACCACCCCTGAGGCTAACATGACTAAGTTGCTAATATAGTGATCCGAAAGCCACGGGATTCACACTGTATATTAACCAGGATGAATCAAACTGCAAAATACCTTTTATCTGCAAGGCACTTGCGCGTGTTGGAAATTGAATTCATTTGGCGATAATGACTTAGATGGGGTGGTAGCTGCCAAACCGCCACCTTTTATCACGTCGCTCAACTCTGATCTCAACAGGCACCCGAAAAGCACATGACCCTGCGGGTACACACTTGCCAGGAAAGTTTTTTTAGCGTAGTTACAGCGTAGATGCTGCCAGTACTTTCTTCTCCATGAGCTACGTATTCAAGCAGTGAAGTCGAAGCGTAGGTAGCATGGACCACTGAAAATAGGGAGTAGTGAAACCTTGATTTCTGCTTTTCTATGCTTAAGACATTAAGCCCCACAAACTGTAGTATGCATTCTGCTGGCTTTCGCGTCATTTCATTTTTGGAGGTTTATGCTGATCAGTTCCAATGGCGGCGTACTATAATAGTCTTGCCTTAAAAAGTGAAGTAACTAGCACACTGTGCAGCCTCCCAAGTCTCGTCGCTTTGTGCAGTTCTACCAGTGGGAGCGGTAGGAAAGGACATTTTTTTTTACGCTGCGTCTTGGCTAAGCCGTTATGTGCACTGATTGCGCAAGTGTAACTGCGATGCATCTGAAAGTGTCTCAGAGGTTACCTTTAGTTGCACTGCAACAATGCATACGCAGGCGTGCTGCGGGCTGACAGGGCACTTGAGCTTGGTATCTTGTTTCTGAAATCTTCATGTTCAAGGTTAAATCTCTTTTTTGATAACTCGGAACTCTATAGTAGGCCATTAGAAGCAGGAATGCTGAGATTCAGAACGCGAGTTTGATGCCGACCACAGTTTGACAAAGGCCGAATGCAATGTGAGCACTTACAGCTGGTTGTCAGTGCAAGTTATGAATCCCAGGTGGTCGTAAATATTCAGGTGCCGTCCACTATGATTTTTCTTATAGGTAATGCCGGCTTACGTTGTTAAATTTAAGCATCATACCATACCATACTATAATACACCACAACACACCACACTATACCATGTCATGCCATGCCCTGCCACGCCATATCGTATCGTACTATAACATACCATATAATACAAAACAGTACGAACAATATCGTGGCCTACCGTACCATCTGCCAGCATGTTTTGCTTACGTTTGTCCAATTCTCTTAGTAGAGCGCGTGTACAACAATCGAAAAGAATATAGGGAAGGCATAAATAGCCACGTGCGAAAACAGGCTTCTTTACGCATTTCGAAAGCACCCTTAGGGATAAATGTGCCTGTTAACTGTGACACGAATGGTGCTGCTTTGGCCATTCTGTACCGTTATATATCAGCACAGAAGTCGCATGGAAAACAGGATCATAGAACTGCGGCACATGACTCAACGTATTTCAGCGGTGATCCAAATGTACCATTTTCATGTTAGCGCGTGCGAATTTCTGCCTTCCTGCAGCCCCTCTACACGGCTATGTGGCTTCACGTCTTCACGTCAAGACGGAGGTATTATACTTTCTCAATTGTACTCCACTTCTCGCTTTTTCCCGATAGAAATCGGTGTTCATTGACTTTCAGACAAGGAATCTTGCCTTGGCTGAGACAATATCTTAATCTTTGCGAATAATTTCTACTGCAAAGCGAATGCTATACCTTCTTGTGACTTTGTTGCAAACGTGGTTAGGAAGCATGAAACTGAGTGGTTCAGATCGGTTAGCTTTCCCTCAGCGCATACTTTGCACTTAAAATATCAATGTAAAGTAAAGACGCTGAAAGCACTGTCATTCCTTACTCTATTATTTTCGGATTGCACCGAGAAGAGAACGATAATTGCTGCATACGTTTTTCAAAGGTGCCTGAGAAAATATAAAGTAACCACGCGTTTTTTATATCATTTATTTTGCTTAAAGAGAATATATTTCTTCAGACCGAAAAATAGCCGACACATTGCTTCGCTCTTCAACTGAAACGCACTGGAATCGCCATTCCATTAAACCTGGACGCACAAATTGCCAATTGCTGCATACTTTTTTTCAAAGGTGCCTGAGAAAATATAAAATAACCACGCGTTTTTTATATCATTTATTTTGCTTAAAGAGAATATAATCCTTCAGACCGAAAAATAGCCGACACATGGTTTCGTTCTTCAACTGAAACGCACTGAAATCGCCATTCCATTAAACCTGGACGCACAAATCGCCCTCTCTCCCCGCCCCCTCCCCATTTGCCAAAAAAAAAAATGCAGCCAATTTATTACACTGGCGAAATGTATAGCCTGTGCGCTTGCACGTCTTGTTTCCTTTCGCTTTCGGCTCGCGGCTTGGGCCTAAGGCTAGGCGTCAGGTAAAAATAGCGAAATTGCTGATGGGGGGTTGAATAGTAGGGCACTATAATATTTTGGGACCCCTTAATTACCATACGATAGCGGTGTTTTTTTTATATATATATATTACGAGCAAATAGAAGTTGCTAAAGATGCGACATGCAATGTACAGCTCGAAATAGTGGAGGTTAACAATGTGGAGCAAGTAGCAGTTGCAATAGCTCAGCGCTCATGTACAGAGACTGCGAGACTAATCTAAACGTGCCGCCGCCTCGTGTGCCGAACCCAACATCCGAACACTTTCGCCATGTGTTGTGGAGTAGAATGCTTTGGAGAAACGTATACAAACGACGGCTTATGGTCGGATGCGGAGGCATAGTGGTATGACGCACGAATAAGAACTCTGTGCTCTTTACGACGTGAGCAAAGTGTTCAGACAAAGAACGTGGTCGCCCATAGAACTTCATTTTTCGACTTAGTAATGCTGAAAAAACTTCATAAGCGCTTGCTTGGTGCTGGTTTTGGTAATGCGTCATATAATTACCGAGCAATTTAACAAAAAACAAAAATCACAGGTTTACAGACACGATATTCGTCATATTTTTACCATGTAAACGCAAAAGTTTCTCAATGTAAGTATTTTCTTTCAACAAGAAAATTAACAGGCTCAGTTTATTTAACGTTTTATTTTATTATTCCGTTAAGATCGGTTGACATATTGTGCCCTCTTTTCCTATCCGGCATAGCGGTCCTTGCCTTTTGTCTGCTACTTTCTTCTGGTTCTTACTATACATTTACGCTCAAAAAGCTCGCGAACCTGCATAAGAGAAATGCACTAAATAACTGTGAAACTGGTGTTCGATCAAATGCTTCTGCTCGGAAATGAACATGATACTAAAGAAAAAAACTAAATGAGCGATTAAAAAGAGAGCGAACAAAAAATGTGGTATAGAATATAGTGTGTCAATGAATTATTGTCTATTAGCGAAGGGCTTATGAAGAAGTGCAATGGTTCGGTGACAAAACTACTATTTCTTAAGATGTGTTATGTCTCTCTATAAAGTATCTGGCCACATTCCTTGTAAGCAGCGGGGAATTCAAGAAAAACGTTCGGCATTGGAAGAAATTTGCTCCCGGAACCTGTTTTCCGCTACGAGTTACTTAGTGGAGGTCAACACTTGGGCAGATTCATGCACTAATTTCACCTGACAACGAAATGTCCTGTGTAGTTCATTTGAAGAAGCAGTGTATATAAACTCCCCTGCCAGTTCCGAATACCGGCGAGCAATCAATACTGGCTCCTGTTTTGCATGTACTAAAATGCGCTTTTTTTTCTAAAGCTGCAACGGTGGAGAAGCTTCCACATCGCATAACAAGTAGAGAATGACTTGTTTTCTCGACAGGTGTTTTTCTTAGCAATACTCGGCAGCGATTTGAATAACCCGCTTCATACACTGAAGTTTGAAGAAATCATTAACTGTCTCTTTCAGGGGGGAGGGGGGGGGGGTCTTTTATATTACATTATTGTCGACTCAGATTTATTCTCTCCACCGCTGAAATTAATACGTTCTTGATAGTAATGCCCCCTAGACTAATGTGACACACTGCTCCTCAGTCTAAATGTTCAACCAGTGAGGTTAATATAAATGCCACGTTGGCTAACGTCTAGAGATCGTTCAGGGAAGAAATTACTTTATTTGTATTCGTTACAGGGCATTCTCCGCGCTCTTTATTAAGATTCAAGCAAAAAAGGGCTGTGCCGCATGTATAATAAACTCCATGGCTTTGAGCAGGCAAAGTGACCAATAAGTTATTATTAATATTTTAAGCTGTGCGTTCAGAAAAGCCCCTTTGTTCTCACTTTTGTTCATACAGATTCAATTTGCACTCTTTCCTTTACTGCTTTTTTTGCTGAAACCTGCCGCTTTCATCTTGTCAAAAATTTGCGCCGTGCATCTCAGAATTCTTTGACTAAAAATTGGACTCGGGATAGGCGGTGGGCAACAAACAAGAAAAAAAAAAATCTACGCATAATAAATGAACAAGTATAAAGCAGCCGATATTTAAAAGGCGATTTGTGCTGGTTTCTGCAAAAATACGATTACGCGTTTTCTTACGTACTGAGATATTCGCTAAGATTCCTGTGTCATGCGGGAAAGAAAGAGTAATTAGGCCAGACGGGTCAGCGTCTAAATGACAGACGGAAAATGCACAAAAACAATACGACGCAAAAGATTCGCCATCATGGAATTCACTGCAGCGACTGCAAACTTTCGTCGCCTTTCTATGATAATACTAAAAATATGGCACCTGGAAAACCCTTCGCGCGAAAGAATTTTTTCGACCGAATTGTCCACCTGGTCGCAGCAAATCTTGCAAAAATAACGACAGAGGTGCACATATGGACAAACACGATGCAAGGAAAGAAGTTAATGTTCATGTCTTCGGAAGGGCCTACCACTGCTAGATGTTTTCTGCTCCTATGCAGTGCCATGAAGAGACCTGGGAAGAAGTCATGCACGTACGGGCTCTCGCCTTAGAAAGGCATTATAAACGAAAGAAACGCGCAAACCCTGAAAGAAACATTATGCACTGCTCTCGCGAGCCAATCCTACAGCTTGATTCGTTCTATAATTAACCAGCTAGCGCGAGAAAAAAGAAGACGGCGTCATTAGGCATAGCGTCATTAGTGGGATCAACCCGTTGGGAGAGATGGCCTGGATTCGCTCTCGGTCGCCCCATACCGCTGTTGCCTCTAGTCTTTCTGCACTAGTTTGGACAGCTGTCGGTGGTCGACAGCTGCAGAAGAGACGTCGTTCTCGGGTTCGCCTTCTTAAGTGTCACGGGAGCGAAGGTGTAATATCTCCAGACGAGTTAAGCACTTCTTCGTGGCAACAAGTTCTGACGTCTCCATAGAGGTGTCTAATATGCCTTGAAAAAAAAAAAAGTTATGTGAACGCAACTTGAGATTCAGATTTGGAGCTGAAGCATCAGCATTTTATAGACGTTCTTGCAAAGATGCTGAATGTGTTCGTAGGAAGCGACAGAAAACCAACACATAGAAGAGACGAATGCGAAGGCAGAAAGACTGTTACGTCTTAAATCAGAAGACGGACTATACTCATTTCCTAAAAATCATCTGACAGGTAAAGGCAAATCGGGAGACGAAAATTAAGATTTCCCATTTTCGGATGCGCGTACTTTCGCCAAAACCACGCGAGAAGGACGTATGCGATGCATACAGTGCTCTAAAAGTTCTTGAGCCGATGGTGATTTGCGAGAACAGTTGCTGCTACTAGGAACCCGTCGAACGCAAGTGACGGCGGTTCTGGATTTATTTGACTCAAGAAAGTATTTATTTCTCTTAAAAGTTTATGGTAGTAGTGCAGGCTTTGCTTAAGCGAACAAACATGACGCGCAGTGAGACCTTATTGTTGTTAGTCGTAGAATGTTCTCGCACCTGCACAATTAACCTCTCAATTATACTATAATCATCTTGTGCAGTGATAGTCTGACAGAAAAGTGTAAAACGTTTTTTCGCGATTTGTGTCAAGAAGGCTAACAGAAGAGGTAGTTTGCTGGTATGGTGTAGCATTCAAATCAAATTTTAAACATTTTGGAAGAAGGCAGCAGAGCTAGCAACAAAACAGAAGAATCACACACAAATACAAGGACAACGCTGCACTGACAACTATATTGATCTGAACCCGCACATCTTCTTCTCCCTTCGCTTTACTCTATTTACTCTATTGAATGTTAAACACCTCGTTCAGTCCGAAATTCACAGACAACTGAGATGAACGTTTCCCTCATCATAGATGTAAAAGGCTGGAAAACTCGCCAAAAGCAATCTCCTGCTTTGAGGCTGTCAATTAAACAAAAGCAGCGAATACTAAATGACCTGGAATTACACTTCAGCAGTGCAATCGTGCCGTACGAATAGCGCTGCCTGACATGCTGCCATATAAAATTGACTCTGTAATTATTCCTAAGGAACCTAAGGAAGTTTGCTGTGGTGCCATATATGCATCAGGTATCACATAACCTGAGAAAGATTGGCAAGCATGCCGGAGTCGACGTTGTCTTTTCGGCTCCTAACCGACTCTCGAAACTGGTAAAAAAGTTAATTCGGCTAACGATGAACCAAGCGGCTGCAGAAAAAGACACGCTAAAAAATTTGTGAAGTGCCAGGAAGGTGTAATCTATTCCCTGCCGCTATCATGTGGGAAGAGTTACATCGGCCAGACTGGCCGATGTCTTAACGAAAGATTAAAAGAACATTATTATAATGTTACGCATGTCCCTATTACCGGTCACGTGACTAAGCACTGCAGCAGCTGCAAGGAAGGTGACGAAGGTGACGATAGGAGTGCCTGCCAACCTTTGTACAATGAGTGTATGATTTTAGGAAGCCATCGTGACCAGTTGACTAGAGAGGTGGTGGAAGCACAAATGATAGCGAGGCTCTCGGAAAGTTGTATAAGTGCACCATCTGTGGCATTATCAGAAAAAGAAACAGCTTATCTCGAATGCGAATGTTGATGCGACCCTGTAGTAGTGTGAATTTTATGTGTTCTCATGATCTGTGTGTCTTGATTTCTCTCTCTGCCTTCCAGTGGGGTATATATACCGACTGGACAAGCAATAAAAAATCAGTTGTCAGTCAGCGCTGTGTTTGTCGTTATTGTGTTCTCTTGTCCCGTTTATCGCGCTGTAGATATGGAACATCGTCACCAACTCGCCCAACAACTGACCTTGTCGAACTTCATTTCTCGTACAAAGGGCCCTTTTGCATGTGACTTTGATCCACTTCAATTTCTGGCAAGTGTTGCCGTTGCATCGTGCAACGCAAGAACGCTGGGTTTTTGCGTCCGCAAGAAGATCCTCCCTCCTGCGCTCTCGTTTTTGCTGGGTGGCGTTCAACCCTCAGCCGGACATGGAAGAAGGATGTGCAAGATACTCAGAGCAGAATGGCAGCGACAAGTGCGGGTCTACAGGGAGCATCTCAAGCTTCGAGTGCAGCTGTCTGGGGGACCGGATGGCTCAAAGTACCAGTGGCATCAACTATCAGCGTGCATCGACCGAACCACTGAGGTCCTATGGCAACAGACGCTTCCCGGACTACGTGCGCTACTGCCAAAGAAAAGTGCAACAGCTGGACAACCGATCCATGCATCTGAGAACATCTCTTTCCCTGGGTACGTGCGGCAAGTCCTTAGCCAGGGACCAAAGTTCGCGGTAGAACCAAGGAAAACCAGACCGGAACTCTAGCCATGGTGAGAGAAGTTTCTAGGCAGGCCGACAAAACGGAGGCGGAACGTTGCATTTCTGAAGGGGTTGACGTTCTAACGAGGTATAGGTGTTCTACCAAGAAACTACCTCTTCAGAAGACGGTTAGATGGCTAAAGCAAGGTTCGTTTTCGTTGTTACTTGCAGATAAAGACGGGGGGTTTGTTGTTCTCGACAATGATGCGTATGTGACTAAGGCATCGGATGCTGTAGGAGCTTTGTTCTACAAACGGAATGATGTGTCGTTAGCCAAGGTAAAAAGTAAGGCAAAGAAGCTAATTAATCGGCTGAACCTGAGTAGGCTCTCAAGTATGGTCGACAGCAGCCAAGGATTGAGCCTAGAAATGTTTTTTACAGTGAAAACCCATAAACCTGAGTGGCCGTTTCGGGTGATAATCTCCGAGAATGGAACTTGGCAGAAGCACGTTGCGAAATTTCTGCAAGGTAACCTGAAGGCATTGACTATTGATGACCCGTTTAGAGTAAGAAGATCGGACGAAGTCATTCAGTTTCTAGAAGGGAACTGCAGCAAAAAACTTCAAGGATTTTCCATAGACATAAAAGATTTGTACTACACGATACCCCAGGAAGAGATTTTGTCGTCGGTAAGTGATCTTATTGATGCGAATGGTGCCATAGCATTCCAAAATGAGTGCGGGATGTCAACAGGCAGTTTCCTTGAATTGCTGTCTGTTTACCTAGAAACCACATTCACTGAATGGAATGGAGATGTATACATTCAGAGAAATGGAATTTGTATTGGTTCGTGCCTTGCACCTGTTCTTAGTGATGTGTTCTTGGCATCGCGCGATAGGATTTTGAAAGATCGCCTTGAAGGGTCCTGTGTTTGTGGGATTTTTAGGTTTGTAGATGACTACTTTGTGTTTTTAGAATGTGACAACCTCGATTTCGAGCAGCAATTCCGTCATGTTTTTACAGTGTTCTTAGAGCATCTTAACCCTATGGTCTTAACGCACGAAGTGCCTGAAAATGGTTTTATTAGGTTTTTAGATTTGTCATTTCACTTCACCTCATCCCATGTTTGTTGGGCGTTCGAGCCGCGCGGTCAAAAACCGATTCTTCCGTATGCATCTGCTCATTCAAAGCTCGTAAAAAGAGCCATTGTTCATTCAGTGTTTTACAATGCTGTAAAAAAGACATGTCAGCACAGGCTGGAACTTAGCTTCAAAAACCAAGTGTGCCGCCTCACACAGGCCGGTTACCCTCCTGACGTTCTGACTTCTGTGGCAGAGAAAGTCCAGAAATAAGTGAAAGCTGAGATGAAAGGCGAGAAAAGACCAGATAAAAAGAAGATGAAGTTTGCTGTGGTGCCATATATGCATCAGGTATCACATAACCTGAGAAAGATTGGCAAGCATGCCGGAGTCGACGTTGTCTTTTCGGCTCCTAACCGACTCTCGAAACTGGTAAAAAAAGTTAATTCGGCTAACGATGAACCAAGCGGCTGCAGAAAAAGACACGCCAAAAAATTTGTGAAGTGCCAGGAAGGTGTAATCTATTCCCTGCCGCTATCATGTGGGAAGAGTTACATCGGCCAGACTGGCCGATGTCTTAACGAAAGATTAAAAGAACATTATTATAATGTTACGCATGTCCCTATTACCGGTCACGTGGCTAAGCACTGCAGCAGCTGCAAGGAAGGTGACGAAGGTGACGATAGGAGTGCCTGCCAACCTTTGTACAATGAGTGTATGATTTTAGGAAGCCATCGTGACCAGTTGACTAGAGAGGTGGTGGAAGCACAAATGATAGCGAGGCTCTCGGAAAGTTGTATAAGTGCACCATCTGTGGCATTATCAGAAAAAGAAACAGCTTATCTCGAATGCGAATGTTGATGCGACCCTGTAGTAGTGTGAATTTTATGTGTTCTCATGATCTGTGTGTCTTGATTTCTATCTCTGCCTTCCAGTGGGGTATATATACCGACTGGACAAGCAATAAAAAATCAGTTGTCAGTCAGCGCTGTGTTTGTCGTTATTGTGTTCTCTTGTCCCGTTTATCGCGCTGTAGATATGGAATAAGGAACCTAATTAATGAATTCGATTGGGAATAACACTTACCTGGCGACAAGCAAGAGAACGGCACATGATGACAGGATGAACGATTATTTAAAGGCTGGCCTAGCACGAGGGCTCTTTTCGCGCCACTGCCGATCTCCTTCGTAACACTTCCCGGGGCTACCGAGCGATCGTCCCGATCGGTTCGATTGAAGTTGATGGCAACGTGACGGTGAGGATGTTCAAGAAAAGATAGAAGAGAATGATTTGCTTGCCACCACGATGACGATGACCACGATTATGCTCGGGTGATCCGCCTCCTCTGGAGCTCTTCAGCCTTCCGCTATCAAAGCATCCATGGGACCGATGACTCGAGGTCGCGTCGAGCGGCTGGGTCTTTCGGTTCTTCGGATCCGTCGGGTATTTGCTTTGATCTTGTCTCTGATCAGCTCGTGTGTGCGCGCCTTGTCTTCAGATCCGGGCTGGGGGCTGGGCGGCGGTAGTGGCAGCTGGTGGGTTCTGGTCAAGAAGGGCTGGAGCGAAGCTGCGCGGTGATATTCCAGGGCTCTCGGGCGATGGTCCTGGCGTACGGATGGCGTCCATGTTCCAAGGCGAGGATGGGGATGGTGTACCCCTCACCTCTAACCAAAATGTTACGTCGCGACAAGCAAGAGAACGGCAAAACATGATGACAGGATGAACGATGATTTAAAGGCTGGCCTAGCACGAGGGCTCCTCTCGCGCCACTGCCGACCTTCTTCGTAACAATATTTTGCTCCACGCTCCTCCAGGTATCCTAACTAGGAGCTATGAGCAGCACAGGCGGTTTCAAGTGAAACTTGTGCAGCGTCCGACTATTGACAAACGATTTAAAAAGTATAAGAAGTTAGGAAACAGTGAGGCGCAAGCCGTTTCCTTAGCAGCACGAGATGTAGAAGGATGATCAGCCTCAATAATTCTCTTACGCAGTGACCACTTCATTCTTGTCTTAGCACACTCTCACAACACACTTCAGTTCGGCGTAAAACTTCACCTTTCATGTAGGGACATATTTAGGATAACGTTTTCAAACCTCTAGTCAACCTTTCGAACATTGCAATACAATACACGGAGTACGCAACAATAAATACGATGTGGACAAAAATTGCGTAAAGAACATGGATGCAGTCGTTGCAGTGCAAAACAGCACAGCGTCACGGCAGTTTAAAAGATACAGAGTTGTAAATTAACTAAAGCAGGATATACCAAACTCAGCACGCGTAATATCACCGGTTAATACACATGCACATCACGTAAATCATTTCAGCGAAAAGCGGGGAGTTTGGTGGTTCAGACATATTATGAACATCAATGCGTTCTAATACCCATTTAAAGAAACAATACAATGTTTCAAGAGGAGAGACCTCAAGCTCAAATTTTTAATGTTCTGTCAACAACTGTAAAGTTTTATAAAAAAATTATCCACATTCAAGAGGTATTGCCCTCTATAATTCATACGATTCCCTAAGAGCGTTGCATGTGAGGCTACCGAAAACGTTTATCAGCGTCGTCGCGCGCACAGCTTGTTGGTTCGAGCCCCAAATCAATTTATTAAATTTCCCTCTTTTACAACGTACATGTTTCAGGGGCTGCTAAAAGGGGTAAACCTCCTTCCTTACGCTTTTTCCGTGAGTATCGTTCGAGCCCCCTTTTTTTTAAATAATGTTGTTTATTGCCTCAGGGCATAATGGAAGATGTAAAAAAATTTTTAAAGGGTGCTAAATGAAAGAAACAAGGTTGGTTGTTCTAATAAAGTTCAAAAGATAGCGATAATAAGGCCCTTGAGTCCAAGCAATGTACGAAGATGAGTTGTTCGGCGAAAAGCCCACTGCCGTCAGGTGCCGAATTCTCGTCGACTTTCGTGCCGGACAAACCCACAACAAGTGAGAATATCTGCCTCATGATCTTGTGACTTGCAGACATGACATCCTGGCTGTTGATATAAATATTGATATTCAGGTCATGTTCGTGTTACAGCAGGTGTGAGGGCACCCCGGCCCGGATCCTCCGTAACACAACCTCCTCTGCGCGGGTAGTTGTTTCCCATCCGTCAATGCTGCCATCTACATATACAATTATTGAGCCTTAGGGTAGCTTGGCGTCTTGCTTTGAGATCCTTTCACGAAGGGATGATGCCGCATAAGATGTGGTTGGTCTATGAAGGTCAGTAGGTTTGTTTTCGCTCAGCTGAACAAAATTTCCTGGAGGAAAAACTGGCGATGGCGGCGGCAATACGGTGTGCAATGTATCATAGGCCCGGAGTCACTTAACTATAGACTAAGAGAAGAGCTTTATTTGTGCATTCCAAGATGAACGCAAACCTTCAAAATCAGTGATCAATGAATACTTTAACCCATAGTCACATATAAACTGCACAATACGTCTGAAGAAATTTTAGTAGTTCAGCTACAGACTGAAGTATACGACGAAAGACAAAGCCACAGGTAAGCTTAAGAAGTCTTAGCGATTTCCATATTAGCGTAAAAAGCTGTATAGGCGAAGTAACTCTACTCATTATTGGTGAGATTTTGTAGAAGTGCAGGACAAATGACCTTTGTAGATATAACAAAAATTATTTTTTTCTATGGAAATAAAAAACAAACGTCTTGCGCTTCTTCCCCAGTATGCACTCATATAATAGGGTCTGTTTTCATATGTCCCAGCAAAAAAGCCGTAGGGAGCGAGTGTTGCGCAATGATAAAACGAAAACGAGCAGAGCCTAAATTGAGTATAAAATCACTGCTCCTGGACAATGCGTATAAGGTACAGTGGAAAGAATGGGGTTCATTGAACTGCGTATGTTACAGTGGCAAACAGAAAGACGATACGAGTCACGCATGGAGAACTACGAAACGAATGCGTCCACTGCAGAGAATTTGCATTCCTCAGCCCAAACAAACCCTGCTATATTTGCGATCTTTTTGGGCTTCTTTTCGGCGGCCGGACACAGGATGAAATGCCTTGCTCTTCGCAGTCTTCAATACAAAGAGGGAAGCCAGCGGCGGACCACTGAGTAAATATCAATTCCGAGGGAGCTTTAGCGGCCGGTATAAACTAACACAAAACTGTAGATACCAATGTACGAAGAATAAACGCATTTCCATTGTTAAGGTCTTCTCAAGCGGTCATTCCTTCTGTTGTTGGTAAACCATCTTTCCCGATGCTGGAAACTGTTTGCCCTACAAATGATTTCTTTACACGTTTTCCATAACGTAAACGCCCAATCTACTTCTTGTACTAACGACACGATAACTCTTTCAGGCAAAAATGTTCCAGTTCAGGACAGAATGATTTCCATAGCAAACAAACTTACCCGGAATTTCAACGAATGACTAACGAAGGTAACCAGACCTACAACATTCGTAGAATTGGGAATGCTTGGACACCAATCCACCTGGGAGCCAAAAGTTCAAAATTCTGGGGACATGATCTACGTCAAACTTTCAAATATTTTACTTGTTATGAAACGAAGAACATGAAACTTATTCCGTACAATAACATCCCGAGTAGAAAACTACCACATGAGAACTTTGTAGCCAAACTCGCAACTTGAAGATTCTCAGAAATGTATTCTTTCTTTGCCTTCACTCCTTTCAGTCAATGTATAAATAAATAAATAAATATATATATATATATATATATATATATATATATATATATATATATATATATATATTCTTCCGCGCCTTTCTGCCGGGGGTGGCAGAAAGCTAGGTAGGTGGATGAGGTTTAGAAGTTCGCAGGGGTCCAGTGGATGCAGCTAGCACAGAACGGGGTTAATTGGAGAAATATGAGAGAGGCATTCACTCTGCAGTGGCTATAGTCAGGCTGATAACGATGATGATATATATATCGATGTATGTATATGCTTCTGAAGTAGACTGACACACGCTTAATAACATGACAAGTTGTGTTGTTTGCGGGTGGCAAACACCACACCGTCATCTAGATTACATATGAGGTGTCACACAAAAGAAAAGAGACTGAGTGTGTAGCTTTAAAAAAAGAGTGGAATTGAAATGATTAAGTAGGTTTTCGGTGATCAGACTGTTAATCAATACTACTACATTTACGTACTAAAAATATATCATGAAAAAATTAGGAAAAAAATTGTCACAGTTGGGGAGTGATGGATACCTGTTGCACGATGGACAATGCACTCGTTCACACGGCCCTATCTGTCAAGCAGTTTCTGACCAGCAAAAACATTACTGTGATGAAACATCCTCCTTAATCACCTAATTTGGCTCCATGCAAGGTTTTTTTTTTACCTCACGTTAAATTTTGCTTAAAGGAAACCCATTTTACCTCAGTTAAAAAGATTCAGGCAAAAATGGAGACTCTCCTGAAGAGCCCTCCAAAAACCTTGTTCTATAAATGTTACTAGAAGTGGCAGCACCGAATGCAGAAGTGTGTGAATGCTGTAGGCGACTATTTTGAAGGTGACAATGTCAGAGAGAACTGATTCTGTAAGTACAATAATTTATTTAGGTCTTGTTTGTTTTTTTTGTGCCACACCTCGTATCACTCCTAGCAGACCTTTCAATATATTATTCATAACGCGCTGAAACAACCCAGGTGCTGAAGCGACTCTGAAGGGTAGTCGGTTTACAGCAGATAGCCCTTTATGCGTGTTCAGCGTGAGCAGCTTTTTAGATTCCTCCGACATTTACACTTGTTGATAGGCCCTGTTAAAATCCAGCTTCGAAACATACCGCCCTCCAGCAAATGTAGCTAGTATCTCACCAAGCCTAGGGGGAGGGTAATGTTCCGTGTCTAGGACAGAGTTCAACGTTGTCTTATAATCTCCACCCACGTGTATTGTTCCCTCTTTTTTTACAACTGGTACGCTCGGTGTGGCAAACAGGCCAGTGGAAACTTACGTAATGACGCCCATCTCTTGCAGCTTTCGCACCTCTTCTCATATACCTGAGCGTAGTGTGTAGGGCACGTTTCTAACTTTAAGGAACTTGGAACGGTTCTGCTTAAGGAATAAAGTAGCTTCCTCACCTTCTATCTTGCCAAAAGAATCCTCAAAATGATGCTGTACTTGCTTAGGAGACATTCAGGCGCGTGCTGTGGCCGCCTTGGCTTGCGTCACGGTGCGAATCGTTGCATAACCTGTGCAGACTGCAGAGTTCGTTTCAGTCCGAGCGAAAAGTTTCGAGCCACTCGCGTCCGAGTAGAGGTGGTCCGCTGTAATCAGCGGCGTATAACGGAAGGTCACCGACTTCGTCGTTGTCCCGTAAAGCCGCTTTGAAGACACCGCAGGGTTGGACGAACTCTCCTGTGCACGTTTCAAGTCTCAGCTCAGTAGGGGTCCAGTTTCAACGGCAGTCGAAGCTTTTCCAACTGTTGCTTCGATATCACACACACCGTAGCACCTGTGTCCAACTGCATAGTCATAAGTACACCTTGTATTTGGAGGTCCACGGTGATGGGATGCCGCTTTTTTTGAGACGGCATCTGAACACTGTCCGTGTCGTCGCTTTGAAGAGCGCGTGTCCGCTACCTTGAACTTGTGGGCTTTTGCTTGGGACCGCGGCAGGCGGGCTGAACGCAGCCTTCCTTGACGCAGTTTGTGCACTTATCTGCAATGTACGGACAGGCGCGGAAAAAATGCTTGTCGGAGCCGCAGCGATAAAACTCGACCGCTTCCTTTTCGCTGGGTCATCGGTGGTCATTTTGTGATAGTCATCGACAGTTTCCTTCACGTGCGCTTCCCGAATATTCTTAGCTTCTTCCAGAGCAAGTGAGTGCCCAACAGTTTTGTGAAATGTGAGCGTTTTATCTTCTGCAAATAGGTACCGCTAAATGTCGCTGCGGAATAAACCGCACACAAACCTGTCGCTCAGCGATTCGTCCAGAAAGGTACCGAATTCACAGGTTTGAGCGAGCTTTCTAAGCTCTGCTACATAATCTGCAATACTTACATGTTGCAGCTGGCATCTTCTGTGAAAATGTGCACGCTCTCCGATCACCGAAACTCTCGGGCTTAAGTGATTGCGAAGCAGTTGTGTTAGTTGCTCGAACGTCTTTTCCGATGGCTTATCTGGTGCGGTAAAAGGCTTCAAGAAGCTGTACGACTTTAGCCCAATGACGCTAAGCAAAGCATGCACCTTGAGGTCTTCGGGAACTTTGTTCACAGCAAAAAAAGAAACCAAGCATTCTTCGTAAAATTGCGAGTCACTCACTGTTTCGTCGAAGGCTTCTGTTTGACCAATCTGACTGGAGGCTGACATTTCCAGTTCTGCTCCTCAGAACGGTACCTTGGTGCTTGGTTTCCCAATCTTCAGCACTTCATCCCTGCGTCTTGCCTTGCGTTATCCCCTTCTCATTGCCTGTTGTGGTATTTGCGGGTCGCAAAAAGCAAGAAGCAGTATGAAGGCTGCTAAGTACTTTATTGGGCGGCAGCCAGGCGGCGTTCCGGCTGCGCTCATGCAGGTGCTCCCTTTTTGTAGAGCCCCTGTTGACGTCACCTGGCGTTTCACTTATTACACTGATAAAATGCTGTGGCGGCACATGTCACCAGGTGTCACTAACGTTTCGACTGAGGACAAGTCTTCATCACAGTGGCGTATTAAAGATCCAGATCAGTATTTATAGGGTTTGGCCAGAAGCAGCTACAGTGCGCCTGGAATAGACCCCCAAAAAAGAAAAATAATAAAAAAGAAAAGGAAGATACAGAGCTCATATGGCATGTGACGAGTCACTACTGTTCAAAAAGATGTTCAGTGGTCCCAGCAAGCTGTGCACGGGGGCACAACATAAGACTTCGGAATGCACACAAACACACACAATATGTCTATAAATCTCTAAATATTCTATAAATGTATAAATCATATCTATAAGTTCAAATTAGCTTTCTGAGGACCTAATGAGAGCCCTGGAAAACTCACATATCTACCTAAAGTCTAAAATTCGTAATTAGGTTCCTGTAATCGCACACGTACACCACCCGTAGATAACAACCCCAGAATATTTCACTTTTCTCTTTTTGTCTTATTTCTCTATGTTCCTTAGCCTCCTTTAGTCATTTTATTTACTTTAGTCTCTCAGCATTTTTGTTCTTCGATTATTTTTTCGTATTACTCTTTTTTATCGCTGGAATTCGGTATCTCGCTCTCTTCAAGAGAGTAGAATTCCTTTTTTCTTTAGATTCTGTCTTGCGCCACGTTTCGTAGTGATTGGATATTGACGGGGCGCTGAACCTGGAGGCGCGTCTATTGTGTGCAGCGCAAGATAAGGGAAAAAGGAGCTGGGCACACTTCCACAATCACAGTCCTGGGCCGGCTTGCACGATAAAGTCCGAGCTAAGTCCAGACTTAAATGGTGTCTTTAGAAAGACCAAGCTTATTTAAGACGGCTCGTGCTCTGAACGTCGAACGCTTCGGGTTCATGTTCACCAGAGTGGCTTCCCAGAACGGCCTCAGCAACCACTTGGGGCACTTTTCCTCGTAACACAATCTTAAGCCGCAAAAAGCAATGGCACGGATTTTACACAACGCAAAATTGACGGAATGTGTACATCTTACAGCAAGGACAGTGCTAGCGCATCCCTTTATTTCCCTAATTTCTCTACTTAGACACCTGGCGTCCTTGTGTCTTAACCAAGACAGCACTAGAGTTGTAATCATACAAGCGACTTATTCAAGTCAGGACTGAAGCCCAGTCTTGACTCCAGTCTTAAGCGGCCATGCTAGTGGGCTATTCTTTAAACTCCAGTTAAGTCTGGACTTAGCTAAGACAATCTTAAGATTGTTTTGTGCAAGCGGGCCCTGGTGTCTGCCTGAGAGCCTTGTCCTGCTGGGGTATTTTTTGAGGGGCGCGGTTACTTGTTGGCCGAGGCATCGCGTTGCGCCCAGCCCTTACCATACTGCTTTTTCTTGCGCTCCTGATATTTTGTAAAAAAGTTAGGACACCTGTGCAACTCACGCTTGACTGACTCATCTTTGTGTTTCTGTGTGAGTATATGCTTTCTGAAATCTTATTATGCCCTCGCGTAAAGCTTACTGTGACTATTGAACATCTTTGTGAACAGTGACACACCACGTGCAATGTGCATTTTCATATCTTTCTTCTTTTTTGTTCTATTTTTTTTTCTTCCTTAGGAGCCTAACGCAGGCGCACTGTAGCTGCCACCCTCTATCCCCTGTAAATACTGGTCTGGTTCTGTAATATGATAATCTTACGAAGACTGGTCCCCAGTCGAAATGTCAGTAAAGCCTTGTTATGTTTTTATTTGTGTGTCAGTCTATTACGTAAGTGAAGGCACATCATGGCGGACGACGATGAGATACTTTTAATGGATGTTGGATAGCCCAGCGCGAGCGCGCCTGCCAGGGTCACTGTCCGCTTCTTCATCCTTGTCTTTGACAATATCTTAGAGAGGCATTCACTAGAATCATATCATGTAAACAACTTTAAATTATGCCCTACTCGCGCAGAAAGAACAGAAAATAAAACAAATAAAGCCCAAGGTTCCAGCATTGTGCTCTTCCTAAATTTATTTCTCATTTTGTTCACACCGCCTGTCCTGCAAGGAACAATATGGTGCTCCATTTAAATGGGTGTTGTGTTAGCCAGATTCATCCGCCCCTCACTAAGTCTAATTACAGAGGACTAGAGAAATTACAACTAGGATCTGAATGTGAGTCAGTGAACGGAAGGAGGAGTTCGCGAGGTTTTTCGTTCACATAGAAACACTTTCCGAAATCAAGATTCTATGTGCGGAAGGAATCTTACCTGAGCAACACAGGCATCTGCTTCTTACTGTCGCAACCTTTTTATAGACTGGAAGCAGACGTCCAGAGGAGCAGAGACGCTAAGCATACAACTGACAGATATATAAGAAAATCAAACGAACAAAATTGAAATAGAAGCGAACATCAACATTATTTACGCGTGCTAGGCAGGCGTGAAACATCACTATAAGAAGACGGAGACCAAAAAGCACCACAAAATGACCGGAAAGAAGTATAAATGTTCGTGTGCGCAATGCGTTACCAGTTGAAAGTCAGTGCTCGAGTTGTTTTTATTTTCCCCGGGTCTTTGAGCTGCTTGAATAAGAATAACAGAAACCAACTTGCCCAGCTTTCTTTTCTTCTAAGCATTCAGGAGATGCGGTCTCGCAAACAAGGGCGCATAAACTATGTACAAGTAAGACACAAAGCATATGGCTCTACGAACTGCGCCTGGATGAATCTGTGCCGGCTTTTACACCTCGATAATGGCCTGTAATAATTTAAGAAGCAAGCCGTGGGGATTGAAAGACCAAAGAGCTGGAGAGAGCGACGGAAACTTTTTAATGATCCCCGTTTTGATGCAAGTCTTTATTTCGGGCAATCGGTGGCTAATCAGGATAATGACTATGGCAGCGCTAATGAGGCCCCGAAAGAATACAGGGAGCCGCAGCGTCGTTAAAGGGATTCTTGTGTATGTATTCGTCATTGCATTGTTGGGAACAAGCCAGGCATGTGCCCATAAGAACTGTCGGCACCTCTACCAGGCCGCTGGCACAAATTCGGCGCTATCAATATTTTGATAAATATTTTCTTTTTCAGTTTTTGAAGCCAGGCTAGAACTGTCGATGATCCCCTTTAGATGAGAATATATCCATTGCGAGAAAAAGAAAGCAATTAAAAAAAAAAATGACAGGCACAGTGAAATCAGACTTCGCCCACTCAACACACTATATCTTCTGAACGAAACCTCAGAGCACCTGACTATAGTGCATCAGTATCACGCAGAAAGTTCTGGATACTTGGGAGCCGGCCCAAGCAGAAAAAAGTATAGAATACGTAAATGGCGCGAGGACATGATAAAAAAGAAACTAACTCAATGTCGTGGCCGAAGTGCAGCACATTCATTCCCCAGGATACACTCTCCATTGATTCACCTTTTCGTGCTAATGCTTAATATAGAATCCGAAAACCTTCAAAAGCCAGACGAAACTGGGGAGAATGACCGCTTCAGGTTATGCACTACAATCAACGAGTTTTATGTAACACGTAAATACCAGCCAGCCGCAAAGGGGATAACGTCAGATGGCGTTTCTTTTTTTTTTTTACTATTGCTTTTCCATTCTTTTCTTTAGCATAAGAGGTCACAGGCTGTTTCTAGAAATAAATTGAAACTTGTTCCACATAAAGTCGGTCCTTAAATATTTGCGCATGTGCTCAATTAGGAACTCAGTGTCGTATTCAACCAAATTTAGCAGCTTCATTCCTGATGTTATGTAATTCTGTAAAAACAGCATTAGATGTTTTTTAGGTTTGGTTTGGTTTGGTTTGGTTGGACTTATGAGATTAAACGTCCAAGAGCGACTGATGCTACGAGAGAAGCCGTATGGGAGGGCTTTGAAAGTTTCCACAACCTGGCGTTCTTTAACGTGCACTGACATTGCAGAGCAAACGGGTGTCCTGCTTTTCCCCTCCATCGAAACGCCGCTGCCGCGGCCAGTATTTGATCACGCATTGATCGGAGCAGCAGTAGAGCGCCCTAACCTTTAAGCGACCGCGCTGAGATGTTAGTGAGTATTTAAGAGATGATAATGATGAAAACATTTATTGACACTGGCTTAGATTAAGGGAAGGCTGGTTGGGTCCCTAATCCGGGACACCGTTGGTAAAATCCACGGCCCGGGCTCTTTTGACGAGGGCACGTCGTTCCTCGAGGTCCGAGCTGGACAGGGCCGCCTCCCAGCCTTCCCACGTTGGCTGATTTATTATATTAATACTGGTATTTTGTTGACAAGCCCATACCATATGGTATAAGTTTGCCTTCTGGTCACAAAATTTGCACTGCGCAAAAAAAAAAAGGATTCGGGCTCAGTGGCGTGAAGTGTTGCTGGATTATTAAATGACATAGTTTGTAACCTTCGAAGGTGACACTCTTCTGCTTTACTAACACCCTTAGCGGGCTTCAGGAATGTAGGCCTTTCGAGGCGCAAATGCTGTAATATCTCTGAATATGTTGTTAACGGAGAGGGGGAGCCTAAATAAGCAAGGGAGGAGGTAAAAGGATTCCGGGCAAGAAAAGCACGGGCCGAAGCGTGTGCCCACTCGTTTCCTTCAATTCCTTGGTGACCTGGTACCCATATTAGCTCCTTCTGTGCAGCTGAAGTCCTACATTGACTCAGAATTTTGCAGGCTAGCTTCGTGAGTCTGCCACGCATAGAGTTTCTATAAGCTGCCTGGGAATCTGTAACTATGTATTTAGATGCGGAGTGTGTTGCGGCTAGGGCTATCGCCACTTCCTCCATAGCCTGCGTATTCCCGTTACGAACTGAAAGCCCGTCGACGACCTGCACTTGGTGCACCACTGATATTGTTGATATCCCCGCTACAGGGCCAGCAGCGTCCACGAAGAAACCTCCTTCTTCTCTTGAATAAGATTCCTTCATCTTCTTGCTTCTCGCCACTCATCTAGCATGATGATGCTCCGGGTGCATGGTTTTGGGGAGCGGAAGCGTAAGTTTGTTCTTCCACTCTTGAGGTATATCTTGTCTCCCAGCCACTTGTCGTGGTAAGCAAATGTTCAAATTTTCTAAGATCCTGCGACAACTCTTGGTTGTGGCCAGTCGCATTACCTGGCTTGTAAGATGGGCGCTAATCAGTTCATCAGCCGTCTTGTGCACCCCCAGTTGTAGCAGACGCTGCGTAGATGCTTTCATGGGTAACCCGAGCGCCTTCTCATAAGCAGTTCGAATGATAACGTCCAGGTGGTTTAGATCGGTTTTCCTCATACGAATGTACGGGGCCACGTACGCTATCCTGCATATTATAAAGGCCTGTATTATCCTAAGGGTATCTTTTTCTTGCATACCGTTCTTCTTGATTGCAATCCGAGATAGCATACGGATGACCTGTTCGCACATCGTTCGGAGCTTGGTAATCGCTGCTGCGTTCACACCCTTGTTGTTAATAAGCAGCCCCAAAACCCGCATTGTCACCACCTCGGAAATACGTCTATCATGGACCGATATTTTCAGTGGTGCAGTATCCCCCTTCCCGCGGAGGATGAGGAGCTCCGACTTGTCCGGGGAACAGCGCAGTCCGCATCCCTCTGCATACTTTTGAACCGTAGTGGCAGCCTCTTGGAGGGCCTCCTCCATTTGTCCCAAGTTGCCCTCCGTTGTCCATATGGTTATGTCATCCGCGTAGAGGGCGTGGCGGATTCCCTTTATGACATTAAGAGATGAAAATTACTTAGAAGTATAATATCTCAATTTCAAGCGCTCCATGTAAAAAAATGAAACATGTTTTGCCACACCCCAGAACTATAGAAAGAAAAAAAAGGTGTGCAATGTCCAGAATTTTGAGAAATGCCTCTCTCAATGTTTTCGCGTATAAAGTGTAGCGCTTAGGATAAATATGGAACGTGTCATTTGTGAAAGTATGTGATTCTAATATTATGTAACAAAGGGCCGCCCTATTTCTTTGACTCTAGGTTAACAGCGCATAAAGCTGTAATGAATGTCGAAAAAGCCCAATCTGCTGTTTTTATTTCTTTGGAGATTCAAGGAAAGCAGCGATGCTAGAAACTATGAAGATATGTGTTGCATTGTCTCAGTTATGATGGAATAATTGTCCCGCAGAGTTGGCATAACTCCTCCCTAAAGGATGCAGTAAAATAACCACTCCCTTTTAACATTCTGCACTCCAGCACAACAGTGCACGAAAGCGCTTAAGTTGTCGATACTTGCGGTTGCATTCAGTAAAGGGCTTAGAAAATAACGGGTAACTCTCGATGCCTATAACAAATATGTGCTGGAATCTGTTTATGCGCTTACGAAAATGAATATTTTTCAAACATGATGGGTTGCAAATATCTAATCGCCAATTATCCACTTCAAAGAAACTCACCGAAGATCAGTGAGCTTCATACGCCTTATACTCGAGAGTTTGACTTTTCTGCTGCATGATAGATGATTATGTTACCAATTATATAAATAAATAACAGAAACATCAATGCTAGTTTTGGAATCACCTGATGTGAGGTCGCCATTTAAGGTGACTTCGACAACATGAGATATATATTAGCCATAAATTATTTGTTTCAGCCGAAGTTTTCAAGCTCAAATCGATCATCATACAGTTGATTCTTAGCTGTTGAATAGATATGGAAACTGCCGCTGTGCTTGGCATTCCGTTGGCCTTGGCATTCCCCTGTTTTGTTATGGATTCCGGGATCTGATGCGTAACCCCACAGGGGAATGCCAAGGCTACTAGCACAGCGGCAGTTTCCCTATCTATTCAACAGCTAAGAACTGCGTGCTAAGTGTGCACGTGCTGAATATGAAAATATTGTCGTTGTATTTAAAATTTATTTGTAGCTGCATAATTTAGTATGGTCCTGAAAAAATTTCGGCCCCTTTTGAATAGTTTGCTGAATGTTTGCGCAATTAGATTTTTTTTTTTTTTGTCACTTGAGGCTACTGGAGGAATATAATGTGCCACAGGTGCCTTGATCCTATAAATTTTGAGTCATTCGTGGGATATAAAAACCTTGAGCCAGGTATGCGAAATAAACGCCGCGAACAGTTTTCTTCAATACAGACTCCGGTATAGTTCACGCAAGCGTCAGTATCCCTCCAGAATGTAAGCATATATCCTTTGGAATGCCTTGTAAGCATCAGCAAATAATACCTATTATAGGTACTCGTCGAGCATGCCTACAATGCAAAACAGCATCCGATTTGTGTGTTCATGATAAAACCACTTAAAATCTGGGAAATAATTGGCGCCTGTAAACGTCTACCTCAAGAGTGCCGAGAACATTATTTATGCACCGCTCATTTTTCAAAGGGACGTGTTCTATACCTCATATCAAAGCAGCAGCTTTGTACAAATCGGAAGCTGTTAAAATGAAGTCTCAAAATAGTGCAGCAAGTAGCTCAATGCTGCGCTTCTAACTCACGTAATCGAGAGAATTGTACGACGTTAAAAGAAGGTGTGTCGCCAATAGAATCTCGCCATGCGGGAATTTATCGCAGTGTGCCATTGCCTCAAGGATAGAGGCTGAAAAATGAGCTCGCTTCCTGTCGTTGGCGTGAACAGCAAGTGTGAGAAGTCTGCGTACGAAAAGAAGTGAAAAAAATAAAAGGAACAAAATATGTGCCTGTTGGTGAACGTGATTGTATTAGCCTCGCCTTGTTCGTCATCGCGGTGGGGCCAAGGCGCCCAGTCGTTATTTACCACCTATAAGAAATATTACAGCACCTCGTGATTAAAACGCGCGCTGCGGTCACTAGAGGGAGATTTATAGGATGCCTTTCTGTGATATGATGATAAAGAAGCCCTAAAGTTTATTCAGGTAACGTGCCGTGAGATTATGCCCAAGGGTTGCCACAAATATGTTTCTCGAAGCAACTAGGTTAAGTTGAAAAACAGCTTTTTTCAGGAGCTTTATGCATAGACCACCAGGAATCTCCACACTGCACTTTTTTCCCTTGTTATTGCTTAACAGGTACATGTAAACGTGTACGGGAATTTCAATGCAAATAAATTTGGAAATAAATGTCTTGTTTAGAGCCTAGATTCACACACAATGTTTTGTATGCATCGCATCACAACTCGATCAGCGAGCCGACATTTGTTACACTCTATTTGGAACTGAGATGTAATAAAGTGCTTGGATATTTTTCAGGTGAGTGATCATGATGAAACTCCTGTGCTCATTCGACATGCGCTTGTGAGCCAAGGGACGGTAAAACTGAATTATTCTCTTAAGAACATTCTGTTGCAGACATCGGAGCTCTCCAACTATAGGTGGTACCTGCAAATCTTTTTCAGTTTTCAGCTGCATGGCCAGGTTATGGATTCCGTGCCATTTGCCGTAACTTTACTCTGCGATCAATTAGTTAAGCAAGTGTTTTTGTACTAAGGCCTATCCAATTGTTGCTAGAACATTGTACTTCGAAAAGTATTCGCCAGCTATAATATTAGCGTGCTGCACATCTGCTCTTAAAAGTCTATACTCACTTTAGTCAAAAAATCATTAGATAGAAGATGCTTATGATTGTATTTTCAAATTGGTAACCTTTAGACCCCCCGGGACGCAGTGCACTTTCGAATAGATGCAGGCTCTGGGATTGCGCTCGTTATAATAATGGCAAACAGAAATATTGCAGTACTTATGAATCTACAGTCCTGGCTCTCTGCTCTGCATTGAAGGCAGTTTTTCCAACTCAAAAAGCATAAAATATTCACTCAGATGACATTTATATTCGGATATCCGTAACATTTCTCGAAACTTCGAAGAGCATTTCAAAGCGTGTGGGTGAGACGACATGGCTATACACTGAACAAGAAGGCACAGAGGTGGAAAACCTAAGCGAGATAGACTGACGATAATAAAAATAGCAGCAATCCAGTAATAATCACTGGGCCCAAATTAATAAATTTTTGGGAAACGAGGACACATAATTGAGTATATTTTTTTTTTTTTGGAATCTGCCGAAGCCGGGAATTCAAACAGGGTCAAATTCCTTTTCCACCCTTCTACTTACAATGAGCAGCCCAAGCTCACCGCTTCTCCCAAATTTAATATATCATGTGACCTCATTAAGACGAGAAATTCATCGAAGAATCCCTTCCGAGCCCTAAAGCCTGGCATTAACCGCCTTCCAGAGAAGTGACCTTGACGTTTCACTCCAAACACAGACAACGTCGCTTTTCCGCACTATATGTCGTTTAATTTCATGGCTTTAGTATGAGGGCACCCGTGAACATCCCTCGGATTAGCTGAGGTTTCTAATCACCAATGTTTGTAGTATTTATGGTACCTACATTATATTGTATGTTATTAGTTCATTTACCTTGACCAAAATGAAAAAATGGAATGATTTTAATCCTCTTAGTTTCTGGCGAGGAGCTTTCTTTTTTTTTTTTTTTTTTATATCCTGCCACCGTTCCTTTCATTTCGCTTTCCTAAACGTACCAAATAATAAATAAACGAAGGAAACTGCTCATATTAAACGTGGCTAAATCTAGTATAAAGTGTGAAATCAGTAGTTTGACGTAAAGATGGTCGGTGTGAATGATCTTTCAGCTCACTTACCGACATGATATGGCAGAATCATGTCCGTGAAAAACAAAGCAATTTATGTCACCCAACTTCCCAGGAGGGACATATGCATAAGCCGCGTTTCAGCCATGACATTGTATTTTCTTTTGTTTGATTGCTCCTTTGGAAGAAAGAGTACAAGACTGAAATTTTGTCCTTTGCCTTCACCCCAAATGTGACCATAATGCGGGGCTACGGAAGTCTAGTTAGGAATGATGTGAAGAAAAGAAGAAGTTTGACGTATTTCTTTTTCTTTCAAATTGTGGAGTGTAGTGCCAGATGTGACGCATAGTAGATAAGAAACACTGTATTGAAGTGTACCAAAAAAATTCAATGACTTGATATCTGACAACGTACACTGACTTTCCACATCAAGGGGATTCAGTTTATTTTGCCTCCGTAGAAATGCGGCCGCCGGAGGAAAAAATATTAACAGGCTACGCTGGTTATAGTGCCCTGGTTTCTGCCTGGGGATTATGCTGACTTTACCGCCTATTGGGTTATGAGAGTCTTCCGAATAATGTTAAAAGATTTTGTTGGACCCTCAAGGAGTGCCGAACATATTGTGTGAATTGGTGCAGCGAACTTCAGCAATTTACGTAACGGGAAAATTTATATTAGCACATAGAAAGTTGCCGATTTCATGTGCTTTATTAAAAATGAAAGCCAAGTGGACAAAGCTATGAAATTCGTCTTTATAATTCAGATTAACAGGAAGAATGACATGAAATTTCAAATGAATATAAAATGAACATAGTAGCGAGAGATAAACTGCTGAAGTCAAGGCAGAGTTTTTACCTGATCAGCCAGAGCCCAGACTGCGCATGCATTGTTACCATGGCAACCAGCGCGCCGCTGTGCGAATGTTCCAGGAGTGAAAAAGTTAACAGTGAACCAGTGTATTACGCTCGGCAACTCCGCTGGATGCGATAAGCTGCTTCAGATGACCCCCAAATCGTGGCTTGGCGTTAGGAGGCACGTCAGCGTAAGAATGCAGCTCGGAAGGGCTAAGCGTGCGTCGGAGACACCTGTACAGCGCATAGAACGTTTCGCCAAGCGGCAACGTGAAGACGCGGAGCGAGAGATACGTCTAGCCGATGTCAAACACATACGGGAACAAGAAGAAGCGGCGAATTACCGAGCACATCATTCGGCTGGTAACTAACGCATCGGCAACGAGAACAGTTTAATCCGACTTTGTACATAACTAGTTTCACTCTAGGTGTTCTGTGTGTGAAAGGCTGTGGCATCGGCGGGACCTGACAACGTTAAGTGCACGCATGTGTCTAACTCTTGAGCTATCTTTCGGTGAATGGTCTGCCGAAATGCTACAAGCAACTAGTGTTCGCGCTACGTGTAAGAGTTCCCCTGCAAAACAATAGATTTTCATTTTCAGCGTTAGCCACGGTAAACGGTACCAGCTGATAGATACGGCCCGGTTTACCAGCGTTAAACGCTTTCGCGACGTAATCCCGACCTAGCTAAGCTAAGCAACCGCAATTTTTATTTTGTAAATTTGTATGTAGGTGGCTTTTTTAATGCGTGTAAGCGTGTAATACGTGAATCCGAAACGAGAATCTACTGACGTCTCATTCTGCTAGGCGCGGTTGTGTGAAATTTATTCAGTCCTCCTAGTCTAGCACCTAACTACCGCATTCTGCTCAAAGAGCGCGGCAGCCTTGCCTTCCATGTGAGCTTCCAGCGCGCATATTAACGAGCGATTAAGTAACGAATGTTTTTTCGTTACTGGAGCATGCTTGACAACGACGAAGGAACATCTCTAGCTTTCCATTTAAACGGCTGGCGTTAACCTAAGTAACACTTGACGTTGTCCCTAAAAGCCTACTTACTTAATGTATCCGTCTTCGAAACCCCTAGTTCGTCACGGCGCCGAATAAGCACGCCAGCTACAAGACAGACGTCGTTGAGGCAAGAAAAAGCGCGAGCCATGCTTAATTTTCCAGTCTGCACTGAATGGCAGGTCGAGACAGCTAGCAGGGGCCACAGCTGTTGCCACACCGGCGAAAATAAGTTCACCGATTTGGAGACAGCAGGCCGAACACGTCGCCCTCTTAATTGCGTGCACAGCTGACAGGCAGCGCGCCACACAAAGCGGTTCCTTTTTCTTGTTCGCGCAGCTTTAGTCCGAATTTGTTAGCTGGATGAAGGATACAATTTATCCTTGCTCCTAGATCGACAGGTGAATAAGTGTTGTCTGATGATTATCCAGGAAAACAGCAGCATTGGATTGAAAATGATTTATTTCGTCACAAAAGGCAAAATGCAGATCAGTCGTAGGTGGCTATCAAACAACACTATCTCGCCTTACTAGTTTGGTTTTCGAAAGAGCACTTTTCCACTGCTGCTATCCCAACATTTGTAGATAATATAAAGATTTCACTCACTTTACTAGTAGCAGAACTACTAATTGGCTTGTACAAAGCATTTCGTTTCATATCTTATGAATTCCTTACAAACAAATTCTCTTTTAATGGAATAGTAGACATGCTCTTAACGCATGTAAGAAAGTGTTTAAAAGCTCGATAAAAATTTGTTCAGTTCGGAAATTCGCGGTCTAGCACCAAAACTATTCTTCTGGTTGTTTCACAGGGTTCTATCCTAGGGCCCTTGCTTCTGTTGCTTGATTTAAACACCTCTTGTTAAATGTCATCAATTCCTATTCATTGGTTTAGGTAGACGATGCTAATTTGGTAATGTCAGACATGCATGAGAATAAGTTCATTGAGAACATCAATGACAAACTACAAAATTTGCATAGTTTATGCAGAGGAAACGCCATTATCCTCGAACCATCGTAAACTAATTTTATTCTTTACTTTGTAAATGCCTCTCCAACTTGCCGGTGTCTTCAACTTTACCATATATATAGTTTTTCCCTCTAGTATACAAAACTTACCTGCAATTTATACTAACACTTCAGAAAAGGGCTGCTTGCATAAACAAATAGTTGTTCACAATCTCTCACCGACGCACTATTTAAATGCCAAAATATAGTAGAGTTGCACGACTTGACGCCTAGATAGAGATAAAGGAGAAGACGAGGATGACGAAAATGCGACACGTGCTGCAAGGTATACTCTTTGATTTTTTTATTTTCTTTTTTCTGCAGTGCGACGCCGGCGACAGTCCTGGAACGGCGCAGGTCCTGGATGCCGGGAATTAGGAGTGAAGCGCGAAAGTCGAACAGGACCAGGATTGAAATCTTTCTACTGAGGATAGTTTATAGAGTCGTAAATTGATGTTTGGCAGTGAGGACATGATCGCAATATGTGGCCGCGTTAGTCGAAATGGTAGCGCAACGAAAGTCGAGGAACAGGTGGCGCGGGAAATTAGTCACCACGCAAAGTATCGCGTCGCCTGTTTCAATAAGTGATCGGTTATGGCTGGTACTAAGGGATCTGCTACCGCAAAGATGGCCGCATTGGCGTCTTTCAAGCCTCCTCAGTCCGTCAAAGAAAAGTCGGAGTTTTCAATGTTTGTGTTCGTACTTTCCGCGTTTTATTCACCACTTTGCTGACAATACACACCCTCTGACAAGCTCCCTCCACAAAGATTTAGCTTTTGAGTGGATATGCAATTAGTGCGAATCCACCTTCCGTCACCTTCAATTTATTCTCACGTCACAACCTGTGCTTCACCAGTTCGATATTCCAACGCCCACATATGTGCATACTGATGCAAGTTGTTTTGGAAGTGGCGCGGTTTTCATCCAGCGCTATGAAGGTAAGGAGCACGTTGTAGCGTACGCGAGTCGATCCTTTACTAAGACGGAGAGAAATTGTACTTCTACAAAGCAGGACTTCCTCGCAGTCATTCTTGCTACGCAAAGTTATAAACCATATATTTTTGGACGCCTGGTGACTATCGTCCTAAACCATCGTGCCCTGTGCCGGTTTGGTAACCTCAGGGATATGTGTGACCGCATTGCATGATGGACCTCGTAGCTTCACAGTCACATGCAAAAGTGGCCGTAAGCACGCTAACGCTGACTTCGTTTCACGCTTGCCCTTTCCTGCGACGGAATCTGATGTCGATGAGTTTGAGAACTGCGTCGGGTCGGTGTCACCAGATTTTCTCGACATCCCCATATTCACGGAAGAGCAACAATGACATCCCACCTTACGCCTCAAGGTCGTTTTCAGGCGTGTACCAATTTTGTGTGTGTGTGATTGCCTGCTTTTGAAGAAATACTTGTCCTCTACGAGCCCCGGCTTGCTACCGATTGTTCGGAAAAGTCTGTTACCATCCAGTTTTGCAGGTCGTGCACTGCGACACTAGTATCTTCGAACTTCGCTAACGCTCCATCGAGCCCAGAGACGTTTCTATTGGCTGAAAATTTGGGTAACTACTTAGCGGTACATCGCCAGATGCATTCAGTGTCAGGGCTAAAAACGCCCCACAAGCATTGCAGCGGGGTAGCTTCACCCCGTGACACCAGCTCGGGCGCGAGTTGAGGAAGTGGGCGTCGATCTCTTTGGCGCACTTCCGCTGTACCACAGTAGGAACCATCGGATCGTGGTTTGCGTGGACTACATCACTCAATATTATGAGACGGCAGCCACACCCACGGACCACGCGAATCATGTCTACGAGATGTTTTACTATGGGTGATCGTCCTCTTCCATGGATCACCACGCGTTTACTATCAGCGACTGACATCAACAGTTTAGCGCCGACGTCGTGGAGCAGATGCCCCGTTCATGTGCTTGTCAATTTCGCCTTTCATCGCCCATAGCGATCCCGACACGAATGGTTTAAGTGAACGCCCGGGCCGTACGATCATTAACATGCTTTCCTTATACGCTGATGCAAATCACAAGAACTGGGAGATCATTCTACTGTGAATTACCTACGCATTTATTATCTCTTCTCATCCCCCCCCCCCCCCCACGATATACCCCGGGCATCAACCTCCCTTTTCCCTCCGTTAGTGATGAATATCCGAATATCCGTTGAGTAGCCGGGACAATTCGCTATGCCGGCCCAGCCCGTCGGCTTGCCCGGCTTCGCATTCTTGCCTCTCTGGATCGTTCGAAAGCACGCTACGATGCCCCCTACAGTCAGATCGTTACAACATTGGAGATTCGGCCTTGCTACGGCGGCCTATCAGGAAGCTGGGATTGTCACAAAAGCTGCCGTACCACAATGACAAATCGTTTGTAGTCATTTCCCCACTAAGTGAGCTCAATTATCGGCGCGCGTGCCTCAGGACAAGCGGCCATAAGTCTTTCTGCGAATGGTGAAACCATGTACTTTGTTTAAAGTCATATCGTTCATGCGACGCTGTTTGATTCTCCCTGCTGGCTTTTGATGCGTAGGGGTAAGTGTAGCTACTAGAAAGAGACCAAGGAAATAGGTAAAGATAATCAAGAGGCGACTCGTGTAGAGACTCGCAAGCGGTCGCAAGCAGACTCGACTAGCTTCCGACACTTTTTCTCCGGCTATGAAAACCTTGTTCGTAATAATATAATGCTTCTGTAATATCTCAATTGCATGGCAATACGATAAATTTGTTGCCCGCCTCTCCGATGCCTTCTGTTCGAAATGAAGAATTGTCCAATGCTCGATATTCGGGCAGAGTTTATGTGCAGCGAGAGACTGTCTTACGCGGTGGCCAAGCTTCATTATGCGGCTTAAATATGTTGTAGTTGGCGCTAACAAACGAAGAGATGAACAAATATGTCCTTTCACTAGAACGCATTCTAATGAACTCGGTGTGGAGTATTAGAATGAAGTTTTGCTCGTTAGAAAGTAGTATGTTGTTGCAAGCGTAGCAGACGATGCGTGTCCCTGATGTGTGTCATGAAGTGGAGCACTTATTGATACGAGGCATGAATGGGCACTCGGTAACCGACCTCATGCCGGAACCATTTCGACTGAGCTGAGGCGACGTGCAGGTAAATGCCGGCGGCTGAAATGGCACTTTGCATTTATAGGTTTGCTACTGTTGCGCAGTCTCCCTTTTTTTTTTTAATTCAGGTGCGATTGCCATGCCGAATTGCTGTGCAGCCGTCGGGAGCGATGAAGTGCACAGCGCACATGTAGCGACTGCAGCAAGCGTTCTCAGAAGGATAAAAACATTGAGCAGCCTCTAGGTGGCGGACTTTCGTTGGCAAAAATGGAAATTGTGAAGGTCCGTATTATGTTCTACTGTTCACCTGCCCGGAAACACTGCATGAATGTACGTCATGACACTTCACTGAGACCTCTACAAGCAGCAGCAAGCACACACACACACACAAAAATAAAACTCTTTCTAAGCACAGAAGGTATAATAGCGCCCCTTTCTACGTCATTTCCGGCACTTAGTAAAAGAATCGATATTTAAAGCCTAATTTTGAAAATAATGTTTTGCAAGCTATTCTTCACACACTCATCTTTATACGAATGATACTCTTTTTTAGAGCTTTCTCTAATGTCACATCAGGAGCGTTTTTTACGAAGCGGAATTTTTCTTTGCTCTTCATCTTTCAAGTATACTCCGGTATTTAAGCCACCAGCTCTACACACCCACTCGTTTCATTCCTCTACTTTTCCCAAACAAGCCGGAAAAGACCACAGAACAGAATACAGTGTCGCCATCAGCGGCCGATTGACAAAGTAAGATTCTGGCGTCGGTGCCAATTATTTCGTGGATCCCGGAGACCACGTCGAGCTGGCATCCACATCAAAAAGTGGCAAATCTATTATTTAATCAAGGACATCACGACTATGAACCGACTGGCGGGAAGATTTTGAATCGACGTGAATGCATTGTGCGCTGCGTGGGCGAACGCAGCATCCCCAGAAAGAGCCGAAGGCATATTTTTCCGCCAATAGCATTTGCGGGCGTTGTCGTCGGGATCCCACTATAAGTAACCTGTGAGCCACTGCTCGTCATGTACATATGTCCAGCACTCGTTCCACGCACGGTACATGCGAAAACGCACCTCGGCCACCTCTCCAGCCTTCACCGAAACTGTTATGCAGTCCCTTAGTTCCACTTTTTCTATTTCAATAAATGCTAGAGTTAGAAAAAGGCGCTCAAATATTTCAGTATGAAGAAAAAACTGGGTTACATGCCTTACTTTAGTTATAGAGACGGTACATAAAAATAGCACTTTACAAGCAATTTTGTAAAGGCCGCGTAGAAGTAAAAATAAAAAGTGATACCTCATGCACACATGTCTTTAAAAAATAAATGCGGTACTGGTGAATTTTATTTTCAGTGTCCAACCTACTACACGTAATGGAAATAAACACGCAAACAGCACAGCGCGCAATCTGCGGAGAGTCAATGCCGAACCCATCGAAACTGCGTCATAGCGTTGCAAAGTACTCCGCGGAGGCATCTATGCGAAAATATGCTGCTTGTTTATTGAAACCTGTTTGCATAATAGCACGCACTATGTTGTGGGCGAAGAAAATTGGGCACTTGTGAAGGTCCGTATTATGTTCTATTGTTCACCTGCCCGGAAACCCAGTTCAAAAAGGTCCTTTAAGAAAGCTAAGCATTGAAATCTGCCGGAGCTTTCGAGCCTCTAATGGCCAACAAGAAGATAAATGCTCGCTTGTGGCCGCCCTTAAGCAACAGACATATCGTTTATCTCTTTTGCTTTTTTAACATCCAGAATTCCTCGGAGCAAAAAAAAAAAATACAATTTTAGTTCGCTAATGAAAAGTTGAATAGCTTTTGCATTATGCATCAGTGAAGTTTTTCGCCATTCAAAACAGTTTTTTGACGTTAGTCTGCATTTTTGTAGCTCGTAAAGGAAAACAATGCGGACTATAATAAATCAAGGGAAACCGCAATGAAGGTTTTGAAAGCGCCGCATTGTGCGGTGTTTGCAGCACGCATTTATTACTGTAGAGGAGGCACGCTTTGCCGACAAGCTCCAGAAGCTAGACAAGAAAGCGCTGTTAAATATCCAATGAAGCACATCGATTGGTGTCATTGCGGGAAAAGATATTTGTTCCTAACCTTACCAAGTAAGTTATTAAGTGAACATCCACAAAATCTTTGAAAGGCGAGATGAAAGACAAAGCATCGGCTAAAATATTTCTTGTTTAATTACCGCCCACATTTTCTTTTTTATATTACGTGCGTTGAGTGCAGGACTCAATTT
Source organism: Amblyomma maculatum (assembly GCF_055883805.1). Lineage (NCBI taxonomy): Eukaryota > Metazoa > Arthropoda > Arachnida > Ixodida > Ixodidae > Amblyomma > Amblyomma maculatum. The sequence continues at coordinate 59,477,914 of NC_139349.1, read as the reverse complement.
ATGAGTCTCTTGGTTTGTCCCTTTTATTGCAGATAATGATGTGGGCACAGAAACTCGACTACATTTATCTGCCTTTTATTCACCGGTGTTATAATTTTCTAGTCACTCCCCTACTGAAATATACTATATAAATTTCATATTTCACTCGGTTTACTGTAAGCTAGGCTTAACTGGCATGACACCGGATAGAGTTGTGATTTCGTAAATTCTGGTATGAATAGTTGTCTTGGGTTTCTGAAGAAAAATGCGGCTCCGAGACGGGAAAAACGCCCAGCGCTGTAAAATAAGATGACTAAAAAAAAAAACAAAAAGAAATGGTCCACAAAAAAAAAAGTGTGGGCATGCAGGAATTCAAACCACCATTCTTAGGCACCCCAGCCGTATGAGCTAACCACTGCGCCAGGCTGCTCTCCGGTAAAGGCACTCACGTTTCTAATCAACACCAAAACATAGCGACTTCACAATTTGTATTTTTTCTCAGGTGTCGAAATTGAGGTCGTAATTGCTCTATTGCCCGTTAAACACGCGTATTCCATTCCCTGATTATCACGAGAGATTTCCAATATCCTTTATCCTTACAACACATCGGGTTTTGGGAGGCAGATCTCAAAATATCCCAGTTCACTAGTGCTGGTAGTTTTAAGGCGAACGCCTTTAAAGGCTCATACTGACAGCGTTCGTTCGGTCAGACTATAGCTGTCAATAGAATGACGTCGTCAATTGAAACCAAAACGATTGTCATGAGAAAAATAAAAATCCGGTATCCTCCAGGAATCTAACCTCCAGATCCCTCGGACCACCAGCCGAGGACTTTAACCAGCTACGCCACACCCGGTTCTTTTTTTCATTTATGCCTGTCAACAAAGTATATACAGGCATACAAATCACTAGCCTCCCTTTAGCTAAAGCGATGTAATAATTTTGTTTCATATTGATCAATCCGTCAACCATATCCATCCTTTGAGGCTCCTAAGGGTGACTACAGAGAACATCTCTGGGATCGTGAAACACATATCGTAATTCTCTTTGTCTAAATTGAGGATGATAGCAGCGATGAGAATGACTTTTCAATTAGTAATAATGACGATGATGGCATTAGCAATGATAATGACAGCGCATTTAGTTTATAATGATAATGAGCGCAAACGTTGTGCACCGTATGCACCAGCAACACTCAGACTGTAATTTCTGCAGTGTAGATTCCAGTGCTCTCGGAACTTTTTCATTAGAATAGTTGTCTTCGTTGTCTTCGTAAAAAAGAAAAACAAACTGTACAAACACTTAGTCGACAATATGACGCTTACAGGTGTCGTGCCTATAAGCGTCATTTTGCGCCGCGAAAACGGTGTAAAAAGCGTCCTCGGTGCTTCTGCTGAGTAGTTGAAATCTCCTGAGTCTGTATCCAAATGCATGCAATCGGTTCGGAGCCACATGTTTCATTGAGAAGGCAATAAATAACCCGAAGTCAGACCTTCAACGACGTGAACAAAAAGGAGGCGAAGTACGCACGCTGGCAGTCGCCAGAGGAGTGTAGTGCGAAGTGGAGTACTGCAAAATTTTAGATGAAACTATGCCGAGACGCGTGACTACACGAAACCGCCACAGAGGGAGGTAGCGTAGGGAGCCTCTCTGAGGCGTATGCTGTCCTCCTGATAGACGCCTTGCCCAAGCCGTCCATGGGGCGATTAGTCTGCGTTCACTGTACGCAGGCCCCTGAACATTCATGTTGGTGCTACGATAACTTTATCCGTACACCCCGTAATTAGGAAACATTTACAGTCCACAAACTGCATATTTATACAGAGAGCTGTAGCTGAGTAAGGTTCGAATGTCGGGGCAGAAGTCTCGGTGTTCGTTGTTAGGCATCTCTATCATTGAAAGTGCGCTGACCTTGTTCCCAGAGAAACTTCCTTGCTTTAACTAATGTTTGTGCTACCCTCGGGCCAGTTCTGTAGCCTGTTAGAGCAGCGGGAACTTTGCATCTTTATAATTCACAGGCACTTAAAGCAAATGGTGCATTTCATGGTCGGAATGCTATTGTCGGCTGGTTTATAATTTTAAATAGATTTTAAATGCCTTCTATTAATTTCAGTCCCCTCATGAAAATGTACTACTGCTTCGCCTTATGTCATATTTTACTTGCGCAGCTGCTGAGAGCATAAGTTACAGTTTATTACGCAATCAGAAATGAACGCGTTCACATAGATGATTTTATTTCATTTTTAGTTGGCGGAGAAACCAGCAATGCGCGAAGAGACTTTCTCTCGAGCGAGTGCACCGGATCACCCGTACAAATTACACCGCAGCCCCGTTTCGTGCGGCTATCAAAGGCAGCGGGAGAGTTGAACACAGTGGGATTATTAACTACTTCATTTCACCCTACGTCGCAAGAGGCATCGAGACATAGTGGTACAAAGACGGATGCCGTATGCTTTGAACATGTCTCGGAACGCAAACGCAGCGCTTGCTTTATAAATGTTAGGTAGACAGCCGGCTCACAACGATGTTCGTGAGAAATCAGGAATCTTTTCACCTCAAATGGGGACAAAAAAAGCACCAGTCGATGTCGAAATCATGCGGGATACGGAGTGCAGTATTAGGCGAGCCGGTGTTGTATGACCCAGTTAGGTTTTGTTTTTGGTTTCCACGAGGCAGCGCTCTATGCCTTGAAAACTCTAGCGCAAGCCTTTTATACCTCTGTATAGGGTGATACACAGCGGAGACACGTGAAAAGGGGCACTGCAGTGAGTCAAAAGGACGCCTGTCATGTCTATTGTTAAAATGCCTTTCTTCAAGCTACACTGTCAAACCCTTTCATTTAAGACATGGTTTGAAGGGACAGGAATCCTAGTACCTTGGACAGCTAACTGCATTTTATGTAAAAACAGAAACAGTTGAACATGCCTGAATTGTTGGGAGGCCGCATTTCATTGCGATACTCTAAAGTGTTCTTTCAAAAAAGAGTGTTCCACAACCCCCGATAAAATTCGATACCTCTTGGTTGAAAGTGAGGAGGATATACAGTTTGATATGTTTATGGTCCTGATTGAAAGTTTTTCCTCCATTAGATAAGCGTATCTTGTCAAAAGCAAACCACATTAATGGGTAAGCATTCCTGATGACCGGGGACGCCTGAAACAATTTTGATATAACCATATTTTTCTATGCAATGTGACGCTGATGGTCTTACATGTTAACCTCTATTTTTGTGGTGGTGTCTAAGCAGTAAATATATAATACGGATATACCTAATAGTTTCCGCACTCACTACACAAGGAAATGCCAGTGTTTGGAATCCGCTCCACTCCATTTGTCTTTTCGCCGAACTCTGCAGAGCATCAAGAACCGCCAAAGACTCCTGTTTGTGTCTGATGGTGTTACGCTGTACTCCAGAGTGAATAGCACAGGATGTGATGCCGTGACGGGGACGCAGTCAGTAGGTCCTAATGCAAACCTCAAAATAAATTTTCTCAAAATTAAATACAGGAGTCAGGGGCTACTTCAGTGCAAGCATACATGGTCTATGATAGTGGTCATTGCTAGCATTCACTCAGACATGCAGCCAGATAGAATAATTCTGCAACTGAGGGCGTTATGAATAATATGGATGGAATCCCCGTCTACTTCGCATCTGAGAGCTCTGCACAGCGTAGCTAAATGAGGCTTCTTTATCGTCGCCACGCGCGCCAGAAGTGCTTTCTAGACGCTGCCCATTAGATTCGCCTGGGAAAATGGCTGACACGCTTCTGACCAGCACATGGCGAAAGCTGTCATCTTCGTGCCCATTTTTTTATTCACGAACAAGCAATCCGGATGAAAAACTTCGCACACTTTGTGCTCTCTACCGGCTCATCCAATTCACCAGCAGCCTGGTAACCTCTCTAACAAGGTAGGAATTTGGACACTCGCACTTAATAAGCCACGTGTCTCATTAGACATATATTATGGTGAGGCTACCCAAAAAAACATAAAATATTGTGCCTCTGCCCGTGCCACTAGGTATAAGACAGTAAACATATAAAGGTTGAAAATTATTTCTATCTGAAGCCAAAATTTAGAGAGAGAGTCCTTGGCAAACACTTTTTATGGCCGGCGCCAATATACCTATAAAGTCATGCGAGTGCCTGTGTTCACTTTCGCAAAATGTAGCAGGAATATGCATTAAAGTTTCCCGCGGCTTCGTTCTCGTTCCTTCTACGCATACTCTGCTTCAACCTCCAAATGAGATTCAGTGTCTCAGCTTTTGGCGATACGCAGAAAGGCAGGTGGGAAAAGGCGAGACTGCGGCGCGTGGCTGTACTGCTCACTTGCGTGTTTCCTTTCTTAATTTCAGTTTCACATTCAGTGCATGAAATAAATCAGGGCGGTAAAATTTTACCGGGAGGTTCATATCACGTTACGCCTTCACTGGACTGGCAAAACACCTCACATTGCATTTAATTAACATTTCCTCTTCGGTTAGGGGTGCACAAAATTTTAGAGCATATCAATTAATCTTCGACAGCCGTGAAGCGCATTTGGCAGTTCAGGTTTGAAATTTTCGTCTGTGTGGGGACGGAGCAGAGGATGCCTATGAACAATTTTGTCTATTTATTTAAAACCAGCTGCTGGTGGCGGAAGGAGCTTCACTCGGACCGTTTGCCAGCTTTACGTATTTTTCTGAGCTGCAGCTCATCGTCTTGCTATTTTGCTTTTACAGCACATATTCGCTCTTGTGCTTTGCGGTATGAACAATAACGAGCTATTCAAGCAAAAAAATACACGAAATAAATACATACGAATAAAACAAAAATGGATATCAATTGTCCTGCACCAAACTGGAGCCATGGTAGCTTTATATCGGATGGTATTGTATTTAGGATATTAAAGATCTTCCCGCACATCTAAAGGAGCATTGAGACATTACAGCCGATCAGCACTTTTATGAAGCAGTGATAAATTGTTTCTTGGCTAATAAAAGCAAGGCAGTAAAAAGACCTGAAATTTACTGTCCTCTGAATGCGCTCTAAATCGAAGCCTAAATTCGTCACTACCCCTCATGGTGAATGGCGACGGCGTTTTACTCTATAAACTCAGAGCCAGGTACAATTTAAGGTGCGCCGAACAAAGCTAAAGTTTTTAAGTGGAACGAGTAGCGAAGGTAACCAGCTTGGAAACACAGCTTTAGATTGGTCGAAATTAACGAAGAGCAGGATAGCCCAGATCTAATCAACTTGGTCTCTGTTCAGATTCGAGCAAGTACTTCTTTGGAGGCATGCATTTGGCGACTAACGTTCAATCATCGGTAGGTCTGTTCTACGCGTCATTAAGTACTCAATACAACTCGACTCTATTAAATCATGAATCCCAAAATATGCCCTATGCGAGTTTACTCGCACGAACTGGCTTCTAACGAACTGCTAACCAATGTTATGGGAGCTTGTACACGTGGAGCGAGGTTGAGGCTGCGTTAGTTTGTAACACTCGAGCTGGGCGGTTCCCTGTGGGCGAGGACGGTTATGTTAAAGCGAGCATCGTTGCTAAAGGCGTTCAACTGTTATTACCGCCTTGCAAGCTTGACTAACCCCTGAAAGCTGCAACAAACAGCCCTTAGGAGCAATCATGGAATGCGAAATAACAACCTATATGGATAACAATTCAATGCTTAAATGATGTTTCGTGCACCTGAGATGGGGTGTGGGCACGTAGAGAAATGTAGATAAATTTATATATTTCCTGCGTTGAACGGCTTACGAGAAGCAGTGGTGTAGCCAGAAAATGTGTTCGGGGTCTTTGTAGAAATGACTCAGGGATGTGTTTGTGCGTGTGTGTGTGTGTGGGGGGGGGGGGGGTATGCTTAATGCAATAAAGGTACATTTGATGCAGTTGATTCCCACCTAGAGCTCGAGACGACGGTATCATATCGCACCTTTCATACCAGCCACACCATGTTAATCGATTGCGACATACTCGTTTTCAAGGAGGCCTCCAATGTTTTTAAAGGAAAACGTCAGGTAAACGGGCCTTCTCTGAGAGTTTCCAACAAGTAGTTATTCGGCTGACTATCATATGCCGTCATTCGGGAAAATAAATTAAGAAAAGGAAGAATGTCGTGTCTACGCCATAACCGTAGCACGCGCGTCCATGCCCCCGTGCGTTTCTTGCGAGGTAGTTACATGCAGTTACTCGTGACGTCGTTTCTTGTAGCCCCTTCATTCCGCTTTTTGTGACAGTTCGCTTTTTCGCCTTTTCTCGGAGCCCGAAGTTTAATTCCTGCATTAACAGCGCAACAAAGTGCCCGACAATAATGACATGCAGTGCTATTATCTCAAGGTCGTCACAGGGCCTTGAGCGAAAAGAGGTGGTCAAGTACTCCAGCGTTGTGCATTGCAGATGCAACAGGTGAAGCGCAACAAGGGAGGTGGGTCCACAAGTGGCTCATGCCTATCCCTTGCGGCTGGCCGAAGCGAGCAATGCTCGCAAAATATACTCACTCCAACAGCGTGAAGCAACTCCTCCTGTAAAGATGCGAGATAGTTTGACAGACTAGGCTAAAATGTGATGCTTCGCGGCCCAATCAGGCACGACATGCCAGAACTATAGTCCCGGCCACCATATACAGAGCACAGCTCGGCGATAAAAACCTGTTTCGCTCGTTATTTATGAATATTAACGCACTTATACATAGTTTACCACATGCCGCTTGTGCCCTCCCGTATAAACTCAAGTAGCCGTTATAAGTTCTTGACTCAACCCGTGAACAAAATGTCGCGTACCAGAAGTTTGCTAAGTGATATTTTGGTTGCGCCCGTACCTGGACAGGTCGTAGAGATGCAAAACTATCGGTAACTTGAAAGCCGATAGGATAAAAACTATCAATAATTTTCTAGATCGTGCAATCAGTAGCTTTAATACCGATGAATGTGGATACTTTAGTTCCCAACGAGAAGCCGTGCCTCATCATACAGCTGTGTTCTACATTGCAATATGGCTTGCAATTCTCACGTACTTCAGCAATGATATGAATTCATGTTGCGAAGGTACAGAACGAGATGCAGCCGACACAATTCTATTTTCTCAGAATGCTCATAACTGCCGTTTATGCATTCGGTATCTGCGGCGGCCGAATGCCACTATATATGATAGAACGAGACAGGTAGTCGGCATCTTTGTGCAACCGACTGTACTTGTAGGTCACACGTAGTCAAATTCTTGGAATCGTAGCGCACAACGCCCGAGAGGACCAATAGCAGCCTTCAGAGAAGAAAGCCAGCACAGTGCGTGATTATCTGTGACAACTGTGAATGGCCTGCTATATAGGTAGGGTCGAAATTTTTCTACAGGCCAGACGATGGCCAAGCGCTATCGTTCGGTAATGGAGTACTTCTTCTCTGAAAGGGACAGGAGGCGGCTGGCATAGGCAATTACACGCCGAGGCCCGGATTGGCGCTGGGAAAGAATGTACCGGATGCCATGGCCACTGGCATCAGTGCGAACTTCTGTGGGAACTGACACATAGAAGTCTACCAAGCCCGAGGCGCTGGTAAACTTTCCTACAAGCTTGGCAAAAGTATGGTCTTGGGAGGACCTCCAGGAAAAACGTACGTGCTATTCAAGAGGATCTTTGAGCGGCTGAGCAATGTCGGCAAAATTGTGAATAAACATACAAAAGTAGGAACAAAGACCCAAAAATATTCGGACATCATTGCTTTAAAGGGGCACGGAGAAGCCCTTTACTGCTCGGGTCTTGCCTGAATTGGGACCAACCCTTGTAGCATCGATGATATGGCCTAGTATATTGAGCTGACGACGGGCGAAAAGGAATTTTGAAGAGTTGAGCTGTAGCCCGGCAAAACGGAAGAGTTAAAGAACTTTACCGAGGTTTATCATGTGGGATGAAAACAAGGGTGAAGACAAAATACCATCGTCTAAATAGCACAGGCACGTGGACCATTGAAATCCTTGCAACAAGGAGTCCATCATGCGTTCGAACGTGGCTGGGGCATTACATAAGCCGAAAGGCATAACCTTGAACTGATACAGGTCATCCGGAGTGACAAACGCAGTCTTCTCATGAACCGGGTCATCCACTGCAGTTTCCCAATATGCAGATTATAGGTCGATGGAGGAGGAGAAATTGGCTCCATAGAGGCAATCCAGGGCATCGTCGATTCGAGGAAGCGCATAGACATGTTTTTTAGTGATTTTATTCAGATGACGGTAATCCACATAGTATAGCCAAGAGCCTTCTTTTTTCTTGGCCAGGACGACGTGCGAAGCCCAGGAATTGTGAGAGGGCTCAATAATGTACACCATCGTGTATTGGAATGCTGGCTGAAGACGCAGCAACGGAGAGTGTTAATGTCGGGATTGGCGTCTCACTGTTGTAGTCGCGATCCGTGAACAACGATGGTCAGAGCTGAGCGGTAGGTTTGAACGTCGCTGCTGGGATCACCAATAGACGCCGAAATAATCAAGAAATAATAAATAGTGGCAGAATAAAAAATAGCAAGCTGTGATAAACAACAATGAGTTGATTTAAAGACGATTGATTCAGTCACATTTTTTATTTAAAGCCCTTACCGTGCACTTTCGCTCTAGGCATCTGGCCTCAGTATAGTCCTCTGCCAGCCGAGGTGACTGCTGGTTAATTTAGGGTCGATTGCCGTAAAACTTGGCCCTTGGACCTGGTTGATAAAAAAAAATCACTGTGCTTTGCTCAGAGCATAGCGACGTCCGCGCTGTGAACAGACAGTTGAACAACCCAGTCGATGTAGTGGGCCAGGCGGATGGCAATCGAAATTTCTGCGAAAGTGTTTCTCCGAATACCAAAATATTCCTCACATTCCTACATGATATACATAGTGGTCGCTGGGCTTTGGTAGCGACGACACATCTTTTCGTCGGGGTCGTTGTAGAATAACCTTTGTCTTAACGACGGGGTTAATGCAGTGTATAGGCTGCAAGCTGAGGTCTAAGCTCTGCTTAATACGTAGTGGCTGGCTTGTTAGTGGAAAAGTGCATTCGGCATGTTCGATATTTTGCATGCTGCTGCTCGCGCTTCGCCGTAGGCTCACTCCTTGCTTTCAATGCCGACATGTGCAAGCATCTAGGAGATCGTCGCTGAAATATTGAGCTTGAGAGTAAGGAGTTAAATGCTACTAAACAAAGTGCCTAACTGTTTTAGAGTAGGTGGATGGCCTCGCGTTCGCTCGTCTGCCGACTTCATACGCGCGAGACGAACCTTTAAAAACCTCTCTTCCTACAGTCGTAATTGGGAAAATTTTGCAGGACCCACTGTGCTGCTTTTAAGACGGCTGCAAACTCCACTTACACAGTGTCGGCGTCGTCGACGGGCTGGCCTTTTCCGACTGCTCTGTTTCAAGCCACTGACCCACCTCGTCGCCTCCTATTCTGCAATATCACCGGCAAAAGTCACAATGCCTTTATGTGCTTTTCATGCGATAGAGATTGATTTTCCCTTGGAAGAAAAACCTTTAGTTAGAGAGACGATATTAACCACTGAATGAAAGGAATTAACGACTGATTGCTTTAGGCTTCTCGATTGAGGAGAACGTCGGCCAGGTAGAATGGTAATTTCCTTTGGCAGTAGGTGACTGTGACGTGATAGCCGTCACAGCTCATGCCACACTACTGTGACCCTTCACGAAGTAAGTGAGCAATTACACTATTAGAAATTACTTAATACGTGGAAAGTGAATTCACCATTGAGTCTCAAAGCAACCGTGCTACCTCAGTATATTTTTGACAGATGTGTGTCGCAATTCTAAAGACAAAAGAGGTGCTGATCCAATGGATGTCACGGCAGTGGTAGATGGAGAGGGATTTCGTTTCATCTGGTCCAAAACCAGCAGCGCGGCAGCAAACTGACATTATAAAATGTGTTCTTATATGGCAACACGCAGCAAAGACTAGGTTGGATGGCATGCTTACAAGAACCACTCAAAGGTTTCCGCAGAGCTATCTCCGTAAGCTATTGCGTTCATTTGTTATTCCAGTCATGAATGCGTACTTAAATTATAATTTGCTTCCACAGAAACATTCTTTCTTGGAAAATGGTGAGCCTTGAGTACCAAAATGCTTGGGTCGTTTTAGGTCTTTGAGTTATGGGTGGATGTTCGGGCGAGTAGGTTCATCTTCACGGAGTGGACAGCACGTGTGACAGCACGTGCTGGGCACTCTTGTGCTGTACTTGTCTGAAAAGCGCTTTATATCTGTGAAAACTTTACGTTATGGCTGTTAAGACCTTATTGTTAACCTTCGCTATCCCACCTGAAATTATGGTGGTAGCACGATTAGACGAAATCATTCCGAGGGCATTTCTCAATCGAAACTACGAAGGAGGCCTACGCCACATGATACTTTTTTTATGAAGAAGACATCATTAGCTCAATTCCGTGGATATCCTTTTTTACTTGGGGATGCATTTTTATAAAGAAAAAGAAAACGAAACTGCATAGCAATCATTTTATGCCCTTCTCGTTTCTGTACAAAATAACCCCTGATCGAACTGATGAGAACATCCGCCAAGAAAAGTCCGGTATGTTGCTCACTCAACACGACCGTTATACTTCTTTGCAGTGCAAGCGTATGCAAGTGTCTTCGGTCGTGCTCTGAACGGAAAAAGAAAGCAAAAAGGCTGGACAGCGAACCGAAAAAGATGCAAGTCTCACTTTTATCACTGTCAAACGGTACCCTTAGTTGTGACACGTAGGCTGTCTGCCATTGAAACCTACAGAGTGAAAGTAATGGGTGAAGCCGGAAAATCTATTTAAAGGAAAATACAAAAATTAGCAGTGGGAACAATTTTGCCCAGCCTTTCAGACCAACACAGACTTAAAAGTAAAGAATCCGGAACGGCGCAGCAGAAAACATCGCTCCGGTCGCCGAAAGGAACCGTAGAGACCGTTGAGTATTCCGGGCGAAGGCTCCTAATGGCGCCGTGTCCTTCCTCAGAAAGCATTTAGTGAAAGACTACACTCGCCGCCTTCGGAAGCACGAACGGTTGCTTGTGTGTGTGAGATTGTTGGCATACGGACGAAGAAGAGAAGACCAGAAATCCTGGTAAGAACACCACCCAGTATCAAAGTAGGCTTCACGGGACCACAGGAAGAAAAAAAAATAGTAGCACTAAGGAGGTCGGCGAAAGTTGCAGAGAAGAAAAAGTAAGCGAGCCTACTAGACAGCTGACAGGAAATGCCGCGGAAGGGAAGAATGCAAGAAGACGGAAGAACAAAATGGATGGCGCAAATAAATAAACACTGGCGCAGGAAGTTTTTGCCTCGACCAAGAAACGGGAAAAAGGCGCCTTCCTGGCGCCGTTGCACGTTTCTGCAGGAACTTCGCTTGGGTGCCTGTCACCCGCTTTTACAAGTGATTGCGGCTGCCTACTCCAGAAAATAAAAAGAAACTAAATAAAAAACTACTCTTAGATAAATCGAATGTGTTGTAATAAATAGGCAAGATAAAAACCAAGTGTCTCAGCTGTAGATAACTTACGCGCTATGCAACGAATAAATTAACACGATTTTTTTTCATGGCGAGACATTTCATCGCGAGAACTGCAAATTGCCTGCTGTGTTGAAAATGGAAAGCTTTTCCGCAGTGAAGCTTTTAAAGGTTAGAAAGCGCAAGCAAGTGAAAACTCTGCATTACAATTTAAATACTGATTTTTTCCCTTTTAAAATTAAAATTATAAGGCTGCAAAAAGGTAACGCTGAAGCACGGATTTATTTTCAAGAAGCAAATAGTATATCAAGGTGACCTTTGACATTCTACGAAATTAGTTTGGATATTGTTTTGTAATTGGATCTGTGGTAGACGATAACCTACAAACGTTTTTCGATTTCTTCTCGCTTTGATCAGAGAATTTGTGTTGGCTTCATTGGTGCGAGAAAGGCTACTTTATCTAGGCGATGTGACGCTACAGGAAAGAACTAAAACCGTGTTCGTTCTCACATAATAGATGAGAGGAATGAAAAAACCTGGTCTTAACTATTCAACTGATTCTTCATCGTGTTAGTAGGGATGAACCGCCGAAGGTGCTGCTGAAATTATTATCTTGACACCTCATTTTGTAGAATGTGGTTTCAACACACACTGCTGCGTAAGGAATTAAATTTCAATATAAATCACCTTTTATAGATTTATAATAATGGCACACCTACGTTTGGCTGTGAAGAAGGCAGACATGTAGCGAAGAGCTGCCTGGGCCCGGCGCATATATTTGTGACGAGAGCTAATACAATGAAAATGTGTTGTTTCATACAAACGGACGCTACTTGCAAAGGGTGCGATGTTCATCATCGACTGACTACAGAAAGCTGGAGTCTTAGGCTTCTTACTGCACTTTCAACACTACTTCCCGAATAATGAAGCCGCATGACAGCATCATGAATCGCCTGTTCTCTTATTCCTTACGCGCTCTTGTCTTTCGGCTGCACCGCGAGTGCTACGAGTCACCGCTTGCAGCTCTGATTTTGATTTTGTGGAAATTGCCCGTCTATCTGATACTTACCGATGGCACCCTTCAATGTATACCTGTGTTGCAGCTACTGCTATGCGTCAGAAAGTGGGAGATTATGCTTCTCTCAATTATTAAGCATGTGCCTACAAACCAGCTTACTTCCCAAAATTGGTCTCGAATTTCAGATTTCGATGGAATTCAGACTGTAGCTATCTTCAGACACATCGTCTGAAATTAAATGAACATTTTTTTTCCTTGCGCCTTCACCAATATTAGGCTTGGTTTCGTTTAGACGGTTTAACGTCTCAAAGCGATTCAAGCTATGAGGAACGGAAATTTCAACTCCTAGAATTCTATAACTTCCACTGACATCCTACAGTACATGAGCGCTTTGATTTTTGTCCTCATTAAAAAGTAGCCACAGCGGCTAGTATTTGATCCCACGTCCTTGGGTTTTACTACTAAACAATCAAAACACCACTGAGCCACTAAGGCGGGGCCGTCGTGGCTGAACAAAATGTGTCGCCTGTTTGTAAAAATCTTCCGAGAAACATGAACTGTTTTGTGTGCGTTATCTAAAGCGATTTTTTTTTTCTGTTACTGAAAATGCGTTTAAAAAAGGAGTTCAGTAAACGGTAAACCCACAATATTCTTCAATGTGCATTACAACTGAAGACTAAAACCGTTCTGCCTTTCAATATATTACCGTCCCAGCAAACGATCTCAGATGAGTAAAGTTTCAAGAACAGCACGATATTGATAAAGAGAAAAGGAAGATATCACGGAAAGCGCTGACTCACGTTAATCTTCTTGAAATGGCATACCGATTCGCCTAGTTTGATTAATGGGGTTAACGCCGCAAAGCTACTCAGGCTATGAGAGACGTCGTTGTATAGGACTTCGAAAATTTGCACCGCCTGGTGTTCTTTAACGTGCACTGGCATCGCACAGCACACAAGCGCCTTGTTTTTTGCCTCCATTCAAAAAAGCGGAAGCTCAGGCCGGGATTCGATTCCGCAGCCTTTGGCACAGTATTTGAGCGCCCTGACCATGCACTACGCCACAGCGGCGGGAAAGCATAGGTTTTAATTAGTAAAGTACACCTCATCTTGATTATAAAACTGCAACCCCAGTTACCTTATACTATATACGCGCGCGTACTGGGGCATTTTAGAATCAATGTTTGCACCTGGCAATAACTACTGACTCAAGACTGGCTCTGATATGCTACAAAATAGTTTTTTTTTTCTTTGCAACGCTGGCTTTACGACAGACTTGCTGTTAGGTAAGAAGCCTGGGTGTGAAAGAATGCCACATCCTTAAATTTTCGCTTTCAACTGCAATCATAGGAGCACCCAAAGTAAGCAGTTGAAGTTTCTGACCGTTAACTCAGCACGCCATCTATTCCTCGATGGGAAAGTGAGAAGGATAAAAAAAATGTCAAACACTTCTTGATGAAAAAGCATCAAACTTTCCGGAAAGCGAGTCATGGTACGCGCCTTCGGAGGAGCAACGGCTCAATTTTTATTGAATAAAAAAATCGCGAGGGGTGCATTTAAGTCTGCTTACGCGCATAAATCAATATTGTCAAGGGGCGAAATTTTTTTTTTTGTTTTTTTTTTTGCGGGGGGGGGGGGGGAGGGGGGGACTTACACAAATATAGAAATCACCATTGAGTTCGCCATATTCAAATTAGGCTAGAGAGCAATTTTCTTGAAGTTCTGAGGAGAAAAAGTTTCAAGGCCCCGGGGGTAGGGGGTGAGAGTATTTTAGTGGTGGCCCGCCTAAATTTGTGAGTCACCGCTCAGTTGCCCATACTACACTCAGGTTCGACCCTGATTCTGGTCAAATTCGGGCGCGGGCGGACGTCGAGGATCCAGGGGGCTTAATTTAGGGGTGGCCTATCAATTTATTGTCATCACTTCACTGTTGATAATTAAATTAGGTTTGACATTGATATTGGTCCAATTTTGAAGAGGTCAAAGTTTAGATGTACAAGGCGCACGATATTGGAGGTGATCGATCCTAAACTGGAGCTCGCCACTGAACTGACACTACTCGAATAAGGTTCGACATCAATTTTGGGCAAAATGTGACAAAGTCGTACCTGGGTGCGGGGTGTGGTGACGAATTTGGGCGATTTCCCATTCAAATTTGGTTTTCACCACAAAATTGGTCATCCTCGATTAGGTTAGACATTCATTTTGGTCAGGGTTTGACCAGCTAAAACGTTAGGGAGGTAGGCGGCGTGATTTGGGGGTGGCCCAACCCAAGTTGGAAGTCACCATTGAACTGGCTGTACTTGAATTAGGTTGAGCAACACTTTTGGATGGCATATCAGAAATAAGAGATCCCCATGAATTTCGCCTTATTCTAACTAGACTGCATACCAAAGTTGGTACCATTGTAATAATTATCCATGCAATAGAGCATTGTCAAATTGTTTTCAGCTCGTGCGGACACGCAGTGACGACAGGCTGTGTCCACACTCTCTGCTGAGGCGCTCTGCCGACGCACTCAATCTAGGCCACACATAACCCAAGACACAAGAGGTCTCATATAGGACAATCGTGTTGGGGGTGAGCATGGTATGCGGTCGAGGCAAAGCGTTGTGCTCAGACTAATGCAGCTGCGCTGACGCCGAGAGCCTGCTTAGTGTCGAATGCAGAACGAAAGCTCTGAAGCGCAGTTTTAAAAGATGCTCAAGTTAGTGTCAACTAATGCCACAACAGACAACCGTGCAAGGTTGCAGAGTAGAACGAAAATGCAACAACTTCCAAAATACTGTGTGTACAAACTAGCGCTCATTATTCGCTTTACCACCGGAGTAGTTAATTGTCAATAAGAGTTTCTCCTTAATGCGACTTATAGCATTACAAAAAAGAAAGAGGGAGGCACTTGTTTAGTGCTGTCTCGAATTATTGATTTGAATATGCCTGTGCGTAAGCAAAGCGTATATCGTGGCCGAATGAACTCTACACGGGGCTTTTAACCCATTAGAAATGTTATGATTTTCTGTTTGTTAAAAATATTTCATCCACGGAGGAAGTGTTAGGTGGAAAAAGAGAGAGCAAAACGCTTCAGGAGCAATCTTTCCCCGCGTGCACGATGGTTTCTTCAATTTTGAAACAGGTTGTTCAAACCAGCACCCCTTCATTTTTACGCCCGCTAATTTACCGGTTCCCGCAGGGAGACGTCGCTAAATGTCCTCACATTTTTTTTTTCCTTACGTGCAGCGATTCGCTCTGCTGAAGGCGTTTGCGGCCAGGGCCACAAGAAGAGCGATGCGTAAAAATAAATTAATGGGAGACTAAGGAACAAGTAGTTTATTGAAGATATCGGGAAATTAGAGGCTGCTTTCTTCGCTTAACCATTCACCCATGCTCAAATTACTTATACAGTAAGAGATGTATTTAAGAATGCAGCATTTATGTACAGCAAGAAACAATGTTTTATTCCACACCTACTCCACTCTTTATTTTATATTAAGCTCTCAAATTATTATTATTACGAGCAGTAAAATTGTGAACATTAATACCGGCAAATGTTTATATTTTACAATTCAGAGATAAATTTTCTAAATGTAATAATAGCAAAGGGAAGAGAAAGCGCCATCGTTGGAACTTACGCGGGCTTCGGCATTCTTGCACGGGGGAGAAAAATGAGCAAGGAAGAATATACGACCGTTGGAGGAACTTGCTATTGTTCAGGACCTCGTGCAATCGCTGGCTTTGACACGGCCTGAGAAGAGAGAAGATGCAGCGACTTGAAGCCCCGATGAGCAATTTTTACGGACCATTTACCTATAGCGTCGTAAACCGCTCTCAGGTCACGATGAGTACGCGATCAGACGCTTGCTCAAAAAAGAGTTTTGGGACGGTTTTTGCTGCGTTATTGGGCGAAGTTTGATTAAATTTTGGCGTCTCTCACTGCTGATTTTAGAAACTGACAGTCATTTACACTTTTGGCAGACAAGTAAAAAACAAATGTTCGTCTTCCATCGAATGTTCAAAGAAAGAGGGCTTTAGTTTTCTGAAGAGCTTTAAACATACGTTCAGGAAAGAACTTATACCAAGAAATCACTTAAAACTATTTACCGCCATAAAATTGATCGCTTTACTTTTTTATTTTGCATTGTGCCTCGCGCTATTTATATTGCATGATTCGGCTTTCGGTTTGCACGCTTCTTTGAGCGTGACACACGGTTTCAGTTATAATCAATCATGTATAGCATCAGGCACAGAATACTCACCATGTCTCCATGATCAAAACATTTCTACCGCGTTACGAATCAAATATTAATAAGTACTTCATGAAAACTTTTGATCATTCCACTGGCACGTTAGCGAAGGAACCCGCGCCACCATTTCATGCTTACGGAACCCCTTAAATCATTTTAAACACCAGAAGCACGCTCCATAACCGTTTGGCCGCACCTGCCCCTTGGGCTACCTGCAACAAGATTTAATATGAAGGCTACGATATTTTTATTCTACTTCAAGCAGTTTTCCAGCTGAAACG
This sequence comes from Amblyomma maculatum, assembly GCF_055883805.1. Lineage (NCBI taxonomy): Eukaryota > Metazoa > Arthropoda > Arachnida > Ixodida > Ixodidae > Amblyomma > Amblyomma maculatum. Next base: position 59,460,927 of record NC_139349.1, on the reverse strand, counting down.
TTTATTCTCAGGGTCATAATTCAAAGCCGGCAAGAGCTCATACACGTGCGGACTTGCTCCTTAATATTAATTGGAATATGCGTTTCTACTTTTACATCCGTTATTTTAGGTGTAGACGTATACTATTGTAACACTAACAATCATGTGTCATTTTATTAACAGCGTTATCTGATGACATCCGCAGACAATCGTAGGACTCTGCGCATTAGCGCGATGACAATTAAGAGAAATAAAATGCGGTTCTCGCATTTAAGGGCATTAGTGCGCAAATCGTCACGAGCGAAGCGAACCATAATAACTCAGCTGAACAGGAATTTTGGATTAAGCCCAATTGCAGAGAAAACTAGCCTACTCCTTTTAGATTGGTGGACGATAAAAATGGAAAAGGAAGCTCTAGAGGGGCGATAATAATACTTGCTGTAACTAGACAATATTATCTCAAGAGGCCAGCAAGAAAAATTTTGGCGGCGACGCAATAATGCTGTGATGCCAAACATCACATAAAAATATTAATATTACTAATACTTTGATAGCGGGAAGCTAGCACTTCCAGAAACCTGCCAAAATGCAAGGCATGTTCGCTCAACCTTTATGTGTCAAAGAATTATTTAATTTTACTCACGTAAATCACACAACTTTTGTCGCTACTAGAACAGACATCGGATCATGAGGAGAAACTTGTTGTGCACATAATAAAAAAAAAAAAGGAAAGCTTAAAACCAGCTAGCAGAATTTCTCTACCTTAAGTAAAACATCAAAATATACCATGCGCTACTCAAAACTCACATTTTAAACGAAAACAAACCATGGATAATGTAATCATCAGTGCTTCTGGTAAAGTGGTCTTAAGAAAACAGTCTTTATACTGTCGTCGTGCCATGTGGACATTATCGCATAGATCAAAATTATAAGCTGAGGCCTGTGTTACGCAGCAAGTGTCTGTGATCTAGCGAACATAAAGGGAGCATATTGACTCTAGACAACAATTTTAGACAGCACGAGCAAAATGAAAATGAACTTAGCTTTTAAAGATTTAAATCTAAAGCGCTAAAAGAAGCGGAGCTAGTCCAACTTGGTTAATCTGTCTTCTTTTTTTGTTTTGAAATATTCGCGGTCATTAGGCACGCGTGTGAAACGAATAAAATATCCGCGAGTTAAAAGATGTTATATATTTACCCCTTTTCTTGGCAGAAAAAGTGTACAAATTGACACATCTTGACTCTCTGGTTGAAATCATGCTCGTTTAGTTTAAAAAACCAATGTTATAAATGCTATCTTTTATCAATTGTGCACTTTAAAAAAATGAAGACGCTGAAGGTCTTCCTTAAGTGTGGAAGGGGATGGTGTTAATGAACCCTGTCACGTCTTTTTTTATTATTATTATCGTTAGCTGCCACCTGCTTGTAATGAGATTGCACAAGATAACTATATAGCTCGGTTTGTAGATTCTTTTTATTTCTTTATAGAGTGTGCGACGCTTCTGTTTCTGGTCCATGTCAAATGAGAGCTTGATGAGTACAGTGCTGAAAGCCGCGGGCCAATAGCGACTGCCGCCTCGCCCGCCGAGGAGCCACCGCCGTCGGCCTATATATCGCGAGAAGTAAGCAGCGCCAGGCCTCCGTATACTTTTCCTGCTCACTAAAACACGACCTAGCTGCTGCTGCCTTAGACTGTGGTGACGTCGTCGGTGATGAATACAACAGCCCTTAATTCTTTCTTGAATTGGTTTACAGTACCCGTATCTCTCTCACATGCTTTGTGGACACCTGAACCGAGCTTCTTAACGTTATAGCTTTAAGAGACTACCATTTCAATACAGCTGGCAGTAGCACTGACTGGTCGTAGTGAAAACGATGTTAATAATCATAACAAACGTATTTATTCGGCCTGAAGGTTTCAGTTGTGATTATCACGGCATGGAACCTCGGCGATGAGTCTAATTTGAACTGCAAGTGCAGTAAATTACGATGTACATATTGGCTGAATGCATCATTACCGTTTGAGTTGCAAATGACCTCAGGGACCAAATCCAATCACTATCACACTCATAATCTGGTTCCACATAGGTTCCAGTTATAAACGGAACATTTGAAAGAAGTTCCGGTTATAAGTGGAACTTTTTTACCGGTTCCACTTATAACTGGAACTTATGTGGAACCAGATTAAGAGTGCACTATAGATGCCTTCGTTTTTACCTTAAAACAATAAAATACACTTTAGTCGAAACGAGCTCAACTGTTCAGTCAAGAGACCTGTGAAAGGGGGAGCATCTCACTGAATGAGTCGAGTCAGCGACAAGTGGAAGGTTAAATAAAAAATAAAAATAGGGTTCAACGGAGCCGATTTCTCAGACACTGCCATGTGATGCTCCTAGAAATGCGACCGCAGTGCTTCGCCAACTGCAGCACAAGGAGACACGAAGAGAATTACAATGAAGACGGCGCTTCCCCGACAAGACCTCTGAAGAGGTGGTACAGAAAAAGCAGCACTTTTCTGCGGTTTTACCTTCACACTTTCAAGATCACTTTCTGCTACCTTTCCTTTTCCATGTCGGGAAGGTACTTTGCTTTTATAAGTGTACGCGATAAAACAGCGCGAAGCGCCGGTCGCGTGAGTCGCTTGCAAACACACTTTTAAAGCTCCCCGCATGGTGTAGAAGTTCAAGAATGTTAGCGTCGTGTTTTTCAACTCGCCGCGAGAAAAAGCGTTTGGCTTTGAAAATAGATGAAGCAAATATTTGGCACCGTCGGTTTGACACCCATGACACTTGCCGGAAGACTCGATTTAGGTCACCGTTAACATCAAGTAGGACTGAATCTTGTTACTGATTTTTCCCATTTGCCTTTTCTTGTGGCTTCTTTTCGAAGCTCGCCTCCTATTCGGTGGTGCCCTGCAGTGAAGTTCATAACAGGGGATAAAAATAATACTCTTCATGATGTGTTGTTGCAAAACAAAAAAAAAGAAATACACAGCTTTTCCCGTAGACTGCAGGCTGCTCGAGTCTTGTCACACCTGTACTTTTTATTTTGTGGTATCTTTCAGGGCATAATATTTTTTTCCTAAGGCAAACTTGCGTATCTATTCGTAATAACGTATTTGTAGTTCATATGGAGGGCATTCTATTTTAGTATCGGAAAAATCGAAGGTGAATGAGTGCTTGCGGTATATTGGCAGCGGGCAGTGCAGGGCTAGTCATGAAAAGGAATTTTGATGTTTCCCGAGCAGTCTTGAATTCGGTGCTAAAAATGATTTCACACATAAGAAAGGCTTTGCCTCAAAAATTTAACTAAGACGTAAATATCAGCTAAAGCTCAGTACATTGTCAAATAGAATGGCGACTAACATCCACCTTTTTTCACAGCCTTTTCTTCCTTATTTGCTTTTCTTGTTTCTGTTTCTTGTGATGTGACAGATTAAAAATTAGCGTTCTCTTAGATGTTTCATAAAAGGCGAATGGCGAAAGCCTACCCTACTTTTCCCATCATGTGCTTCTCATCGTTTGTTTCGTGTTGGCGTTCGTTGAAGTGCTACGTATCATTATAATTGGTTTACAGGAAAAAAAATGCGTAGTATCTGTCACACTTGCTCCGGCAAATATAAGTTTCAGCGGTGCACCAGCGTTTATGTCGCGTGGCGTTCCTTGACACGGGTTCAAAACTGGGATTAGAAAGCAGGAACGCTAGAAAATAGCGCGTCTCACGGAATCTCACGAAAAATGACAGATCTCGCTCACCAATCTCGCGCAAGGAATTTCTTTCCATGAGCGCAGAATGACTTTAGCCTTAATAGCTAAAGCCTTTGATTATTACTGGGAACAAGCGTGCCCAAGAAGCGCTTCTGCCAGCCTCAGCAGGCGAAACGGCGAAAGTTCATTGCTGCGCTAATTAGAGATGACTCGCTTGGTTTTAAATCAATCGAGGGGCATCGTACGAGTATTTGCTAGAGTGCTAGCCTAAAGGTCTGACATTTTCATACGAGTGTCCTTCATCCAGGTACCTTATATACCTTACGTCGCTATGTGAACATCAATTGGCCCTGTTCAATAAATTTAGAAGATGCCACCTTAGAATACCCTCTGCTTACCTTGCTCCTGAAAAACTGCATTCTTACCGCTAGCGTTTTCAGAGAACATTGCCTGGGCTTAAGTACTGTGTTATCAAATGCAGATTACGCTTGTTAAAGGGGAGAAGAGCTTGGTGGTCCGGGGAAAAATTGCAAACAGCGGGATTGCATTGAAAATATTAAAAGGAAAAACCGCCTGTCGTTCACTGCATGCTTGCACAATGCCATTACTCCCGCTCGGCGAAATAATCAACAAGTGCCGTGCCATTATAGCCAGCTATGGTGTAGCTGCACGTCTGAGAGATGTGTCAGCATATTCGCAAACAGGGGCATTGCGGAGAAATTTCCTAGAGAAATAGGAACTCTCGTGAAGGCGCCAACCGATTCACGCTTGTACGCCGTAAAGGACGCGCATGTGCTCTGATTAGATGTCACTCCAGGTGAGCCATCCCCGGATAGCTCAGCAATGCAGTTTTCCTTGCTCCTGCCGGTGGGGTTGAGACTTGGGCATTTATGTCTCTGTATCTGTTAGAACTAAAGACCACAAAAGTGAAAGGCGCAATACTTCCAAGCCTAGTACATGCATTGCTAATGGCCACTTTAATGTATGCAGTGTGAAGAACTTCACATAGAATGCTTTACTCAATAAAATGACCGTACAGGCAAGCTCTTGATACCACATTATTAGGGCAACGGCGAGACAGGCGTGATTGAAAAAAGGCAACAAAGGACGAGCGCTGACTCTCAATTGATGCTTAAATGCAGAACATCTGACCAATGCACGGCAAGAGCAATCAATCATTGACCAAACAGAATGGTGAAGCTATACATTTGTGAGAGAAAACTTAAAAACTTGTGGTCATTTAAGCTTCGCCTTGAAGACGCGAGAGCTGGATGACAACCCGACATATGAAGCCCCGTTTTTCCAAGTGACGTAAACGTGCCTGGGTAACGTAAAGGCGTATCTTGTCTGACTCAACATCCAAAATCTGGAGGTTGATTCCCATTCCTCCTTCCCGTCTCAAATGTGAAGTCCGAATTGACAACTCCTCCCAAATTTCTAATCTCACGTGGCTTCGTTAAGTACCACAAGTATTTGAAAAATTATTGCTCAAACATGTAAACGGGCGCGACCTGACTCAGTATTCAAGTAATCCGGACGGTTTTATTATTATTTCACACTCCCATCTCAAAGTAGCTACCCGATAACGTGGCGTTTTGGGCTTTTTGGTACATGATACGAGACTACCACAGATTAGCAGTGAACACATGAACAGGACACTCGCGTTGTTCGTTTCCTTATGTGCCCTGTCCTATTCTACGCTGCACTCTCGTGCAGTTAAACGACAGTTGGCGGTTCCTGACAATTTGGTCATATCATGTGGTCCTGTGACATCGCACAACCTGCCGATTGGAGGAGGGCGAAAAGTTTGGTATGTTTGTAAATATTCATAATGGATGCTACGGTCCAAACAAACAAGCCCACCGAAGAAAGGCCACGCACGAAAAGCGCTTGTCGTGTGTGGGCTTTCTTTGGTGGGCTCGTCTTTTTGCGCCTTTACATCGTTACGAACCCGCCGAGTAATCAGTGTCTGGTCAAGTCACTTTCCACTGTCACCTGCCAAAGGCATGCTTGTGATCTTTATCTCACAAAGCGAACGGCCGTGTCAACATTGACGCTGGATTTTTCGGAGAATGGTGTCTCTGGCGCTGTCGCATTATCATCACCGATGCGGTGCTGTGGTGAGGCTTTCAAACTCAAACTGGCTTGGTTACTTAACCGTCCTCCACCTTGTATCCGCCTAGATGGCGGAGCTTCTGTTCCCATAATATGTTCTTTCTGTTTTGTTTCTTCAAAATCTCTTGTACCTGTGCGTGAGGGGGGGGGGGGGGGGGGGGGGGGTGTAGTTGGAGAAAGTCCTTTTTTATAATGTTGATATACAGCAGGGCATGTAAAAAACCGCGGATAATACATAGCCGCATAATACAAAGCCGTTGAATGAATCCCTGAATTAAAAGATGAAATGATGCTGACGACTAGTGTTAAGCACAGGATTTCGAAGGTGGCGTAGGCGCTCGATTTATGCTTTGCTGCTTGAAATCCTAATCGTTATTAAGCGAAATATGAGGATAACACTACTTAAAAGCATGTCATAGCAATATGCTAATCTTGACTAAATGAAGCGTTTAGGCAAATCGGTAAATTTGTTCATATATAGCTGCATGGCGTCAACAACAAATGCGTAAGAAAGGAACACCTATAGACAGCAGCACTTTTAACCCAGTGCGTTTGCACTCAGTTATCAGGACTGGACAACCTCGGCACCCATTTATTACATGACACCACTGAAATCACCGTCTAGCGAAGAAAGCGCAAACACAAGAACTTGAACGATGCTTGCTTGAAGGTGAGGACAGTCTTTGAAAACGAGTGTTATCTCTAGAGGTGAGCCTATTGAAACATCATTGACATAAGATGGAGGCGCAGTTTGAAGAAAATGAACTATGCAGGCTGACAAACAATAAATCTTTGCGCTTTTACTGGAAGATGTATTTCACGAGCGGACCATTCAGGCCGGGACAAAAACATCACTTCTAAACACCGACCAAAAATAGGAAAATAAAACGTGGCCAACTTTTGCAAACCTGTACAATATGGGAAGTTCTCCTACAACATAATCAAATGTAAATGTAATGCATGAAAAGTAAAGCGAATGTTCGTGCCTTTAAGTGTTCCCTTTTTCTTTGTTTCTGCTTGTCGCGTTGCTGTTATATGCTCATGTGCTCCATGGGCATGCTCCGTCATGCGTACTCGCGCACAATTAGTGAAACCTGTCCATCTACTCTGCTGATTTACCTCAGGGAAATAAAACCAACAAATTCTTACTCTGAGGAAGCAGCATTTTCGCTTAAACAATAATCTTGTGTTCCATTCATATTATCGATAATGTGATAGCAGGTATTTTACTACTGATTATTACTACCCTACGAACGCCGCAACACTCAGTAACACGTTTCTCAAGATCATGTTTCTTATGGGCGCCTTGTATGGTTTCCAGAAGATAGGCACTAATTGGATGTTCATCCTTGTTTTATTTTTAATCTGTTTAGTGTAAAATATTCTACTTGATAAAAACCGTTAGTTTTCCAGCCTTGGAGAAGACATTACGGTGAAAATTGAGAATTATTGGTAATAAACCAATAATTGCGATAAACTTAATGTAAATAACGATAAGGAATGTTGAAGATCAAGACAAAGGAAAAAGAAACACGTGGAATAAATACCTCCTGTCGCGAAGGTACGAGAAACAAATAGCTAAAATTACTGTCCGTGCTATATCTATGCATTTCGGTCTTGCTATAATGATAATATAGGTAGGATGTCATGCAAACGCCGGGCAGTGTCGTTTTTTTTTACTGTCCCAAGGCGCAGGCTCACAATATATTAGCAACATTACGCTTAGTCTTCGAGCCAGCTTTGTTGCAGCAGGCCTTAAACAAAGTTTTTTTTCAGCGCGCTCGCTGTTCAGTCTTCATTTACAGCAAGTATCGTGCAACCTTCCCTCCTAGTAATAAAATCATGGTCTCGTTCCAGAAGAGCCAAAAGCTGCTTCGCTAATTCTAAAGTGCGCAAAAAAATCCTGTACATTTTTTTTCTTAAGTATGCTAATGCTGAAACTATGAAAAATGGATATTGTATTCGAGTTACGAAACGAGCAGTCCTGCTGGAATGCTTTCATTCCTGTTTGTATCTTTATGCTTGATGTATTTACAGATATTGCTAATCCCATTCGTGATTGTTGCAGGTGGATATATTAGTACAAAGAAAGCGTATATACAGCATGTTAGAAACACATCATTACATGACCCTAATATAAAATGCATAATGTACAAAAACAGCCAGAAATGTTTAGAAATGAAACAGAATTACAAGCAGCTGTTACTGATAATATGCGCAAATGAGAATTATGCAGGTATTACAACACTACACTAAGAAGAAAACAAGAACGCACTGTTATTATGTGCATGCACTTAAGTTACAAAGATTAGGAGTAGCGGAACCCAACGGGCGACATACTGACAGAACGTTCAGTTGTGCTAGTTGGTAAATATGCGTATTTGTAAAAGAGAGCGAACAACGTAGGACAAGAACAATTATGACACGGGGAGAGCGCTGACTGTCAACTAATGTTTTAGTGCCATCACATAGCACTTAGAAAGGAAAAACACGAAGTACATCTTATGTGGCGCTGAAATCAATAGAAAAATTGATAGGCAGAGAAGAGCGCGACGCTCAAAGACAACCAAGAAGCGCTCTCTCTTTGTCATTGAGTGACAAATGGTCTGCTGACACGCTTTGGCTCTTGACTGATATGCAAAGCTCCAATTCTTTCCAGCGTGTTCTGATTGCAGTGCGTGTAAAGAACCTATGGGCAACGCCACAAGGCTGCACAAATTTTCTTCTTCTGTTTCATTATTTCAAACTTTTTGCAGTGGCGTACCAGGTATGAAGGTTCCTTGTTCTTGTCTAGATTGTTTTTGTGCTCCAGCAACCTTTTATTTAAGCAACGCCCCGCCTGCCCGATGTACGGGGCTCCGCAGGATAGTGGAGTTCGGTAAACACCTCCTTTGCGACAGGCGGCGAAATGATCCCTGTGTGCCCTTTTCTTTATTCCGACCGTTGCATCTCCTTTTGGATTGCCGGACATAGCTGTTTAAATTTGGTGGGAGCTAATATAGTTACATTTACATCGTATCGACCTGCCCCATTTTTCAGCCCACATGGAATGCCGGTAAGGAAGAACAGCCACTTTTTTCCTTTTTTCCCCTCGGTTATCAGGAGTTTGCTGCGTGTCCTGCTGTTTCACCCACTTGAGCAATCGAGAGCAGGCCTCTGTTACTCTAAACATTGGGTACCCGGAAAGCCTGTTACTTGAGAGTTGAGATTGAAACCTGTCGCTTAGGCCATGGTGGCAGGATTTTGTCAAAGTATTCGGAAGGCAGGAACTTACGATGCCGTTTTTAACAAATTTTAAATGGCCTCAGTTTGAACTAAGGAGCGCTTTTTTGATCTAGGGTTGTATTTCCAGCAAACATGATCGCGACCGAACCGTAAGCGTATATCCAAGAACTGCAACTCATCGTTCGATGGTGCCTCGAGAGTGAATTCAAGTCCCCAACCACCATTTCTGAGCACTTTCACAATGTCATCCATGCACTCTACCAAGCGACATAGGTCCGTAAACACAAGTTTGTTCGCAAACCTCATGGTCTATGCTCACAGTCCCGACAGTTTCCTCTCGAGGTCCCTATTCACGTACATAAAATATTTCCGTAAAAACCGGGGCGACGCTTGACCCGATACACACTCCTGCCTTCTGTTTATAGAGTTTGCCCTGCCAAGCCACGACTTTCAAAGACAGGTAAAACCAGAGTAGTTCTAGAAACTGTTCGACTGTCGTGGGTTGGCAGGGCGAACTTTATTCACAGAAGTCAAGAGTGTGTACTGGGTCTAGCGTCGCCCTGGTACATAGTAAAATAAAAAAGAACTGCAGAAGCGGGAAAAAAATACAAATATTCTAGTTTTGCAGGAATGTCGTACTTTTCATTAGTTGTGCAACGCCTTTAATTAGTTCAGTAATTTGTCTGAGTACTTTTTATGGCCAGTACACAAAATTTTAATGTTACTACAGAACGTTTCTGCAGTCACAAGATTTCCATTGCCAGAAACCGCATGGATACTCTTGTGACATGAGAAAAATATTTTTACTTTTTTTTCCCGACTTACTTATTACCGTAAATCACGTCCTCTATAATAGTTGAGATATTATGGTTTCAAAGGTTGGTTTCGGCCGTTATTTAGTTCTACTTGAAGTATTCTAAAACGAGGTTGATTGCTTTATGGGCAGTAGCGTCCAAAAGCGACCCAGCTTATGAGAGACGCCGTAGTGGAGGGCTTCGGCAGTTCCGAACCACCTGGGGTTCTTTAACGGGTACTGACACCTCACATCATACAGGCACCTTGATTTTCGCCTCCATCGAAAAGCGGCTGCTTAAGTGTGGATTCGACCCCACATCCTTGGGCACGCTAGTCGAGCGCCCAACCACTGTACCACCGCGGCTGGCTTACTTTACACTCTTTGGGTACAGACATCGAGCGCCCTAACTACTACACCACCACGGCTTTTTTTTTTCCTTTACTACCAGTCAATAAAGTACATACAGGCATAAAAATCACTGTCTACCAGTGGCTTACGCTATGTATTAAAGCTTTTTAATATTGATCAATCCATCGACCGCAGCCATTAACTAAGGCTGCTCAGGCTGAGTACGGAGAACATCTCTGAGAAATGTTATACTTTTAATGAAGTTATCCCTCACCGATCGTACATTTTATTCTGCGTGCCTAAATGCCATCCGCATTTTCCAAATGTTATCGAGGCCCAGCATGATAATCATGTCCTACGGGATTTTGTCACTTTGTACAGGTAGAAACCGCACGCTGTGAGAATTAATGGGCAGATCTTTTTTTTTAAGCTTGTTTGTAGTATATCCCAGGGAAAGCCAGGATCATAGCAGTCTATAACAACGGGATCGATGGTCCGTGGTTTTTTACAGATTGTGCAGTTGATTGTCCAAGGTAAACAATGTTTTGATCATGTATGATAACGACCTGGCTCATATAGGCACAAATGTCGTAATTGTTTTTATTCCGAGAGATGTTTAGACTTTTTAACTCGGGCTTGATGAATTGGGAATTTGAGGTCAGCAAAAATCTGACATTATAAGCCTAGCTCTTGAAAAAAAAAATGATTCCTTTTCTTTCGTCAAAATAAACCAGTTGACTAAACGGTTAGCCTTCAGCTTGTTGCCTCAGTCGGAGATTTGGACGGCTAAAATAGTAACATGATGAGTTTTTTTTTTTTTAAAGAAATATTGAAGGAGAACACTCACCATGAGCTAATTCAGTCCAAACATCATAGAATAATTGGCATCCTTACACGCTTCTGTATTTTTACTGCAACGCAACATATTGGATTTCTTTTTTCTTTTCTATTTTCTCTATGTTAGCGCACGGCTATTTCGTGGAGAGCAATATGACCTAATCAGACTAGTCAAGAATCTTGTAATATGACGCCCATGAGGAGGAGGAAGATGAGGAGGAAAGGCAGGGAGGTTAACCGGTAAAGGAACTGCTTTGCTACCCTTCTACCCTAGAGAGGGGTAGAAGGGTATAAAAGGTGTGGGTATGACGCCCATATAAAACGCATAAGTAATGAACTAGAAATACAGCCCCCGTCAAACAGTACACAAAAAAAAACGTAAATAATAACTGTTTTCAGGAAAAACTGGCAGGTCTGGATGCACTTACAAAATTATAAAATGCCGGAAGCTGTCACATTTCGGAAATTATTTGCACTAATAGTAATTATGGTGGCCAGAATGGGTTGTTCTCTGGCATACAAAATGTGATCTCTTTCTTTACCCTGTCAAACTAAACTGCACAGTATTATATGCAGTTTTTGATGAATGCAATTATGTTGAAATTATGTTTTCAATTTTATCGAAATTTCGTTTTCTCTATTAAGCTCATAACATTTGAAAGCGACGGTTTTAAAGACGTGGACGTCTAAGAAGTCTGGGCTCAGGGCTGAGCAGCCAATACATCACTGTCCCGAATGTGACAGGCGTTAGCAGTTCCTGCCATCACACTCGAAGCCAATGCAAAAACGGACTTCTGCTCTGAGCTGTGACAGCGAGATAGAAATCCATCCATTTATGTTCGTTCTTTGATCCCCGGACAGACACAGTGTTCATAGGCCATGCACCCACGTTCCTTTGGCTTGGGTACAGCGGAGTTCTGCACTAATGTCTGTGATCTTGCACGCAATATACTACCTTACAACAGTGTGACAATGAGTATGTGTGAATAAAATAGGCATAATTAAGGGATTCGGGATTGAACGATTAGTGCATGCACGCGCACGTGATTCCACAGAGAGAGCCTTGGACGGGAGGCAAAAACGCTTTCGTGTCACACTCCTATTATATGAGGCTTATGTATTCATCATACGTTTTATGCTATTTCTTCTGTCTACCAATTTCGTTTGTGAACGGGGGCAGGTCAAGCCATTATTGGATTTTTATAGCCATCTGTAGCCTCAGAAGTATCCTAATTTTGCCGTCATTTCTTAAATATAGGCGTTGATTTAGCTTGTATACTGCTCTTTCCCAGCGCCAAACTGCAAACAAATAGAAAGATTTTACTCAAGAAAAATTAAACATTTTTGCCCTGCGTTAGAAAAAATAAGCCAACCAATATTCTCCTGTTAAGGAGCTTGAAACGAAATTTTCTTGCTTTTTGACGTAGCATCTCCCCGCCAAGAAACTGCGTGCCCTCTATGTCCTTAGCAAAGGTTAAAATTGACCTAAGCATTGAAATAGAAATTATTCTTTCATTCCACGCTCCTGGTGTGAGTAAAGTCTGGCAAAGGAGCAGCCTCGTTTTTTAAATATTTATTGTGAACATAAAAACATAGCCTAAAACACAGCCTGGCAAGGTAAAAAATGCCAAAGATGACGAAATTCTTCAAACTATTAGCCTTTAAGTGTTTACAAGGGAACTACTGTTTGCTCGTTGTACACGCACAAATTTAACAAGCACACAAATTTCGCACTTATCATACCTTAATTAGCTTACCTATTTCAAGCAACACTGATTACGACAGTAATAAAAAAACTCACTACGCAAGTACAGTTTCTTGACAATATGCGTTTTTTCAAGCAGTGTTGTGGCAGCGAATAATGCAACGGTGACTACAGCATCTGCTTTTACAGATAGAAAGAATTAAAGCAGCCCGTGGGCGCTACAGCAACTCGCAACTGCGATCAATGTCCCTTATGGGAACACAGAAAGGGCTCAAGAGCTGCTAGCGGTGGTCGGGGCGTAATTGCAGGTTGTGCCTCGCCCCTGTCTAAAGTCTAATGAGAGGGATAATGTTTCCCCACTCACGGTTTACGCCTGCGAACACACTAGACCTCTCAGCCTTCTTTCCTCCCTTAATTGGTGCAATACACGCGCTCTTGAAGATTTTCAAATTTATGTAAAGGGTTCTCTCACATAGAGCGCTACACGACATTTTTATTGTGTTTTTCTTTGTGCTTAAATCGTCTTAAACTTAAAAAGTGTCGAGTTAAAGGTTTGATCTCCCATGCTTTTTACGTCATTTTGTTCTTGTGCTTATAAGCTACTGTCAGGTTTGCATCCTCACGCCCGCAAAACGGTCTCCCCTTTCCACACCATATTATTTTGCCGTAGGTTTAGTTTTCCAGACGATAAGTATTTGCAGAATATATGCGCATTGGAGGAGGTTAAGAAATCCCTGATGTTCGGTGCAGCAAGAAGCAAGAGGTGGACGAACGATATTTACAGGTTACAATATTTTGCCGCCTTTCTTTGACGGCCGGAAAAGTCATTTTTTTGCTTCTATTCGTATCGCATATGTAGGAAATATATTGTTTAAAGAGTACCCTCTACAAATGTCTTAAAAGTACTTCATAGATACGAAATAGTGTTACTTATGTGTTCCTAAATTGGTTTACATACAAGAGCAGCAAACAGCCGCTTACAACAAAGCTAGGTAGTTTTTCGCATTGTCCAGTTTGAAATATTAATAAACTCATGGAGGTAATTGGTTAGCAAAACGGAAACACAATAAAATGCTACTGGTTCGATTTGAGATCACGACTTACAATTCCTCGCCTTGTGCTCTACCAACATGTCTACAGCGGTAGCTGCTCAATCCTTGATTTTCATCGGTATCGCGTGTGACCTGTATTGGGAGTGTTCATAAGCGCCGCCTTCTTCCATAGAGGCGGACGCGGAACGCAATTTTACGCAATTTTCACGTGAAACGTGATCTAAAGGAGAGGGTGGTAGCTGAGCTATGACCTCTTATGCTGCTATGATATCAAGGCTGCCAGGTTCAAAGCCCTCGTTGGGCTCATCAGCCAACAAATATTCATGAAGCTCATTAACTGCAGCTGCCTTTGTCTACTTCTGTATTGTATACAGACACTGAGATATTAAATTGATTGATTACTACTAAGCGGCTGCCAAATTCGGAACAATTTATGAAGAGCATTGTTATGCCGCTGTCAGCAGATTCCCCCTAAGCTTCGCACAGACCCATTTCCAGAAATCATAACACGCCTGTAAACAGCTGTAGGACACTTATTTTGTAACTCTAATCTAAAAAAAGAAGGAACTTTAGGGGTTCCGGGTGTGTTAGAATTTCTAAATTAATCGCATGTTGAACAGGATGGGTAGTTCAAGCGGTACAAATTATATATTATTTTGCATATATTTTACCCGTTTTTTTTTTCACCATTCCCTTCAGAATGCAACAAAGTGCTTTAAGATGGGCTGCTAAGCAATGCTTCCCAAACTTGCAATCCAAACTCAATGAGATTGAGTATAATGCAATAGTAGTAAAAACACTGCCTAAAACGTATCGTGTAGGTGTAGTAGGCTGCCCTCTGGGATAGGCGATAGCTCCGCCATGAAAATTGCACGCCGTTTATAGGCAATATGCCTACGCCGAGGGTTCTTAATCTGCGATCAGCCAAGCTGTTACTCATTCAGATTTTCTCATCAATATGTAGCCTGTGCGCTATCAGGGTCTCATACTTGTAGCTCACAGTGCCGTAAAGTCTAGAAATGAAGTAATTTTAGATAATATTGACAGCGGTGCTAACTACCTACATTCCCCAATCAAGATTGATGGAATTAAAATTTTGTTCTCTCCTCCCCGTTCACAGCCAAGACATTTTAGCGCGCCTATAATCGCATAGGTGGCCATGCAAAACAAAAATAACTTCAGGGGTCTGGCTATTACCCTGGAAGAGCGTGAATGAACAACGAGCCATTATTATAGGTCTTTTCGTCTCGTGTGACTGAGAAAACGTAATCGGCACCTAATCTCGAATCTGAAAATCATGCAAAAGAAAGACGAAGCAATGAATCAAACTGGTTTCAGTACCATAAGAAAATAAATTCAGATTAGCAGGAGAAGGAATTCCATCTTTAATATTTCTAAGTTCCCAGGTGACCGCCATGATTCCGTCTTCTCTGCGGAGGGAGACAAAAACAATTAAGAATATGTTAGCGTAACTAAACCAAATAGCACGCCATCAATGGACCGCCATCCGCCCAATATTGGGGGAAACCGGCCCCAACATTCGGGCCTATAATGGGGCCAATAATGGTGTTTGGGGCGCCACCCGTGCCAAGATTTAATCCAATCTACTAGACTGGCTTTTCTACAATGGCCCCCAATGGCAGACTAGGTTATTTATTGGCATGCAGCCTCACTCAACGGCTACCCAATATCTTCCACCCAAGCATACCCACTGGCTCCTATATAACGTACATCCAGCCACTCTCACTGGGTATCCAATACTTACAACCAAGCTTACTCACTGGTTTTTAATAACGTACTGCTATCCAGCTAGGCTCATCGGCTGCCCAACATCACCCCCCCCCCCCTCCCCAAGCTTGTCCACTGGCTTTGCATCACTGGCATCCAGGCAATCCCATTATTGTTTAATGTTAATTTTTGTGAATATTTTTTTATTTGATGGGTGTCACGGCGCAGATGCAGCTAAGGCCATCATGCGCCAAACACGGAATTGAGTTTGCTCTTGTGCAGGTATTTTACATGCAGCTAATAATATATATACAGCATCCTGAAAGTATACGTGCATTCACACTAAAAAGCCAGAATTGTTCGTTGCACGGATATTTATTATGTGCGCATGTGGTACATAGTGAAAAAAAAATAGGCAGAATTCTTTCAGACTTTCACAACTTCACCTCTGGTTAGGTCGATTGACAAGGTGTCGGCAGATGCCAGGTTGTAGGAAGAGCGCAAATTAAAGGCCGCTTCAGGTGTCTGCCATGCCAGCATCTCTAGCATGCGCCTTTTGCTCTCGGTTATAATGACAGCAGCTTTCAGCAGCATTTGCAGATGTATGCTTGAGCAGCTTAAATGTCACCATATAACGTCCTAAGCAAACTGCCTGTTATTCTATATTATGTTCCAGCATTAAATTAGATAGTCAGTATTAGTTGCAGTATTACGGTTTTCAGTAGAATGAAAATATTCATTCTTAGGACAAGAGGAGAGGTTATTCGGCCTATAGCGCTTCTGATAAGCAACAGCACAGGAAGCTGCACTGGAATCAGTTGCTTCCATTTTTGCGTTGCCAAGTACATAAGTGAAATTCCTTCTTATCAACGTAATCACGTGAGAAGAGGTAGAAAGGCATCTGACACGCACTTCACTTATCCACATGCATGTGGGGCCTGCTTACGCCGGAAATATAACCGACCGAAAATAAAGCAGATTGCCGAAAGAGAAAAAATATACGCTGTGCCTCCTGGCAAGACATCACGTAATCAGGACGTGAAACAAACTAGTTTGCTTATCGTGCGCCAAAGTGTAACATTAGAGGGTAGGATACGAGAAAACTACAGCCGCTCCCACACAGCTTTGAACTTATAAAACACTTCTTTGAAAACACGTGTGCAGCATATTCCGCCACAGGCGTCGCCATGCACAGGGCAACGGTAGCTGAAAATATAGTGCCCGAAAGCGTTTAGGTTTTCTGTGCAGCAGACCACTTGCGTTTCGTCCTCGGGCGAGGAAAGCAAATAAGAACTAATGGTTGCACTTGTGAACTTTTCCGAACTACAGCTACAGAGTCTGCGTGGGTGCAGGGGCTTCTTGCTTGAGTTTCAGCAGTTTCAAGTGGCTTGCAGGAGGTATTCTGGCTCCCAGCACTTTTTTCTTTCTCAAGCATTTGCTGTTTGTTTGTTTAGTTTTTGTTTTTTGCTCTATTTATTCAAGAAAGTGGGTACTTTGTGCGTTATGTATCGGTACTCGTAAAGGTCTCGGTATAGCTTGACTTAAATCCGCTTCTTTCGACATAACTGCAAAAAACATGCGCCTGCCGGAAATCACGTTTCCTTCGTTGAGAGATGAACACATGGGGCGAGAGCACTACCAGCACAACACCGCTACTGCTGCAGGCGTTTCGAGCAGGGCCCGACTGAGTAAACAGCGTAATGATATTAGCAGGGGGGCCAACAGGAACCGAACATGAAGCGGAAACCAGAAGCAGACAGTAATTTTTACTCGGAACAAGAACCGAACCCAACCACAAAATTTTCCGCCATCTTTGAACCGAGCCCACAGCGGAATTACTCAAATGAACAGTTTCAGACCATTTCAAGACACGGGTAAGTTCCCCCGTGAGGCACCCCCCCCCCCCCCCTCCTTTGCACCATGAGTAAAGGAAAGATCTCCCCCATGCAGGTTTCACCGCCGAGAGCTGCGATAGGCGGTGCGAAAATGGTACCTTATCTACGAAATAAGTATACAGGAGAGAAAACTGACGCCGACAAAACTAGGTATAAGTTTTCATAGTACGTGTTCCTTAACCTTGAAATATTTTAAAGCCGACGGACGAGGAGCCTTGGCTTTAATCGCCTCCGTATTTTATATAGTTGCTGCGAACATTAATCAAGTAGTTAGAACTGCTCGCTCGCCGAAGCGCCGCCTGCTAGTAGACCTCGTTCCTCTGTACATTTACTATCCACATGTCAAACTTAGATGAAACAATCAGCAATTGTGGAAAAACTATGGGTTCGTTACGGCATACGCACGAAGGTAGCCACCAGACACTGGCAACAAATTAAACTTTAGGGACTTTTTTTGTATTGAAATACCTTTTATACTCAAAAAGGTAATGGAATAAATGATAATTAAAAAATAAAAACTCATGCCCCTGGTGGGATCTGAACCCATAACCTGTGAGTTTCGCGATCTCCTCGATGGTGGTCGGTTCGGATCACACCAACGCTATGTGGTTTTGTATCCGCTTTTCTAACCACTTATGAGGACGATTGATTTGCTTTCCTTTGTATCACTGCCTGTTGACTCTCTTCTTGTTAGTGAAACAATGAAGCCCCGTTGCGTAGCGTTTACTTTTGAAACGTTTTCATTACATCATGCATCAGCTTTAGCATGAAGTGTGACTAAATGGAAAAGTGTTTACACAATTTGGAGGCTGTATATTGTAGGCGACGAGAAAACATAGGACGACGGATTTGGGGTAGTAGTAGAAGCTGTAAGAAAAAAGCAAATCACAGCACGTTTTCTACCCTCTCATACGTCATTACGCAGAGTAGCTGACGGGTTGCAGTGCTTGGCGTCCGAGGATTTAGAATGTCTAGTATTTTCTCCATCACTCCTCCCCTGAAATTATTCTGAATGTCTAAGAAGGCGGCTGTCGCCATTCGGCAGCGCTTCAGGGATTGCTGCATGTGAGGAGATATATACGCATCTAGAGAAATATTGATATTTGCTTTTTTTCGTAAACTATATTCTTCTGTTTTACGCGGAACGCCTCTTATTACATAGGCATACGACAGTGCAGTCTTTACTGCCCGATGCAAGCTTACTTCCTTCGGACGTCTATAGCGCACTCTTGCTCGCATTTTCCTGTCCTCAGTCGACAACAGCACGTATTTGGGGAAACTCTACCTCTGCATCATGCTTTCGACGATAAACCGTACTTCTAGTATACGCGATTGAAATCTTTGAAAATCCACTAACTGTACGTGCTAGATTATAAGAATCGCCCATTGCCTTGTAAAAGTAGGTAACTATATTTACTGAGTGTGAGAAAAATTTTAACACCCGGACACTGTTTTAAAGCTGCTGTAGTGCAGCTTTAAAACAGTAACGCGTAACGCTTATACACTGTCCGTGGAATCTTTTGTAACCCCAATGTAACCTTATTCTTGCGTGGGGTGGATGAGGAGAATATCGGCGTCAAAGATGTCACTGTTCATAGTATATACTTTTGTGGACATTCTTGTTTTCAAAGTGTGCTCGTGATCCCATAATTGCACGCTGTTAGGCAGGTCACTGGGATATTAGGATGCAAGGCTATTTTTGTGGTTATTCGAATTTTTCATAGACGCTTGCTCAATCTTCAATAACTGTAAACAATTGAAGTCATACTAAAAGACCATTTCGTCGCAAAACTCTCTGGCTCCAGAGCTTAATGTCAACTCCTGGCTGTCCTCTACACGAATTAAAAGGCTCATAACAACGAGCGCTCACAGCCTAAATCTCCATTCACCGTAGCTTAACAAAAAGCTAACTCTCTTTCATACCAACCGCTGACGAACACCCTTCAATGTTCATCAAATTGCCATGCTGCGTATGGCCCAGCCTCTAGGGGCTAGGCTTATCGGTATGTGAGCACAGGTGTGTGTGTGTGTGTGTGTGTGTGTGTGTGTGTGTGTGTGTGTGTGTGTGTGTGTGTGTGTGTGTGTGTGTGTGTGTGTGTGTGTGTGTGTGTGTGTGTGTGTGTGTGTGTGTGTGTGTGTGTGTGTGTGTGTGTGTGTGTGTGTGTGTGTGTGTGTGTGTGTGTGTGTGTGAGTGTGTGAGTGTGTGAGTGTGTGTGTGTGTGTGAGTGTGAGTGTGTGTGTGTGTGAGTGTGTGTGTGAGTGTGTGTGTGTGTGTGTGTGTGTGTGTGAGTGTGAGTGTGAGTGTGAGTGTGTGTGTGTGTGTGTGTGTGTGTGTGTGTGTGTGTGTGTGTGTGTGTGTGTGTGTGTGTGTGTGTGTGTGTGTGTGTGTGTGTGTGTGTGTGTGTGTGTGTGTGTGTGTGTGTGTGTGTGTGTGTGTGTGTGTGTGTGTGTGTGTGTGTGTGTGTGTGTGTGTGTGTGTGTGTGTGTGTGTGTGTGTGTGTGTGTGTGTGTGTGTGTGTGTGTGTGTGTGTGTGTGTGTGTGTGTGTGTGTGTGTGTGTCCATTTGAGTCAACTTTATGCTGACTCCTAATATTTACTTGCTTCTCGATAGTTCCTCACTCACTACAAGGAAGCCTTCTGTAGATTATCCTGGTCAAAGTCCTGTTCCTTGGAAATATGTTCTTGTCGATTTCTCCTTTTTTTTTAATGCTTCCTGTGGGAAGCTATGTCGACCCAAGGAAAGATCAAGAAAAATTTATCTTAATGAAAGCCAATGCACGCCGGAGATCCAGGCGCCTAAGAACGCCATTTATCAGGCTCAGCAGCCCGTGAGAGAAGCATCATCCAGGTGCACACGGGAAGCAGGATCGATATATTTCATGCACGCTATTCAGTGCCTCCGGCGTGGCCAGACCTGAAAGCAGTGATGAGCATTGGGTTCGAGACATTCCTTGCTCTTCCAACTATATCATGTGGCGCTCTCAGTTAGGCACAGAGCTTGCGCCTGGTTTATGCTTACAGACACTGTTCATGGCTCGCATATGAATAAGGCATCTTAACATTGGGGAGGCATAAAGCGTGCGCAGGAAGTTTCAACTCCCGTACAGTTAGCCGAATCCAGTAATGCTGAAAGCTATCTATACACTCACTATTTATGCTTTAGGTGAAGCAGTTAGAGATATATTACTGTGTTATCTTTCGATTTAAAAAGTTGTCCTCCTCACTCTTGGATTTACAGGGTGTGTATTTTCATGCGAGCTGGCAGTTACAGCAGCGGATGTTTTTTTTTCCCCTCTTGCTGGTCATGGAGTCATTTCCGCTATTTCCCAAGCGGGTGGTAACATTCCAAATCATGTCACTTCTTTGGACTTTAGCCTCGCCTCCTACGTTGTATTGACACGCGCTTCGGGAGTCCACTTTGATTTCATGGTACTCTTGTATGCTATTCATTTTTATCTCCGTAATTTGCACATCACAACACTGTTCTGCGGAGCCTAAGAGTCGACCACGAGTTTTGTATGCTTCATGGATTCATTCAATTTTCCGCCACATTTAAAATGTTGGCTTGTTTATGGTGTTTAACATCCCAAAACGTTATGAGAGATGCCGCAGTGGAGGGCTCCAGGAATTCTGACCACCTGGAGTTCTTTATCGTGCACTGACAACGCACAGCACATGGGCGCCTTTCTTTTCATCTCTATAGAAAATTTTCCGCCGCGACTGGGATTCGACCTCACGTCCTTGGGTTCAACAGTGGTTGCCCTAACCACTGAGCTACCTCGTCGGGACCAGCCGTAAAAGGCGTTGCACCCTAGCCGTTGCTAGCCTAAACAAACGCCATGGAGCACAACATTCCGTTGTGGATGGACTGCCTTATTGTTGCATTTCTTACAATCGAGTTGCCACTGAACTCCATGTATTAAGGCGAAAGCCTTAAAGTGCTCTCCTTCTTTTACCGGTTAACCTCACTGCCTTTCCTCTTTCTCCTCTTCCTTGAAGCGCTCATACTCGTGGTGGCCGTTCGTCCGTTATATCCAAGAAGAAGAAGAAGAGGAAGAGGAAGAGGAGGAAAAGGAAGAAGAAGAAGAGGAAGAAGAAGAATAGGAAGGAGAAGCAGAGCAAGAATAAGCAGAGGAAAAAGAAGAGCAAGAAGAATTCGTAGGTGGCGGTAGCTGGCCGCTGACATGGCCGAGCACTAACTGAACGTACGGCTTCCTGGCATTACGTTTGGCAGGAGCTTCCAACCCGGGTTTCTCCTTTCATATGCGAGGGTGATATCACAATCAACTTGTCAAAATCCTTGCGTTCATCCTAGGCCCCGCAGACACATTGATACGGCTCGGTTAAAGCGGGCCTTTATATGTTGGCTGATAGCTCACGCTATCGCGTCATCGCGAAGGTGGCAGGGAAAACCGAGAGAAAGAGGTTCCGTAGGGCAGGGCTTCGGACCATCGCTCGATGGAGACTTTCGCCTTATTGTAGTTTAGTGATCCAAATTGCCCCCTAAAATGCTTAGCTTTTTGTCAGTGCTGTCATGCCCGCTTATGAATGCATAAATTCACCTTTCTTAGCGCGATATAGTTTACACTTGTATTGGTAATGCAATCTGTCATGCAGTGTTTACTGTACCAGGCATGTTTCACTACCGTTGCAGTTTACAGGTAAATGCGCCCCTATGTGGACGCGGACAGCGTAGCCTGTACCGCGGCCAGCGCAATTAAGTGATAGCAGGCATGGTGCGAGAAAATATCTCGGCATATTTATGGTGGCTCACAAAAGCTGTAGCGCTGCTCTCTTTAACTACGTTTGCGCCTGTGCGTGGTCGCTGATTTGACAATGGGTTTGTGACGGCGACGTGCCTCTGCGTTTTGCTCCGGTATGTATCCTCGTAGGCCCTAGCCGTCCTAACTATCCGTGTGCTGTCTTCTTTTGCCTTACGTGCCATCAAGCGAACATGCAGCAACTATCACTCCAGCCAGAATAACAAAACTTTCGTTCCGCAATGGCCTGGTTAAGCGACAATGCTTAATAATTTTTATTATTTATAAAGTTCAGAACCACTTTTGTCAGGATAAAATGTGACTATGTGCATTTAATAGTAGGAACTTATTGAGTGAGGAAATAAATTACACAAGTAAATTCTTCTCATTCAATATAACCTTCATTTTCATGAAAATGTAAATGATATTCAACATACACAGGTTCGGAGGGAAATTTCCTGTAGAGTATGAAGATGGGTGACAAAAGCTGGCAAAAGATAGAGAGGTAAAGTACTCCTCTATTTCGGTATTATAGTGGAATGTCAACCATGCAGGTAAAGGATTATGCGGCCTGTTTATGGCCTGACCGCGCAATCAAATTACGCGCTATATATTTTTAACGAACTGAGGAAAGAAGGTGGGTTGCAATCTTCGTATAAAGATGAGATAACGTTTCGTGCATGATAATCTCACTTTATCTTATAATTTGAAAATAGAATACCTCGCGCTGTATGCAAAAACTCTAATCGTACTATTTAGGACGGAAGATGTTCTGCTGTAAAATAAAATCTTAACCTCTATACTCTATTATTTTCGTACCTTTTACTATATTTTACAATGCAACTAATCTAGGGCCTGGGAGTTCTAGAGTGATTGCGCACAGTAGGTATCACCCTAGTGTAGAGCGATCAAGGAATTCACTACCCAGCAAACAAAACTAGGTCTCGTCGTAACTGTTAGGTTGCAGAGGCAACACTTGAGCGGATGTAGTGCCACAGAGGCCTGCAACCAAGGCAGACACGAGTGCTTAGCCCAGTAATCGGGGTTCTGCATTCTACGTGATTTCGGCTTTCCTTTACCGGTATGCCCTGATCGCGCGTTCCACACAAGCCCGAAACCGACTGTACATTTCACACAAAGCACTGAGCTCCGCTTCAGCGCATCAGAATCTCTTCCTAATACATACAACGTGCTGCACGTCTTGCGCCCTTCTTTTTTTTTTCATTTCGTAGGACAGATCGGTGTCCCTTTCTGCGGCTATAATCGGACAATAAGATGCCTGTTTTTTTTTTCGCAAATGCTACTGACCTTCGCAAATCGCCTCGTGGACATTTCAAGATTTCGTTATGCTCAAACTAGAAGCAAAAAGAAGCGCTCTTAACCTCCTGGGGACAATCAGCATGTTTACAGTAGTGGACGTACAACCATTTGCACAGCTACACTTGAAACCTTGCGGCCGCAATTTCGCCAAACCATGAAACATTAGAGTTCATAAGAAGCAAAAATATTTGGGTCCAAAAGAATAACCTAAATATTATGATATTCCTTTGCAGCTCTTTTATTATCTCCTTTATCCTGTTTACTCCCAAAAGAAATGCAGAATATTCATTCAATATATTTCAACATAGAAGGGTAATAATGCAGGCTTAACTTAAAAACATTTGCTTGAGGCAAGTCTTGGTATTCTGTGTACTATCCACGTAGTAATCAGTGCTCAATGTAGAAGCAGGGCTCCCAGTGATGACCACACCTACATGCAGAAGCGCTGCCTTTTTCAGCAATTCTTTCATGTATGTACCCACGGGCTTCTTTCCTCTCATAGCAGTCATTACGCCTTGATTCCGTTACGGCAGAAGAGTCGAGAATCGCGGCCACTTAGCCGGCTTGAAGATGTGCGTTTTCCTTGTCGGAGCGGATAATGTGGCCTATATAACAGACAAAAAAAGAACAACAAAATAGAGTAAAGACGCTCGTCAGACACATCCAAGGGCATGCAAGATGCCTGCACTCAGGGATCGCAGGAAATGCGTACTCAAGCGAGCGAGTAAGCAGACGTGGAGAAGGAGGTCGTGGGTGCCTTTATAGCACACATTTTTCTTATTCAAGCTTACTGCATTGTGGTCTGCGCCATATTTTCTTGTGCATGCTCCGACCCGTTTACCAAGCTTGCTGCTTATATTTGCACGTTTACAGATCTCTCCCGATATACGAGGAACATGCGATCGTTCCAAGGTAATTCCGCGTTTGAGGAGAGTGCTCTTAATGCAAGCCCACATGCATGAAACGTGCGGTTGTAAGACGAAACACAGATAATGTTAGCCACAGGAAAGAGAAGTAGCAGATGCTGCCATCACGTTGACTAGAAAGCACCATCAAAAAACCGTAGCCTATTGTGAGGCTCGTGGAAACACATATGAAAATGCATCTTGACTTACTTATGTCACGTAGCGAAAAATTCCGCATGTAGCCAAGGTGATGCGGTTGGAATTATGAGAACGCCGCCTAAAAACCTATATTTAGTCGTTTCGCATGGCCCTTTTTCCTACGGACAATTGAGTTAATAACACTAAAGCATTTCTTATTGAATGAAGGGCGTGTCATCTAGACAAAGTGTCACCAGCAGCTGTGGACAGGATGTGTGGACCGAGCATGCCGAATTAGTTCTGAGGTCAATCACAAATACCGAGAAAAAAAAAATCGTCCCCACGCCAGGGCTCGGATCACCATCCTTCCATATCCCAGCCGAGCACACTAGAAGCTACGCAACGCCGAATTCGTGCGAACTTGCGTGCAACAAGCCCGACAATTAAAGTGCCGCTCCCCCTTTATTTTTATTTGTGGCTTGTGCAGGTCATAACCGATGTCGCTGCACAACAGCACGTATCCAAGGTTAACTCTAGCGGAAAGTCCGCGGTGTGAACAAACAACAGAAAAGTATCCTCAGGCAGTAACAGTGGGCGCTTAAAGTGCCTGACAGCTAATTTCGGCCAATGCAGCCTTCCGATCAATGAACATTAGGACCACGACGAAGTTAGCTGCCTAAAAATGTAGGACATATCAGCGCTGGTTTTCTTTGGCGTGGAATCGAAATGAAAATGGAAGTGCCGCCCATGTATTTTTGCTGCTCGGGCCGGCTAGTGCATAAATACATTGCTCGCAACTCTGCCTTTGTGGAGGCGGTTCCACCACTAGCTCAGTGAAATGTATTACATCACACTTGAGTAAGAAATGTCGTTCACAACGCAGATTTGTGTTGTTGCGGTAGTTCTATGCAGAAATGTGGAGCTTAATCCTGACCCGAACATGCATCTTCTCTGAACATTATTCTGGATGGACAAGGAGAAATTCCAACAAAACTTGTAAGTACAAACACATAGGGTGATCCTCAGGATTAAAATCCCTAACCAAGGGAATTAATTCGTGGGAGAAACAGGTTGCTTGTGTTGCAAAATTTGAAGTCAGAATACGAAACTCTAAAACGGGCTGCGAAGAAAATATGAAACAGTGAAAAGTTTGGTATACCATGTTTACGAGCTTACGAAGCGAGATAGACGTAGTAACCTTGTGTTTTGCGTTATATAAGACAGCCGAACAAGCAGCACCAAAGTTGCTCTTGACGCCGCTTTTCGAACACACGAACATACTCCAGCATCACGCGGGTCCCAGTCACCATCAGGAAGTTGGGAGGTGACGATGCTGGAGTATCGAGGGATGAAACGCGTGTGTTCCTAGTGCGGTGTCGAGGGCCACTTCAGCGCTGCTTGTTCGGCGGTGCGCTGCGGTCGAAAGACCCGCTACGAAATTGGTCCAATTAGGAAAACAATATTCTAGAGCAAGTATTCAAATCAAATATGGTTCACCCTAACACCAACTCGGGGCAAAGCATGGCCTGTTACAACTACGTTTTATACTTTTCAGAAAAAAGAACAGGTTATGCAAAGCGCATACAACCTCAAGAGCACAGACATGAGTGTGTCCAAGAATTATTCAGTGAGGCTAAAACAAAATAAAAGGCATCTTTGGGAATTCGCAAAAATTAGATCATATAGGAGAGGTAAGGTGAAGCTCATGTACGATACGATACATATTAATGATATAAAATAGTTCAACGGTGATACCACTAGCCAAGTTGTACCATTTGAATAACCACGCGAGATTGGACCCACGAGGCTTTTGTTTCAGGCTGTAAATTGTCGCAGCGTCAAAATGGGATCCTTGAATTCGCTATACCCAGGTAGCACAGAATGTGGGGCCCCAGTAGGTCCGATGTAGGCAAGTGGTGCTGGGGCAACCATCATAAAACCTGCATCGGTCCCCGATGGGGCAAAAGTGGGCAAGCCCAATTTGGGCTTGCCCCTGCTCCTCCTGCATGGGTCCCATAGCGGTGTTTCTTGGGCTAATGCAGAGCACATTCCTGCATCCAGACCACAAGGGTCCCTTGCCGGATATTCGAGGGCAATCCAACCTAAATGTGGGCTTTTTATGGGAAAGCCCTCATAGATTCGAAATGAGGCCGCCCCCATTAAATCTTTGTGGGACCAACATCGGCCGTAGTGGGGCAAGAAAACGGACATACCCGCATGCTGCCCCAATCGGCCCCTTGTAGGTTACTTGAGGGCAGGTGAAATTTGAACAAGGGCTCAATTTGGGCAGCCCCTCGTGAAGCCCAAATGAGGCAGCCTTAGCTAAACCGCTTTAGATCCCACATAGGCTGTAATAGGGCTGGAAGGCGGGCGTCCCTGCATGGTACCAAAATCGGTCCTTTGTGGGGACTTTGAAGGCACGTGCAACAGCAGGTGGGCTCTAGGTTCAAAAACAACGTCCAGCCCAATTGGGGCTGTTCACATAAAACTGCTTTATATCCCACATGGGCTGTAATGGGGCTGGAAGGCAAGAGGGCCCGCATGATACCAAAATTGGTCCCTTGTGGGTAATTTGAAGGTACGTGCAACAGCAAGTGGGCTTTAGGTTCAAAACCAACACCCAGCCCAATTGGGGCTGCCCACACAAAACCGCTGTAGGTCCCACATCGGCCGTAATGGGGCTAGAAGTCGTGCTTACAATTGCGTAATCATTGTTTCCAACCTTTATTTGCATTAGATGTTGCCCTAAATTACTATTATAGATGATTTGTATAACAGTTGTTGCCATGTTTAGTCGATTAGAAATTTACACGGCTTTAGTTCTCGCGCTCATGCAAATTGCGCTACAAATACTAAAACAAACTGATTGCTAACTGTTGCCTCTTATGTGGTTGCTTTGGACAGCCTGCAACTCCCAGCACAATATTGCTGTTCAGAGCCCACATCTCCATAGCCTGAACAAGATGTACATGAAGTCATTTCGGCTAGATAATGTTATTAATTATTGTAAAATTTAATATTGTGGCTGTTTAGAAAGTGCAAACATGTATAAAGTAATTACTTAATTATGAGCATAAATATTGATTGGGAAAACTAACTTGGGCTTTCCATCAATTTCCTGCCTCGGACCCCTATGAGAATAATGTGGGCAAGCCCAAGTTCGGCTAGCGCTACAGAACCCGCATTGGTCCTATGTCATTTTCTGCGGGGCTAACTGAAATAAAAAAAAATGTTCCTCCAAAGCGGCTGCCCAAATCGGTCCAAAGTAGGACCATCGCGGGGAGTTGGCGAGATGTACTCTTTTTACAATGCCGAAAAAATGTGGGCAGCCCCGCAAGGGCTGCCTGCATTGGCCCCTAGTGGGGCCCATTGGGGCTTTGTCGACAGCCCGCTTCGGGCCTACGTCGGCCCCTCTTGCAGCACCCACATTGAGCCCACCGGGGCTGTCCTGCATTGCCTACATCGGACCCACCGGGGCCCACCCTTCATAGCCCACTTTGTGCTACCTGGGTACCCCCTCCCATACTGCCAAACCGTCAGTGGTTATTGGCGCAGAATTCTGGTTAACAATCGTTATCAGCAAAATGGGGTACTCCCAGAATCACATGCATGGTACCGAAACGATCTGAACAGAAACGGAGGCGGTATAATCATTCTGGTAGAGAAAACAGTTATTCAACCCAAATAAAGACTGGCTGCGGATCGTGTGAAACAGTGTGCACAAATTGATGCTGCGAAATGTTAAAAGTTATTCGTTTTCTTTTTGTTTATTTTTACCGGCAAATAGGAAATTAATTTCATCCTTATATACCTCTCGGACTGGATCAGTATCAACCGCTTATTTGGTTATTGGCGCTAATTTCGGCCTTCGTAACACAAAATGGCGCCAAATATATAACTCTGCAGCACCCGGAGAGCTTAGTTAGGCTGTTGTATTTAAAATAAATTGTTATTGAACTAACAGAGGAGAGCATATATCTTAGATCTATTATTCATCAACGACCCAGAACATGCTCAGCCAACACTGGTAGTACCGGGAATTCGCAACCATGAGACTGCCTTCTGCACACTTAATTTAGAACACATGCAGTATTACTCTAGAAGTCGTCGTACCTGTAATTACGAAAAGCTACCACAACTGAAAATAATTCAGCACTTGATAGTTTCTACTTCCTGTTTGAAACAGACGCCAAAACTAACGGTTTTTCAGACCGCTGTTCATCTTTTAAAGAAAAAGATTCGAGCCCCTTGACCATGTTTTTTCATCTTGGGTATTAACTTCGAAAAGAAACATAAGCAAAGCATCATTTAATGTTACATTCAAAAAGTTGCTAAAAGTTAAGCAGGGAGCTCAGGTAAGCGAAAGGCACTCAGCGAAAGATTTCCATAAGAAAATGAGGGAAAATTGGCACTGAAAAGGCGAAGAAAGCGTTCTTTGATCTATTACGGAATTGAATCGTCATAAAATCAAATCACTGGAAATATATAAAAAACACCAAAAAAGATAACGTATCTATTTCAGCTCTGAAGGAAGCTTCAGCTGAACTCACTAATGCTGCAGATAAATCTCTGTGTTCGCGTATATATATTATGTCTCAATAATTGTCAAACAAGTGTAAATCAGCAGAGGTACAGCCACGCACAATGCGAATGTAGGATCACCCAATGAAAATACTTCTTTAGCATCAGCGGCATGATTATGCCATTGAATACACTGATCACTGTTAAGGCTTTTTGATCTGATCATTTGTCAAAAGCCCTTCTTCGTGCATGCTCACATTCGGAAGCTCCATTCTTGAAAATTATTTTGAAAAATCACAGGCTAGCAGCTTTCGCTAACGATTGAAAGATCGCTTTAATTGTTCCCATATATAAATCCTGCCCTTCAAATAAAACATAAACTACTGTCCCATTTCACTTACCTTAGCTTCCTGAAAACTTATCGAAAATACTGTCACCACTGCCAATATTTGCTACTCATATATTGCAAAACGTATTGATGCTCATGGATTATTATATCGTAATCAACATGATTTGCTAAAACAAATATACTTCTATAACCCTGATTATCGCACAATTGACAGGTTTGCGGGGTATCTGCATTCAAAATGACAATTCATAATTGTGTACGGAGCTTAATCCGGCCTCACTGACGTGGCGTCGGGTGTTCCTCAGGATTCAGTCTTAGGACCTCTTTTTTTATTTTTATTTTTGCTATACATCAATGATATCAGTGCAAATATAGTGCAAGAGAACCTTTGCTAATGATTGCATCTTGTACAAAAATATAACATGTAACCTTACCGTGACTTCCTTCGAAACTGCCTTGACACTATCTATGATAGGCGCGGAAAATACAAAATTGAACACAACATAGATAAAACCGTGTGCATGGCGTGTTCGATGAAACATGCAAATCCAGTGCAACATGTACTATAAGTAATAATGACTTAAATCAGTCACCGAGTACAAGTATTTAGGCGTCTGCTTTCACACTAGTGCATGCTGGCATCGCCATGTACGTTTTAGGGTTACAAAGGCGTTCAAAACTTTAGGATACGTGTTCCTTTCGGAAAAAAAAACTGCTAGAACTTCTTTGCAAAACATATCTGCGCTCACTTCTGGAATATACTGGCACAGAGTGAGATCCGTCGTTCGACTGCTTATGAAAATTTACTTAATTTCTCAAGTAAATCTTTCTCTGGTGGGTCAGTACATACTTGGGAAGGCTTCAGAATTGTAACGTTAATGCAACAATTCCTAAAAACGCTTCCAGCTTGGGAATCATTAAAACACCCCATAAACAACATAAAGCTGTAGCATTTCCACAACTTATACTATCTCACATTGACAATTCGTGCGAAACACACATTTTCAAACCATATTGCGCATCCACACGTCTTGACCATGGCAAATAAATATGTGAATATAAATGAAGAAGGGAAGCATACAGTAACGCATATTTTCCTCAATAACTACCCCCCAATGCAAGTCCAGTCGTCGTTACGGCTGTCTCGACAAACCAAACGTCCTATTCAGCTTTGAGCTAGATCCCATCATTTCATCTTTAGATAAGAAAACATTATCTATGCCGAAATGACATCCTTCGTATTTCGTGTGTTTTTCGCAATGCATTGCATTTTGTTTTCATCTCTGCACAGCATCCTCGCGTGAGACACACACTAGAATTTCTTTTTTTTTTTTTCAATGCTTGTACATTAACATGTGCACTGTGTTGATGTTTTGTTATTCCTTTATATTATTCTGCGGATGACCACCCTGCTTTCTTTTTTTATTTTATTGCCCTTTAAGTACATATATGTACGTACCTCTCCTTTGCGACCTCAAATTCTCGCTGTTGGTAAAAAGACAAAAAAAAAAAAAGGGGGCGTGTTTGTTTTTCTTGTTTAACTCAATGCCGCTGGAGGGGGTTGTGGAAAGGAGAAAAAAAGAAGACAAGACTGATGATAACGGTTAAGCAAGCAGGCACATAAAAAATAAATAAAAAATGAACGCACACCACAATTTAATAAATAATACAATAAAAAACAAAAATACAAATAGAAAAGACGAAAGGTAATAAATTATGAGCACGGTGAACTATACAAGAAACAAGAAAAGAAAATTAAACATGTTGATGCAACGTATGTACGTAAACTAAAGCAAACGTGCACAAATAAGAGGAGCAACAAAACGCAGAGCGGGCTCATTGCGGAACTAGACAGAACTTGCAACGCTTTCGCGGTTTAGAATGTAAAGATACCTGAGTTCACCGCTGTAATCTTTAGACTATCAAGAACAGGTTTATGTTGGTTTATGGTAACCAAAAAGTGGTCGCAGCTAGCGTCCGCGGCGAGGTTTTAGAGATTTACATGTATGTCGGAGAGCAGCAGCGTGCAAGCTATATCTTCGAACCTGGCCTAAAATGTATTTCTTAAAACAAAACGTCTACACTCGACACGAGCCACTGAGAGACTAAAAACTAACAATTTTGTCTTGCCTCTAGTCAAAAGGACTTTTTACACATCATTGAAGGAGTTCCAGGACTCGGTGCTGCCAATTTGGAGTCATTCGGCTTTACATAATCAACTTTCTTTTTATTTGTGATTGATGTTTCGTCCCTACAGATATTTCTTAGGACGGCTGAACCATTATTAACCGGTCAAAAAGGGAGAGCAAACTGTCTCCAGCCTTTTGAACAAAATTACTTTCTTCTCTCTGATCTAAAGCAAACAAATTTTCTTGTGTGATGATGATACTAGATCTCCTGCAGATAATGATTGGTGCAGCTTAGCGCAACAAATATATGCGAGACACAATTGCATATGAGTAGCACAAAGGAACGCAGACATTTTCTGATTTTATCTTGCGCCGTGAAATTCGAAAGGAAGAGCAGAATCACTTTGTAGCACATGTGAGTTCCAGTAAAAAATTAGTTTCCGGAAATAAGAAACTGTAATAATAGTGAGAAGTTATCTGTTTTTGCAAAGCAGGAACTGCGCTCAGACGCCTTTGGAACGTATACAGAAAAACAACGAAATAGCTCTAACCACGTAAGGATATGCAGGTACGATGAAGCTATCTAATCTAAAATTTGTTATGTGTTTATGTATTTTTATCGAGATTAGTTGAAAATTGCTCCTACAGTAACATTTACTTCTTTTTAAGTGTCCGTTTATATATTAAAAGCAGAAAAAAATACAAAAAAATGAAACTAAAGTAATAAATTGCGATTCTCGCAAGTGGTTGAGCTGGAATATTTAAGGAAGCATGCCGTATTAGGTGCCTTTGGAAAGAATGTTACCAGTGCTCATCTCATGTTTTTAATACAAGACAGGACAGAGATTCAGATAGAGTTCAGACTGCACAATAAACCACTGAAATGAAAAATTGGAAGGTAGGCAGAAGAGCTTATGGACAAGAGCACCAAGTGCAGTGTGGGTTTAATATTTACTACTCAACAGGATTATGGCTAACAGAAAACTCAAATTGCTTCGGATGTCCGCCTCTTCCAATATTTTGCGCTGATTCCACTCTCTAACCCAGCTTTGCAGGGTGAATATTCGCGAGCTAGTTTTTATTGAAACCGCGGCATAATTGCGCTTTAAATTCTGCTGTATCATACGGAACTGTAATGTAGGCTAAGGCCGATGCATAACCATAACACTACAGGTGTTGGACGATACGTCTATATGGGCACTTGTCATATCGTGGTTGTTCTGAGTCATACTACAAAAAGCAACCTCAAAAAAAGTTATGGAATATAACTCACATTTTCACAAAATAGTGTACATGAGACCCACAAAATATATCATCCTAAGCCCGGTGTCTAGAAACCCAAGGTAGTAAACTCAACTCTAATATACATACCCTAACCCCACCTCACCCAAAACAAGCTAACCTTACCTAGCCTAATCATATGCAGCGAGGATGGTGGGGCCTATAATTTGTGGTCTGACGGTGATATCTCGCCCTGCTGCAAGGTTCCACCATGCTGCGCTGCGCTCATATGTCATAGCGTTCCTTATTCCCTGTGTTCTTCTGTAACCGAGCCATCAGTTGTCATGCTCTGCTTTGGCGCTGTTTTACCACTGTGTTGGTCTTTCCGGCGTCCTAATTTATCCTCGTACTATTTTGCTGCCATGCTGTTTCTTTGCGGGCATATTTTATTTTATTTTTTTCACTTGTGGTATCCTTGGGGTGGTGTTTCGCCGTGTGCTGTTTGGTCGAATGCTGCGTGTTTGTGTCGCCGTCTTCTTTTTTATTGTGCTTTCTTTTCTCTTCAAGACGTGCGTAATTATGCGTACATAGAGTGATCAGTACCGTAGTGTTAGAAATTACCTTAACGAGCGTCAATAAACTGAAATTTGCCAAGGTAGATGAACGCATTTGTAGAGCTATCTAAAGACAAACGTCTCACATGCACAACAATTTTTGTTTCCAAACCCGGTCCATATGCTCGAAACGACAACGCTAGTGCCAATCAGGCTTGTCCAGGAGTGCCTGTTCAGCCCTGCCCGACATTTAGAAGCACCTCTACCCAAATGATATTTAGAACATCGGGTGGCATGTGAAGCCTCAGCCTTTACAACCAGCTCACTTAGCTGTTCTGAAGCGTCACAGTGTGGACTGAGGCTCATCAAAGAAAGTCTAATACCGAACACATTACAGTTGTGGTTACAAGGTAATATCCAAGCCTGTTGAATCTGGTTTGTTACTTGGAGGAAAAAGGAGTGAAAGAGATAGTTTTCAAAAGTTACCCTGACTGAAATTCTAACCGAGAACTTCAGATTATCTTTCAAGCAAACCTATAAAAATATGGAACAATTGTGGGAAAGACCGCTGCATAAGGTAGCGAAGCATACAGTCCTGGACAATAGGTATCTTAAGCAATGCCTGTCACATTATAGAGCGTTGGGCGCAAAAAGAAGAAAGTTGTATTTTGTAAGGCTTTTCTTTCTTCTCTTTCCAAATCTGTCAAATCAAAAATAACAGACGTTATCGTAGCAAAGTTTATGAGCTTTATAAACAAGATTGAATACTTTTCATAGTTTATTGCTACTCATAATGGGTAGACTGAGAAAAAATAGGAACAAAGAGTAGCATCTCCGTTTTGTGTAAAACGATAGGCACCTGCTAAAACGGAAGCGAAAGGTGCATGACAGCTGAAAAAGAAACTAGTGTATGTTTTCATTCTGGCGCATATTTTATAATGAAATATTATTGAATGTGTACGTCCTTCCCAGCTGTATTTTAAAGCTGCGCATACTTATACAACCAAATAACGAATAAGTATGAAGGAGGAACGAAGAGATCTGAAATTAAAACTGCTGTTGCAATATATAAGGATCCCTTTCGGTTTTCGGTTTTATTGTGCTGCAATAACGAACGTTTCTTTATTTAACTATTTAGGTATTTATTGATCATGAAGTTACATACAAAAGTGAAGTAGCCTACTGTTGAATATTTGCCTTTGATCGTTTTTCAAAGCTACACATTTTTATTTCTGGCATTCCTGCTATTTTAGTCAATCGCTGGGCTTGTGAGCAAGTGTCCTATATCTTTCTGCCCACAGACCGTTAAAGACAAAGAGAGAGAAAGATAGGGAGAAAAAAAAAGGTACAGAAACATTTTACTCTACGCTATACGTAGTTTCAGCAGTGCTGGGTAAGTGGCAAATACGCTGCCATTTGGGGTCGACTTTCTGACTGTCCTAGGTCCAATGAATGTCAAACAAAACTCAACTGTGAATTTTCAGCACGGCTGTCTCGTTTGGTGTACTTGCTCCTTAACCAATTTCTCGCTTGCCCCCAAGCCCTTCTTCCCTTCATTTCCGTGCAAAACAGCGAGCCAGAACAATCGCCTGGTTAACGAATTTGCCTGCTCTCTTTATTGTTCTCTCTAGTTTCACTAAACTAAGGGCATAAGCTGTCTACAAACTCAAAAGACTAGCCCTGTACAAAAAAAAAAGGACAATTATAAAATGAGGAGGTATGCCTTCCAACGAGATGACCACAGCTGCACCTATGTGTGCGTTGTTAGGAATTTGGACGTAGCAGGGCTGCTACGAGTATAAAGTGGCCACGGTTGTTTTAAATGTCGCCGAACCCTACTTTTTAATTGCACAGAGTTTAATTAGAGACATTGATCGTCTTTACAAAGGTCTCTACCTGGACCTCATGCAGATATGGAGGCTGCACGCAACAAGAGACGAAGCCAAAAAAGGTGGCACTATCTTATATAAAATGGCCCTTTGTCGAGGTAATGGAGCGGACTCGGTGTGTGCAGTCTGGTAGATTACTTTGTCGAGAAGCCTCTAAGTAGACACCAGTGTGTTAATCGCTGGTCATTTCAATGTAATGTTCCCGGAGCAAGCAAATGGCTGCAGCTCTCAACCACACGCTGCCCAACAACACAGCGACCAAGCGCTGGCATGTTTGTCTCGTGCTTACTTTAACCCTGCCGTGCAGGCATTACCCTGGCCTAAAGCTAGTTGCAAGCCCAGGGAGTGTGGGCGCCACAAGGACAGTAACTGTGGGCGTTAACTGCATATTCTGATGGCAAGGGTTTCTCAAGCCGACAACTTACCGTACTCATTCGCCTAATGCAAAAATGGATACGCTGAGGGCAAAATTCTTTCTTTGACACACCTAGCAATGTGGTACAGAAACACAGATTGTTGTGGTAATATACATGAATGGGAGCAAGCAATATAGCATGTGTCTCAGATTATTTGGCAGTTCCAAAAGGGTCTACTTTTAGCCTGGATTCGCTAATTGAAACTGGCAGCACAGCCTAACATTTCGTGCGCCGAAAAAATTATTTTTGTCATTAAATTTAGTCAAGAGAGATAACGTGCGTCGTAAAGCACTGATGAAGAGTGTGCCACTAGGAATGAGGTTCAAAATGGTGATATCGGCTTTTGTCATAGGAAGCTGTTATCACGTACGCAACAGCGCTGGCGTACATGAATACAGCGAATGCATTCCTTCGTTACAAGCCAACTCTCGACGTCATTCGTCATAAGAAATAGCAGCATTAGAGCTAGGGCTCTAAAATGCGGTCTGTACAATTGTATGAACCATCCTCCTCATCTGAGCTTGAATTTTGATGTGGTCCAAAAGTTGCCGGTTACCCTCACCTTCAAGTGTTGCCGCCACTGACTTGGGATGCGTGACCATAACAGAGAAAATACGTTGCAAGTGCGTTGTCTTAAGAACACTGCGTGAAACAGCAGCAGCCGCTTACGGATAGCCTACATGGGTTCGACTGTATTGCGCGCGCACATAGGTTTCCTATAATCAGAGCCTACGATTGCATCGACGCGCTCTATCCCCGCTGACGGCACTGACACAGGCACATCTGCCACCACGACAATATGAGAAAGTTTGGGAAAAATGGATTGTCGTAAAACTTCCTTGCTACTACAGAAGCCACAGTTACAAAGCAAACGCCTTCTAAATGCGCGAAAACAGACGTGTGAAGTAGACAGAAAGTATCTAGGGGCACACCTGAAAATTTTGTCGCTAGTGAGCGTCGTGAAGTAGCCAATGTGGCGAAAAATAACCACCAACAGGAACTCTGGAGACGGGAACGTGACGCGTTCTTCTTCAGGAAAGTAACATATTAGCTTCCGTCCACCATATCTGGTAAATATCTCGAAAATTTGCAAGTCCCTCCTAAGATATATTGCTTGTACTGACGCGCTGGACTGAACTCACGTCTCCATTAGAACAATAAAAAGAATGAAACTTTTGGGATAACATGACCGGAATAGGGAACCCAACCTAAAGTTTGGCTACATGACAGCCGCGCGCGCTCCTCTTCTAACGGCGAAATTCTGCAGTGATGGTCGAGAGCGAGGCTGCGCTGCGCCTTGACTGGCTGTGCAACACGGGCAATACGAGCTCTTTCTCTCTGCGTACTGCTCGCGCCACTTGCCCTGTTATCATCCGGACCGCAGCGGGTGCAAGCACACGCCCGGCGGCAGTATCGTCCTCCGGCTATGTTCGTCGGTAGATAGTTTTGTGATGCGTTAAGTGGTGTCGAGGTTGCCTAAAGGCGGGGATACGAATTGCTTACTTCCTTTGGGTCTTGTTTTTCTCACATGACGCGGTTGCCTACTGGCTTCTGTGTTATGCACTGTAACTCTAACCAGGTAGCAGGAATTGTATCTGTAAGGAAATATCGATGCAGTACACCATAACTCTACAGTAGGAATTGAGAAGTAAAATGAATTATACATCTTTTGTGGCAACAACAGACAGAATGCCCTTAAGATGCAGTTAGCATACTCGGCTATGGTTATGAATGCAACATAAAATTTGGCAGCGAAAGCCGACCACACTATATATTAGCCTCCAAACATTAATCAAGATCACGCAAAAACCCGCGTGATGACATGTGATGATTTAATCGTGATTGAGACGCAGACATGTTGCTAGCCCTAGTTGGCCCAGCAGCTCACGTAGTCCAGCAGATCGGACAGAAATGGATGGAGTTATAGAGAGATTGGTACGGCAAGCAAGCGAGATATATACAAAGCTAGTGGAATAATTTGTTTCGCGCGAACGATTACCTGCGC
This sequence comes from Amblyomma maculatum, assembly GCF_055883805.1. Taxonomy (NCBI): domain Eukaryota; kingdom Metazoa; phylum Arthropoda; class Arachnida; order Ixodida; family Ixodidae; genus Amblyomma; species Amblyomma maculatum. The sequence goes on along the minus strand of NC_139349.1, from coordinate 59,423,334 downwards.
ACTGATGTTTTTGCTGCCGTGACATCCTACGTTCCTGGTACGCCTTGCTCGACTCTTATTGACTTAGGCATTCAAAACACATAAAAAAAAAAAAAGATAAGTAAAGGTATGGTTGACAGAGGATGCGACTGCGAAAGCATTCACACGTGGAGGAGCTTCGACTGCAGGGAAGTGTTCGCTCTATTAAGTGTTTTTGCTCTTGTAATTTTCCAGCTGCCTTCGGCCAAGTAGGAAGCTCCTGATTCACTTAGGCTGCGCAGAGAAGGAAACTGAAAGCACATTCCATTGGCGGTGATATATGTTCCATTTCCCGAGCCGCATTATCGAAGCATTAATCACTAGCTACGGGCCCCTTTCGGGAAAACACGCATGCGTCCGGCGGACTTCACTGATGCTTACACGCAGTCCTGGGAGCACAGTTTCTTCCGCAGGCCTTATCGGCGTGCTGTAGTAACTGCGCAGTGGTTCACAATTTGTGCGAAGGCATTCAAGAAGAAAGCTGATCAATACAGACTACGGGTTTTTGATATTTTAATCCCGTTGAATAAACGTGGGTTTCTTTCATTGCCATTCTGCTTGCACAGTTGATTTTCTGGTGCTTTGCGCTTCATAAGCTCGCTAAGTTTTTCGATTAAATTACCGGCGATGTTATGTGGCCTGCCTCACGCGACCCTTTTGGAAATAGTATGCGTGTGACGGACACGTAGGTTGCCGACTTCCCACTATTATCAGTTTGTGACGCTAAGTTCGGCACGGCATGACTCGGTTTTACCGACTGCCAATGGGCTAACATTAATCTCAAAGAAAGCCTCCCATTAGTCAGCCGTCGTGCGGGGTGCACTTGCGTTTTTCTCACATCGCAAGCCGAAGCAATAGTGCAAGTTGGTCAGCGACATAAGGCGTGAAAAAAAAAAGACAATTCCATTAAAGTAGCTAACGTAGGATAGTCTAGCCGCTCTACAGCAATATTTTCCTTCAACAATCGTGAAACATTTTTGCGAGCTTTTGCGAGCGGGAGAGTTCAGAAATCTGCTCACCGTTAAATGAAAAGTGCAATTTTTTTTTTTCGCCCGAAGTCTTCTGACTAATTAGGAAGCACTGTTTTCTTTCATCTCAACACCCACAGAAACAAAATACATACGGCGCGCCTTGGTTGAAGCGACACATGTGCTCTCGATGAAAAGACATCCGTATTAATGACGTTAGACATGCGCACGAACGGGAAGTGCTAGCCGAAGAATACAAGAGAACCACAGATAATTATAAAATAATCCCAGAGGCTTTTAACGTTATTGCAGGTTTTAGGAAACTACATTAGGTAATTGGTACGCGCGGGTTTTTCTTTCAGCACATCGCCACTTCCGGGTTATTGAACTCTAAAAGAAGATGATGACAGAAATAAACATTGGGAAAATTGTTAATTGTAGTAGTACCGCACATTTGAGCTCCTTTAGTCGGTTTATCCTTCTAACCAATGTGAAAGATTAGTGTTCACGTTAGTCTGCTGTATTGCCGCATTAGGTTACGTTGGTGTAACTTCGTGCCAATACGTTTCCTGTGCACTGTTACTTGTTGTTAGACGGGTTGCACGTAAAAAAAAATTTCATCGCTGAAGTGATTTTGAATATATGACGTTTCCGGAGATATTTGTAGTTGAAAATCGGCCTGGGCGTTTGCGTATTTCTTTGATCGCACATGACCTTGCTTTTGCGACGGTTATGCGAAAACGAAAATGAAGTGCGAATAATGGATATTTTTTATTATCTTATGAATCAATTTGTTGAAACTTTGCACATATCGTTTAGGAAGATGGCCTTCCATAGTGATTGGCTCTATTGATCATTATTATAATTCGCAATCGCTTGGGGGAAAGTGCTCTTGATAGATAATTGTTGAGATCTAAGTCAGTATGCCAACAAACCATTATCAGCATGTATTTGGACGTAGGCATGTTTACAACGGGCAGACGTAGACTCATCATTTTCGTTTATGATGATGTCGTTCAATACCTTTATTTTATTCTCTTTTTAGATTCTAAGTGCACAGATTGTTGATGGCGTGTAGTGCGAACCGCATTTAGCAGCTGATGGTGCAAATGCAAAGCTGTAGTAATGGCAACTACTGCGTGTTCTGAAAATATAAATAGCATTTCAGCGGCTGTAATATATCCTGCACACTGCGATAGAAATTATTTCTGGGATAGGTGTAAACATTTTCGGGCCACCAATACTGCCCCAATAGTTAATTTCCGAAAATTACGCCAAAATAGGCACTGCTCTCTCCTAAGCCGCCATCCTGTTTAAACGAACTTGTTTAATAAGGAATAGGTATAAAATTTGTAGTAATCATTTATGCAAGCTGCACTGTAAGCAGTGAGATTGCTACTTAACTAAGCGATGCTTATAGTTTGTCATTATTAGGCCTTTAAAAATGCGTAAGGTTTAGTTTTATTGCCTAAAATTATACGCCAACCAATTTTCCAGAAAGCCTGAAAATAGTGGAATTATACAGCTGAATTAGAAACTAGCTAACCATCATGGTCTTCAAATCCGCCTTTTTCACAAATTTTGGCGCCCTCTGGGGGTGGTTGAAAATTCGTCTGCTAGGAGTTAAAAACGTCCTTGGGAGACTCAGCTGCCAGCGAAGTGGCGATATATTTTCTTGAGAGCTACCGCCATGTGTCGCATACGCCTGTCACGAATATTAACTGCACATGGCCTCCGAGATTAGCTCCGGCTGCGTCGATTGCGGAGACCAAAAACTTCCCATGCGCAGCTGGAGTTTTTGGTTTGTTTTCAACCAGAGGAGAGGCGCGAATGCGCAGAGCGGCCGCGTGAAAAAGGCGGATTGGTCGTACACTTACAATGCGGTTAACATTGCAACAAATTAACAGCGGGTTACTGAAATAACAAATTAACCTTAAATTCCCACCCCCGAAAAAAGACCAGTGTTCGAATCACTATCTTCAGCTGTTTAATGACTATATTTCGACTCCTTGCTGCATGATAAATTAAGGCACCTGTCTGGTGCTAATCGCTTACTAGTCTCGGTGGTGGATGTTCACAAAGATGACAGGCATAACTGTGTTATCGTGGGCAACGGGTCCTCGCGAGTCTGGTATCCAAACGAAAGGCTGTTTCCGCCAGTTCTTACCTCACGCTCAAGATATATGCTTGAGGTGACAGGGTTGAAGATTAGTGACTTTTCAGCAATAAGCATTCATGATCCAGCTCATGTGATGTCGAATTCTTTAGGAGCTTGGTAAGGACAACGCAGATGTAGGGAGCATGAAACCAACCACTCAAGTACGAGCAGCAGCATATACTCATGGTAATTAACGGAAAAAAATGCTTCTAGCACTTGACCAAACGAAATACATCGTGAATAATAACGGATAACAAACGTCCAACTCCCATTCTTTCATCTGGTATACCCAATTTCATAGCGACGCGAATTTCTACCAGCTTGTCAAAACGAAATGAAAATAAAACGATCCACGTGCAGCTATGCACGCAAGAAAATGTGTGAAACGAAATTACGATTGTACAACTTACAACTGGCAACAGAAAAGACGTTTTTTTAAACAGGCATACGGCCGTTGGTCTGGACACTTACGAATACCTTGTTAGGACAGAACTGAACTCGTCTGCCCGAAAAGGGAGCTGTTACGAATGATGAAATCAGCTGAAAGATGCCAAAGCGCAAAAACAGAAGCAAGCTGCGGGTTGCAAGATTTTTATTATGTATTTTAGGAATGCAAGAGATGAGAGAATTGAGGAATATTTACTCGCTTTAGGCGTAGTAGCTGTGTTAAGCTATTTTTCTTAGAGCTGGGAAGTAAGGTTCCACAAAACACAAAATTTGATTTTGGCTGTCGTTGTTAGTACGTCTGCCGGTCTGGTAACCTGAGCGTAGATCACTCCCTCCCTACCTTCGCTGATGGAAGAACAAACCAATTCGCAGGCGCAGACACATATCACACAATCATTTATAAATTTTCATAAGTTCTTTTCTTTGCGTGTGAATTCTTTTTTCTACGTAAATTACTGTCTTTTCTCTACAGCTAAGATGAAGCTGTCACTTTCAGCCGGGATGAGCTGCAGCAGTGCAAAACGTCCTTTCTTCATGAGTGCATTTTCGTGCTCGTGTAAATTATTTGGTACCCACCATGAAACCCAGCCACCAGTACTATTCTACATAAAATTCATAATTTCGAAGCAGAGAGCTCTTAACAACGACAAACGGGAGCATATTTTAAGACCCTTGGAATTAATGTTTTTCTTCTCATTAATGTAGCCTGGAAGAGGCGGCATAAATTAGGGCCCAGTGAAGAATTGGTAAGAATAAAGTCGTCTATTCCTCTTTCCAAAAATAAACCGATCACTGCTGGCTGCGAGCCGTGAGGTACATTCCATGTCACGATGGAAGCGCTTATTTTTCTACTGTAAATTGAAAACGAGACCACGTAAAAAAAAAAAATGAAATGGTTAAGACTTTGCTCGCTTGTCAGTCGGGGCAGATTTTCGCATTTTGAGCATCGTCTTATTGACATGCGCTAACGAGTATTGAGGATGCCTGAGTAATATTACTTACTGAATACATGACCGGGCAGTTCTCTGTGGACATTATAGTGGGATAGGAGAAAATCTTGATCTTTCATCAAAATAAAAAGAAGATTGCCGCCATATAAATGAACACGCTGGTCAATACTTCATGACGAAGGTTTATACCTTCATCAATGATAATATGACTGAAAAATATGAACGTAAAATAACGTAAAACGTTTGAGCAAAATAAACATAAAACGGAGACAGGACAAAGCAAATAATAATTTATTACTGCGAAGCTATCTTTATACTAAATTTGATTGCAGCGAAGAACGCAGCCGCCAGCGGTCGGCTGCGTTCTGGAGTCGGCTGGAGTCCTCCACTAGGGCGTCCGTCGCAGTCTGAGGCGCTTTGCGACGTTAAACCTAAAAAGCAAGGCAAACTAAATTTAAGAGAATTGTTACAGTAGCAAAGTATGGTTGGGCATTCCGCGTTCTCTTATTCCGTTCTATTTTCAATGTTGGGTTGTCTGAGACATAATGGTTAGCTGACGACTTTACGGTGGTGAACGAGTACACGCTACTTTCGAAGTATACTCGAACGGAGATACGCTATGGCTGCCTGCCGTTCCATACTTTTAAAAACGGCGCTGGAGCCTTCCCCGCTTTTTGTTCATATATTCTGCTTTAAATATGGGTCGAACATGAGAAAGTTTCTAGTAATCAATAACTTCAAATGTGCAAGTGCTGAACGAAGAGTACCATAACCCGTGGTTCACGCGTATTTTTCGCTTTTACAACTTTTACGCTAATGTAATAAGATCCTGGGCTCAAAACTTTACACAGAGATTTAACAGCCCTCCCTCGTACTACACACCCTAACAAGGTATTTCTGTACAAAACAATGTGTTCTGGCTTCTGGAAACTGGTAGAGGAACAAAGACTTTCCGCTGCCAAAAATGCTGTAGAAAACAGTTGTATCAATTGCACATGTAAAATTAGTCAGTTACGTCTGCAGAACCTAAGCACTGTAGTTGCTTTTCTGGGGCAGAAGAAAAATGTTCTTCGCCGTATTAGGCTTGTTTTTCAAAATATCTGGCTTTTCAAAAGAAAAACAAATGAATGTCATTTGCTTCAGCATTTCTGTTGCAGGATTTCGCATAGTTCATATTGCCGTCCAGTCTACCTGTGCTTTAGCGTCCATAGCTTTCGCGTACACATAATTTTTTTCTCCGTTCAAATATCGTTTAAGATTCCCGTAAATGTTTAAGATTCCCGTAAATGTCTAAGATTCCCGTAAATGCTGAAGATTCCCGTAAACCAATTGTTTATGCTTGCAGTTGAAAGCCACCCTTTAGGAACGCATTATTCCGCCAACGTTCTCGACACATCAAGGATAAGAATCCAGTTTAAGATTCGCTTAGATTACAATATGTTGACTAAAACACTGACAAAGCTTTCGAGGTTGGCGATAATACTTCACATTTCTTTCTTATGAAAATTAATAATTGCTATCGCCAGCATTTATGGGGCAGGTGACGCAAACATGCAGTAAACAACGTGGTGGTCACAGACAACATTATTAAAGAAGGGCGTTTGGGTTAAGCTTTGATAAATAAATCAATAAGGGATTTCATCTCTAGTTGGGAAACAATGTGCGTCACTTAGGGTAAACACTAAACGAAAATATGGTGAGAGACAGCTTTTTCTTGCGCTTCCTAAGTTCCGGTGCATGACGTTCATCACTCAGTAATATAATGCACCCCTTCTCAGTATTAGGAAGTAGCTGCGATTAATTACGTCAAATCTTGAATGAGCAAAACTTATGAATTCTATTTAAAATATTATCGCTCGCAATGAAACTTCCCCGCTACACCCCTCCCTCCCTCCCTCCCTCCTTTCCCCCCCCCCCCCCTCTCTCTCTCTCTCTCTCTCTTTCTCTCTCCCTTCTCTTAAAGAAGGGAACTATTCGCCTCTTACTCCATTCAACATCGAGATTTTCTTGTATCAATGAAAAAAAATCTTCCCACTCAGCAAGCATTTGTTACAAAACACTGCACTCCTCTCGACTATAGAAAATGCGCACGACTAATCGACCAACCCGGAAGTTTGTTTTAAGAGATAAAATGGGCAGAATTATATCTGCACAACGCAGACATCCAGAGGATCAATTTACATGGGATGCACTGAGTAGTCTACCGAATAAGGTAACAAGGTAACAGTCGCACCGTGCTTGACCTTCTCCGGACGACCGGCTAACACTCAGCGACGCAGATATCCCTCCAAGCTATGCGTTAAAGGATTCGAGTTAAATTTGCGGGTTGCAAAAAAACGTTATACTGCTGAGGCATTTGAGAAGTGAACTGTCGAATGTGAGTAGCCTGAATGCCTAGATCTTCAGAGGTTCACGATCGCCTTTCTTTTCAATAAGCTAGGCCTTCAACGTAATCGTGGCTCCTTGGACGGTACAATGTATTCACTGTTCTGCCCCTCAATCTGAAACGGTTTGGAAAGCTGCTTGGAGAGAGTAATAGACGCAGAACGCAAACAAAATAGCTGAGCATCATTCAATGACTGCAGTATCTTCGGGGCCAAAGAAGCCGCCCTTCTGTCGCAGTTCGCAGGAAGCGCAGATCGGTAATTAACATCACCGGCTCCCAAAAGGTCCGCAGGAAGGAAAAATCGGAAGAATAGGCAATAAAGCTTTCCGGATATTAGACCAATATAGACTCCAAGGAAACTGGAACAGAAAGACAAAATCATATTTGCACTAGGACACGAAGGAATAACTGGCAAAGCGCAGACCTATTAGCTCTTGCTCACGCTAGCCGCGCAGGTTCAGGTACCTAGGAGCCCGCGCACCTCTTCCCTACATCTTGCAAGATCTTTGAACACGCGAGGGAAATGAAAAGAAAAAAGAAATATCCGCCCTTTCGAGTAAGTGAACAGGGAGAAATTTAGATGTCTGGCGGGAGCCAAACACAGCAGCCACAGGACATGGAAGATCAGCTGTGACTGAGCTTGCGGCTGAGCAGAGATTGTACTGCACACATACTGTCGCACTAACGAGTACATGACTTCCATTTATTGCACTGAAATATGATATTTATTAAAGGTAAACTGAGCGCCAACAGTCTATGCGTCAGGTGTTGCTAGTTACTACCATAGAAAGCGCAGTAAAGGCTATCCATCGCTCATTTTACAAAAGAGGGCCAAATCATTAAACCCCGAGTAGCATACAGAGCAGCTGTTCTTCACACTGCAACATATTGTTACGGTGCGCAATATCTATATGACGACGACGCACTGGTGTGGTGTTGTGAAGAAGACGACGCTCACGCTAAGCTGAGTTCGTGCTGGTGGTGTGTGCTTCTCAAAATTATCTGGCGTTTACCGCTGTGTAAGTTTCCCTTAACATTTGGTGGAGGATTGCTGGAAGCGCACCCGTAGGAAACCTGGATCTCCGTAGTGGCCGCCATATTGGTACCATCACTATGCCATCCGACGCGACCTATTCATACCATCACTATGCCATCGCGACCTATTCGGCAAGCCGATCGGACGCAAGCTCGGCGCACAAAAAGACCTCGCATTCCGTGCCCAGTCTTCCACGGAATCATATTTGTCTTATATTCAAGATATTCTAGCCTTATGACGAAAAGTGGACAGCGCCATGTCCGAGTCAGACAAAGTGGACCACAAATTAAAGGGCATTGCAAACGATGTTTACAATCTGCTGCTTTGCAAAGACTGTCCGATGGTCGACTCAGTCATCCATGTTTGCCGGCAGTTTGAGCAAGCAAAACACCGTCGCATTACTCCCCGCTTCGACCGCTTGCCAAACACAGCTGCTACTTCTTCGTACGAAGATAGTCCAACACTGCAGCAGCCATCGCATCCCTCCAATTTGACCAGGATTGTTCGCCGAGAGATAGAAGCCATGGCGCCCGTTGCGTTCGCTCCTCAGCCGGCAGATGCTACTATAGCTTTAATACAATCTGTCGTTCGCCAGGAGTTCGCAAATGTGGGCCTCAATGCGAACGTGGGCTTCAACTCTGACCAGTCTTCCACACAGCCCTCGTTCAAACCTAATGCACAGCCATCTGTCCAACCCACCGTTCCGGTGGTAGCAGCTGCGGCTCCAACTGCGCCCTTGCCGACGCGATACCGCTACCGCTGCCGCAATCGGGACCAATGGCGAACCTCGGATGACCGACCCATCTGCTTCAACTGTTCACGTGTCGGCCACATTTCTCGCCACCTCGACCCCGCTACTTTCCTGATCGCAGCGCCGAATATCCACACCCAAACCATTTCCGGGATACGCGCTCTCGTGACTTAAACTCGCCAGCCCCGCGCATATCCAGCCGCTCACCGTCGCCTCAGACCCGGGGTACCGCTCGCCCCTACCTCACCGTCCACCATCTCCTCACTTCTCTGGCTCTCTTCCGGAAAACTAACCAATGCAGCTCCCGGAGGTGATGCTGCATTGACGACCCGGCCCGAAAATCCTCTGCTGATCCTCGCTCATCGCCGCAACCTTCTAGACATCTGTGTAGATGGTGCCCCTGTTACTGCCCTCATTGACACTGGTGCCCAAATTTCAGTCCTCAGCTCATCCTTTCGCCGCCGTCTCAAAAAGGTTGTCACACCCGCCGCTTCATCCGTCGTTCGTGTCGCCGATAGAAGCGTCGCTGCCGTCGTGGGACTGTGCACTGCGCGCGTCAGTATTTCCGGTCGCACTACCCCTGTCCTCTTCACTGTTATCGACCGCTGCCCTCACGACGTGATCCTCGGCGTCGACTTTTTAACGGCCCACTCTGCCCTGATTGATTGCTCAACTAGCCTACTTCGCTTAGACCTGCCCTACTGCCCCGAAAACACCGATGTCAAGCCCCGCCTCCGATCCGCCGAATTTGTTCGTCTACCACCGGAAGCTGCTATTTATGTTCCACTGGCCCCGTTCCCCACAGCTCCTGACGGCACATACGTCATTTGCCCAATTACCGACGTTGTTCTGCGTCGCAACATCATACTCCCTCATACCGTTGGGACTGTCACTGCTAACCGCACCTCTCTTCCCGTCCTTAATTTCAGCCGCTCGACCCACGTTTTACCCCATGGCATCGCACTTGCTGATCTGTTTCCTTTGGCGGACTGCGAAGTTGCTGCTCTAACGCCTCAGCATCTGTCGGAGCAGCATATATCAGCTTCTTCACATTCGAACCTCTTTTTAAACATGATATCTGCGGATCTGCCAGATGACCAAGCCAGAGCTCTCTCCGACCTTTTGCTGTCGTACGCTGATATATTTAATTTCGTGGACCGACCATTGGGCCAAACATCCGTTGTGACCCATCGAATCAATACGGGTGACGCCAGCCCCATCCACAGACGGCCTTATCTTGTTTTCCTTACTGAACGACATGCTATACAGAAAGAAGTTGACAAGATGTTGACGCAAAACATTATTGAGCCTTACTGCAGTCCCTGGGCGTCCCCTGTCGTATTGGTCAAAAGGAAAGACCAAAGTTGGAGATTTTGTGTAAACTATCGCCACCTTAATCAAGTAGCAAAGAAAGATGTTTACCCTCTTCCACGAATTGACGACGCGCTTGACTGCTTGCATGGTGCCAGCTATTTTTCTTCCATCGACATGCGTTCAGGCTACTGGCGAATTGTTGTCGACGAACGGGATCGCGAGAAAACCGCATTTGTCACCCCCGACGGACTCTATCAATTCAAGGTGATGCCATTTGGACTCTGTAACGCTCCTGCGACATTCGAGCGCATGATCGACTCGCTCCTCCGTGGCTTCAAGTGGACAACATGTTTATGCTACTTAGATGACGTCGTAGTTTTCTCTTCCACGTTCGCAACCCACCTTGATCGACTTTCTACAGTCCTGGCCGTTCTTCGCCGCGCCGGTCTACAACTGAACGCCAAAAAATTCAGCTTCGGTAGGCGCCAACTCAAATTCCTGGGTCATTTGGTTGATGCAAATGGTGTGCAGCCCGACCCTGACAAGGTTCGAGCCGCGCACAAGTTCCCTACCCCGTATAGCTCAAGTGACGTGCGAAGCTTCCTTGGCCTTTGCTCCTACTTCCGCCGCTTCATACGGAACTTCGCAGACATCGCTCGTCCGCTTACCTCTCTTCCGAAGAATAACGTACCTTTCACATGGGGTTGTGACCAAGCCTATGCCTTCACGACGCTTATTTCCGCCCTCACTACACCACCTGTTTTGGCGCACTTCGATCCTTCTGCACCTACCGAACTGCGCACCGACGCTAGCGGCCATGGTATTGGTGCTATCCTTGCCCAATCCCAGCATGGGTCCTCCCGCGTCACTGCTTATGCCAGCCGCCTGCTTTCGTCCTCTGAGCACAATTATTCAATTACAGAGCGGGAATGCCTTGCACTTGTTTGGGCGCTGACCAAATGTCGCCCTTATTTGTTTGGGCGGTCCTTCTGTGTAGTGACAGACCATCATGCTTTGTGTTGGCTGTCCTCACTTAAGGACCCCACTGGCCGTTTAGGTCGCTGGGCCTTGCGAATACAAGAGTACGAATTTACTGTGGTATACAAGTCGGGCCACTTACACCAAGACGCTGACTGCTTGTCCCGCCATCCCGTAGATCCTCCCGATTTGTCCGACCATACTGCTGACAGCTACATTTTGTCCATCTCGTACTTTATAAATATCGCCTCCGAACAGCGTCGGGATCCTGCCCTGCAACCAATTATAGACCAGCTGCGCAACAACCCCGGTTCTTCCGCCAGCATGTTTGTGCTCCACAACGAGACATTATACAGATGCAATATGCGTCCGGGTTAAGTGGAGAAATATGGGAAAGCCCTTCGCCCTGCATTGGGTATAGTCAGGCTGATGATTATGATGATGATGATGATGATGATGATGATGATGATGATGATGATGATGATGATGATGATGATGATGATATGCGTCCGGATGGCGCGGACCTTTTACTGGTTCTTCCGGCTCATCTGCGCTCTACTGTCCTCGCCCAACTTCACGACGCCCCTACAGCAGGACACTTGGGAGTATCACGCACGTACGACCGTGTGCGTCTCTACCGCTCTGTCCGTTGCTACGTCGCCGCTTGTGAGCTATGTCAGCGCCGTAAGACACCATCGCTTCAACCTAGCGGGCCCCTGCAACCAATCTCAGTGCCTACTGAACCGTTTTCTCGTGTGGGCCTCGATCTTCTTGGGCTTTTTTCGACGTCGACGTCTGGAAACAAATGGATTGCTGTGGCGACTGATTATACTACCCGATATGCTGTAACCAGGGCCATCTCCACCAGCTGCGCCTCCGACGTTGCTGACTTTCTTTTGCATGACGTAATCTTGATTCATGGCGCTCCGCGTCAACTGCTCACAGATCGTGGCCGCTGTTTCCTTTCTAAAGTGGTTCATGACCTCCTCCGCTCATGCGCACTCGTCACCAATTCACCACGGCCTACCATCCGCAAACGAACGGTCTTACTGAGCGCCTTAATCGCACACTGACCGACATCCTATTTCATTTCATTTCATTTCATTTCATTTATTTTCCTTAAAGGCCCTGTGAGGGGCATTACATAAGGGGTGGGTACATCATTGTAGGCGGCAAGTGTTAACACGATGAAAAATGAGCATGAAGATTGTCAGCTATCTATGTATGTGTCCGATCACCATCGTGACTGGGACATCTCCTTACCTTTCGTCACGTTTGCCTATAACACTTCACGCCATGATACCGCCGGATAGTCTCCCTTTTATCTACTTTCGGCCGCAACCCTTTACTCCCCTTCGACACCTTGCTGCCTCTTGACAACTCTTCCTGTAGTTACGCTTCGGACGCCATCGCCCGCGCTGATGTCGCCCGCCACATTGCTCGAGACCGGCTTGGCATGTCTCAGTGCTCACAAAAGCGTCGTTATGACCTACATCACCGAGACGTCCACTACCCCCCTGATTCCCTCGTGCTTCTTTGGCTTCCGGCCCGTCGTGTGGGGATGCGCGAGAAACTTCTGCCTCGTTACGTGGGTCCTTACTGCGTCCCGCGACAAGTCACCGATGTGACCTATGAGATCGCCCCTCTACAGCCCAAGTATCCTTCCACAACCCCTCATCCAGATATTGCGCACGTCGCCCGTCTGAAACCATACCATTCAAGTTCTCCTGTGTAGGCAGCACCGGGACGGTGCTTCTCCCGCGCGGGGAATACTGTTACGGTGCGCTATATCTAGATGACGACGACGCACTGGTGTGGTGTTGTGAAGAATACGCTCAGGCTAAGCTGAGTTCGTGCTGGTGGTGTGTGCTTCTGATAATTATCTGGCGTTTACCGCTGTGTAAGTTTCCCTTAACAATATTTTCTCACGGTGGACTTTTTTTATTAGGCCTTAGCATGCGACAATTGCAGATGCCTGCTGTAGTTTCTGCACCTGAATGCTAGCTCTCCAGGTACATAAAATTTTTATCGGATGCCCTGTACTGAGAGGCCCTATACAAAAGCTGAAATGAGGGGAACTCCTGATCGCCGTGGTTGCGTCAGGTAGCGTCTTAAAGGAAGCCTGATGTCGCATCAGTAATCTGTGCGGAAGACAAGAGGTCAATATTTGCAAATACAATGTACCATTTTATGACGGGGCGTTAAGCTGAGGTGACAAGAGCAGTGACGTCTTGGAATGAAAGGAACTAAAATGTAGAGCTAATATATAAAGTCGATTCTTAACTCGAATTGCTGAGGCAGCCGGTCGTTAAACTACGGAGTGTTTAACGCCCACTGATTCTGCTTAGTCAATCTCAAACAATGTTGGCAATGTTGTCAATTTTTCATTCAGCTGGTAGCTAGTACGCGAGTAAATGATGTATATTTAAAACCATGAATTACACAATGTATTACGAAAGCTTTATAGTACTAAAGTCTGGGTCTCCTCATACTCAAAACTGCTTGCCGATACTACTTCATCAGCGACATGCGTAAATGGTCACTCTATACGCTACTGAGGATATCCCACTGCGGTAGACGCACGCGACGCTGAGTCGAGCTTCATCTCATCTGACAGGAAAGCAGCTTAGACCCATCTGCTCACAGCTGACGGCCAGTCCGCCACCTCGCTCTGCCAGATTACATGACCCGCGCCCCTGCCAACCACCAGCGCACCTCCCAACTATAATAGGGCATCTGTCAACCCGGCTGTGTTACGTTTTCTCACATCTCAGTTTGACAACCGGCGGACACCGAATTTTCTGCTCCAGAAATGGTTGTCAGCTATTCCATAAAATAACCAAAAGAAGCACGCGTTCTTGTATATTAGTGTCGTCACGTTTTACAGAGGAGAGGTCAACGGCCGCGCTTTGAAAACAACAAGGAAAACCTAGAAACCATCCAGATGTGGATGCGCCTGGAAATGGGGAAACAAATGTTCCTTTCGGGACTATGACCCCGCAGACGACATGATTTTACTCTTGTTAGTTCAGAGAGCAGAATTCGAGTAATAGAAGACAAGCTTCGGAGAAACCTCATGAAAGAAGTAAGCTAGGGAAACCAACTGTTCTAATCAATTCTTGCCCTTTGTAAAAAGCAGAGACTGTCTTCTCAAAGTGCGCTGAAGAGAAAGCGAAGAGCTTGAATTGTTTTAACTCCATAGCTCAGTTCAGACACCTTGTCATTCGTAACAATAAAAAATTGCAGAAGGCCTCGCGCAAAGATGCCTTTTGAGAGTAAGTGCGTCTCTAATATAAAATTTTTAACCACCTCAAGGTGCGTACACACATGCGGTTTTTTACAACCTTTGGTGAAATAAATCTGGTATCAAGACAAAAAGATAGCGTTGAAAAATATAATAAGAACAAGTAGAGCTGCAGATCCGTGTCTGATTGCTTCATATGTTTCAGCCACGAAGCGGTCTGTGAGGTAGCAATAAATAAGGGGTCGAGATGACGTTTGAAAAAAAAAATCTCTAAACCCAAATCTTCAAAAAGCGCGTGGTGCGCACCCTTTGCGGCTTCTAAAACCTTAACGAAGTAAAAATTGCGTCAGGACAAAAAGATGCAGTATAGAGTGATAAACACAACAAGCTGCAGTTTTATTGTTTTTTCTCTTTAAGTACTTTATCCACGAAACATTTGCACTATATAAATTCGCCTACCAGTGCTACCTCGGAGCTGTCCGGTAGGGAGGTCGAGCTTGCAGGCTTTGTGCGGCATGGAGCAACACCTTTTGAAAAGTCGTTCGAAGGCACTAACGTAGACAGTTTTACAGGCAGTTTTATTCACTGCTTATTAAATGAACCAGAATTTGTTTCATGAGGAGACATTCGCAGTCATAGAGTTATCATAGCTAAAACGGAGACCTTACACGTTCGCAATAACGTGCACAAGCTCTTCTTCCAATGTTGACCAGGAGACTTAGACAGCAGTGTTCACATTGCCATTGTGCAAGGTAAACTCAAGATACCGACCTATTTGTTCCACTTCAGTTTTCTTTCAAAATGTGTATCCACTTATGATTCAAAATCCCTGACACTTATTGTTTCGTCAGGCCTAAATATTTACGCCTGTGGCAATGCTGGCCAACAAGCACACAAACAAATAGAGCCAGTAGAAGATCCTAATACGTATTGCAAAAAGACGAGCAAGATGAAGGCAGTGGCGCAGGCAGGAGAGCTCGCGCCAGGTCCGCCGGCATTCATCAAAGTCGTCTCATCGTCATCCGTTATCTTCTGTTTGTTCTCTGGTTTGCCGCCCTGCAACATTTTCGCAGAGGTGCTAGGAGATTCATCCCTCCTCATCCTGATCCGGAGCTTTGAAGCCCCGCTTTTGCGTTCGCCGTCAGCTGTGGGTTTCGACGACACTTCGCGTGGCTGTTCCCCAGCCTACCAGACCCGACGTGACCTCGCCTTCCCAACGCATCACGTCCCATCCCCAGATCCGACAACATAATACGACGAAAAAGATGCAGCCAGATAACCCAACCGACAGATGTCACCCAGCAAGACACGAAAAAGAGACCTTATCCACCAGATGACCCCACTGATTCGAGATGTCCACCAGGAGACCCCAATGACCCAAGCCACTACCACACATGATGATATAACCCCTGCACATGCCATACGGTGCGTGCTTGAGCCTCAGCCATTGAATGTTGACGACCTGTGGTCCGAAATCCTCCTAGGCCTGGTTTCATTGGTTTAATCATACTGGCGCAAGCCTGTATCTTCCTTTTCTTCTGTCTTCACTGATCTTGCCATGCCAATCGCCATGTTATGTATTTCTTAATCTTCATTCTTCTTCCTTGTCCAAGATCGTCGTGATCTCTCGGTGGCCCCGGGTAGTGTCATGGACGAGGAAGAAGCGGGAAATGGCGCGGACAGGCGCTCTCGCGCTAGGCTCGCCGGCATTGATTAATATCGCATCATCGTCATCGGTCATCTTTTGTCTGTTCTCTGGCTTACCGTCCTGTAACAACCTATTCTCAACTTCGAGCTTTCCCTGCTTCCGGCTACGCTGAAAACAAAATTTGAATGGCAGCAAGACAATTATGCGCCCTAAACTTGATATGCGAGCTAAATGATGCACGAAACAGGTGAGTAAGACAAATCAAATATGCTTAATAACTGCAATTGTGAAACTTAGAAAAAGCAATGCAGACCAAGCAAATTTTGTTGAAAACTTTTAAAAGCTTTATTTATAAAAAAATCACATCTATTATCTTCCTGCAGAAAAACGTTTACGTTTGAGTAATCCACGCGCATAGTCTTTGCGGTTATTCTCTTGCTGGAACTTTGGAACGATAACTTGACTAGTGAAAAAACTAACTATGTAAGAGCAGGTGGAAAGAGAAAAGTTTTCTTGACAGATAGGCACTTTTCGGAGTTACATGATCAGCAGCACATGAGAAAATATATGCCCCACGTAATCAGGAGGTTGACAACATTACAGCATGTGCTTACTTTCAGATAAGAGATGAGGGCGCCAATATCTTTCCACGGTGAGCACCACATGGCTCTACATTCCAGAACATTCCATTCCAGAACATCTAACTGAACACCAAGCTAAACACGGAATAGAGAAAATAACATACTGTATCACATCTTAGCCTGATGAACACTTCTGTAGAGACTTAAAAACTAGTGCATGCGGCATATCTTGAACAATGAAATACAAAAATAGATTAACACATTACTGCAAATGACCAGGTGCCAAACTTCTCATTCGGGTTCACGGAAATGTATTTTAGTAGCCTTCATATTTTTCTAGTTGGCTATACGCATGCCTGCACTGAAAAACTACATTTATTTCTAGGTTAATTAAAAGTTAACCTAAAAGCAGAAACTGAAAGCTGTTCGATTTGAAAACGCTCCTTCTAATAATGAAAAACGGCTGATAAAATTGCCATGTGTATCCGGTATAATTCTGAAGTTCAAGCTGTCAGAAAATAAATAAGCCCAGTCAGAAACAGATATTATACTATCTGGTAGAAATACTGACCTTGACAACAAAGTAACTAGAAGTCTCGCCTTCCCATCATGAACATGACTATGAAAAAATGCGGTGAACCCCAGATTATAAAGGATAATGGTGTCAAGAAAAAACAATGTGTATTAAACCAGCCACACATCAAGGAGCCTTAAAGAAAGTCGATAATAATCAGGAATCCTGGACATCACGTCGATGAATATGTTTTCACTGACAAAAGAACGCGGAAGTATAACGCTCATAATGGCCTTAATGGGGAGTAAAAGAGTAGTTTCAGAGCTGACATGCGACTTGATCATCGGAAGTTCCTGCTTGGAGCGGAGGTCAGAACAGCTGCCACATACATTCTTCAGTATATGTGTAGGTTACCGGCTTGACATTTTTGTGCTGTCATGGACCTTCATATATCTCAGGTTATTAGCTGAAGTGAATAGCAGCGAGGATGTTTTCACCTTTATCTCTCCAAAATAACACTCGCAATCATGAGCGATGTTCATCTCTGTACCGACAATTTATTTAAGTGGTTATTAGTAGGGAAGAAACAAGCACCGTTAGCTGCACATGAAGCGAGAACTAGGCAGTCTATCCAGAAGGAAGCAGCAAATGTGGGATATTTTAGATTAGTCACATTTAATGCTAGCTCATTCATTTTCGAATTCATGGCGTAAAGACGTGTATACATGTTTACCTCTACCAACCGTACTTCCTACCCGAGGTATATTTTAGTGTTTAGTATTTGTTTTAGTCTATTTGTCCCTCATTTGACGCTGATAGTATGCGCATAACAAAACCGGCACTTCATTAAGTTCATCGCACCCGTCTGTGCTTCCTGTGCTCTTGAAGCTCTGTGGTGACTAACAGAACCATAAGAATTTTATTACTTCATCAGACATTGCGTATTTTTCTCGTGATAGCATGCTCCAACATTTATAGCTTGGGCATGGTTGACGCCTGACTGACTGAGCGCAGTGTCGGGCTATTTCGGGCGTCTCGACTAGGAGCATTTTTTGCAGAGTTGAAACTTTCTATTAAGAATAGAGAACCGTATCACATGAAAAAAACAATAATCACAGAGTAGTTGTTTTATCGGAGTTTTGATAATTCATCATACTAGCTACCAAAACTAAATTTCAGCTGTATTATGAGCATGAACTAACTTAATCGCGGTAGATGCTGGTCAGGATAGGAATAATAAATCCATACGAACTTTCATCGTCCTTAGAGTGCGCATAAATAAAAGCGCGAAGCAGCTGAGGCTTAGCACCGCAGGTGTATTCTTTATTCAGATAACTTCATTAATTCAGGCATCCTACTCAAAGCATGTGGGGTCGGATCAATGAGGCCGCGTATCCGACGACACAATTAGTAGAAATGATCATGCATTCCTTTGATCGTCGTACACGCGTAATAAGAGCTCTCGCTTAATAAGCTTTCTAATCAAGAGGGGCTTAGTGATTCGACGCTAAGCTCCTTAACGTCTTTGCAGCGTTTCTCTTCTTTCTTTTGTCCATGGCAACGTCGTTAGTGATGGCTTCTTCAGGCTTCATTTTGAAATTTCTTTTCTTACATCAGGTCCCTATGACGTGCAACATTGCACAGTTTTATTTTTTTTTCATAGTACAATGAGGCATGGCTTATCATTCATAATTTGATGTCATTTGATGCGTTCACTCAATCAATTAATCATCATCATCATCAGCCTGACTATATCCACTGCAGGGCGAAGGCCTCTCCCATATTTCTCTACTTAACCCGGTTCTGTGCTAGCTGCATCCACTTGACCCCCGCGAACTTCTTAACTTCATCCACCCACCTAACTTTCTGTCGCCCCCTGTTACGCTTTCCTTTTCTTGAAATCCAGTTTGTTACCCTCAGCGACCATCGGTTATCCTCTCTTCGCACTACATGTCCTGCTCATGCCCATTTCTTCTTAACTTCCACTAGAATGTCGGTACCTTGCGTTATTTCTCTGACCCACTCTGCCCGCTTCCTATCTCTTAATGTTACCCCTACCATGTTTCGTTCCATAGCCCTCTGGGTTGTCCTCAACTTAAGTAGAACTCTCTTGGTTAGCCTCCACGTTTCAGCCCTATAGGTGAGTACAGGTAAGATGCAACTGTTGTATACTTTCCTCTTGAGCGATACCGGTAAGCTGCTAGTCATAATCTGCGAGTGCTTGCCAAATGCGCTCCATCCCAATCGTATTCTTCTTGTTATTTCCTTTTCATGGTCCGGATCTGCGATTACTACCTGTCCTAAGTAGACATAATCGCCTACTACTTCCAGTACTTCGCTACCTAATGTAAACTGCTGTTCCTTCCCGAGGCTGTTGAACATTACCTTAGTCTTCTGCATATTGATTTTCAAGCCTACATTTCTACTTTTCCTGTCTAGGTCATCAATCATTATTTGCAGTTCATCCCCCGAGTTGCTTAGCAAGGCAATGTCATCAATCAATCAACTAATTACATAAGAAAAACCTCCTCCATGCTACTTTTGCTTCAATAATAGACTATGCTTACGCAATAGTTGGTAACTCAGACATTTTTTCAGTGCGAGGCCGGCAGCAGGAGACACGTGGGAGTCATAAATGTTATGAAAACGTGAACAGGTTTTGCACAAAACAAATGTCGTCGCTTTTCATTGCACTCACCTTGGAATTAGTCTCTGCATCAGTTCGTTGCAGAATATTTCTAACTAATCTAGCATTAGAAACCAGACTAGAAGCTTCCGCGTGAGTCTTCCAACACTGATGGTTATTTAAACAAAAAAAAAAACGAATTCCTCCTAACCCTCTTTTCTGATTCCCGGCATCTTGATCTACGAAATAAGATAATGCTTTATTTGTAATGCTTTATTTGTGGTCAAAATATGGTAATCGCTTCCGAAAAGGCTTTCCATTTGGATTAAAATTTATAATGAAAAACTAACAGTGGGCAATATCTTGTAACTAAAATAATTTATTTATAATCAATTTGTCTGGAGGTAAAAAAAAATGTGAAATCGTAAAACTTTGGGTGCCCCTGTTCCAAGTAGACTTTGGCGCTGCTAGAAATTGTCTTTGCATGGTGTATGCAGGATAAACCCTTTATTGCTCGTTCCTCTCGAAAAGCTGTAATCTAACTTGAAATGAATGTTAGATCAGACTTATTATTTAAATTTCTCCCCATTCATTACGGCGAAATAATTACTTTATTTTTTTTCCTTCTCCTTTTTGAACATTGAGTGCCGAGAAGTGGCACACAGATATGCTGAAACTCTAAAGGGACAAAATTCTTCTTAAATGTGTTCTTGACAGTCTTAAACGTGTTACTGACTGCTGAGCAGGAGTCTGCATTGTAGAAGTAGGCATTTTAGTTGAGAAACCTTTAGGCTGTCGATGCCGGTTTAAAAAAACAAAATTGTTATATTGACGCGACCTAACAGTCACAACTGCTGTTTTGCGCTCTTTTTCTGTGTTCATGCTAGGCTAACTCTCGAAAGAATGCTACTATCTGAGGTTTCCATTATTATATATGTCTAGGGTCGGCTTCTTTACCCCGAATGATTTTAGTTTTTAGCCTATGTGTTCTTTAGCAGTCGTTTAATGAGCTTTATTTACCCGTCCTGTCTTCCTGCATACTTCCTGGTTAGATTTCTGGTCCTTTTCCGCCACGTGTGTCAATACCTTTTCGATATAGGAGTTTAAATATTTTACCTGCCCATCATTGTCGTCCATTTTTCTAAGTACAATATTATGATCTGAGCCTCTTGTGCCTCGAAAGATGTCTAGCCCATGTTTCCTTGTACTGCTTCGTTTGTAGTTTTGCCACGGGGTCCAAGTGCTAACCTTCCCACAACCTTGTATTTATTGCTAACTCCAAGTGTACTTTTGCAATGAAGCACTAAACCGTGTTCCCGAAGGTAACTCCTGCTACCATTGTTATTTTCCAAGTATCTTTAAGTACTTCACATTTTTTACCCTCATAATGCCCTGTGCTTCATTATCGCGATATCCTTTCGCTAATTCGACCTGGTGGCCTGTTCATGTTTTTCCATGAATACCTGTCCTTCGTTTATCCATACCACGAGGTACTTATATTCTGCCAGTCTTGGTATCTCACTCCTCTCTATTGTCATATTGTGTAGCTGGTGCCATCTGGCGGCTAAGTTGAGAACAACTACCTGGCTGGTATGTGCGGCCATATCAGCGGAATAGGCGACAAGTACCGCACGTCGGAACGTCGGAAATTTCGCATCCAAAGGTTTGCTTTCTAGAAGTATTTGGTTGAAAAAACGCTTTTCAGCAGCAATCATGCCATTCAGTCAGCAAATGAGCAAACTTTATGCACCTGATTGGGTCGAACACTAATGGCCTGATTACAATTAGTGTGTAACTTTTATGAGACCAGGACAGGTGAGGGCGCACCACTGGCCACGAGGGCATTGAAGCTAGCAAGGCAGGACAGCTTTCGATCAGCTTCTTTTTCGTGAACGATTTCTATAGACGGGCTACCGTAACAATCACAGCAATGAAAGCAGACGAATGCAGCCGCTTCATGTTATTCTTAAGGCAATGATAATAGCGCTTTATATTTTGGGTCAACCTATCATAAAAATAATGTTTACCCCTTGAGCAGCTATGGCCTGGAGTTCTCAGACCTCCACAGGGGTTCTATTCATAAGAACCCATTGTCAATTTCGGACACATTACTCTGTCCTGGAATACATTTGTTGGGTGACAAAAGTAGGATGGTCACGCAATCGGATTTAACCATTGCCTGCATATCTGAGCCACCGGTTTGCCGGTGTGTGTGGTGAGTGGCGATGAGTGTCGTCAACCGGCAGGAGCTGCTGTGCTG
The DNA here is from genome assembly GCF_055883805.1 of Amblyomma maculatum. Taxonomy (NCBI): domain Eukaryota; kingdom Metazoa; phylum Arthropoda; class Arachnida; order Ixodida; family Ixodidae; genus Amblyomma; species Amblyomma maculatum. Next base: position 59,401,455 of record NC_139349.1, on the reverse strand, counting down.
AAATTTCTGTGACTGGCCTCTAGCTGCGTTCGTCTAATGCCGCCGTCATGCTTAACTCGGCCAGATGAAAAAGAAAATGAACAATTAATGCTTATAAAATATTGACCTTTAGCTTTGTCCCATAATCACCTGAGAGAAAGTTTTTACTTCAACGAATATTATAGAGCCCAGTTTTTTGTCGCAATATTTGCTTCCTTTAAGGAATGGCTGATATTCCTATGACTACATTCACATTTATTATCGGCAGCAGCATCTTACGGATGCGTGCTTTCAGAAAAAAAAAAAGTATTGTAGCGCTGTTTCATAAATAATAGGTTGACAACTAATTTATTAGGCATAAGTGGCACATGATCTTTCATAGTTTGATAAATCTCAGGTGACTGCAGTGAAAAAATATTCCTTCGCCAAACGGCATCTCGTAAAATTTGTCCGCAAAGATTATCATTCGCTTGTTACTCAATGACTCTACAAACACAGCGTTTGGGACTCAGACGAAAGGCTGCCGGCAAAACATTTTCAGTTGATGCTTGAAATTCAGAGGACGCTAGACTTGGTCCGATAGTAAGAATTGCAACCGGAACAGCATACAGCGGCACATCCGCATACCGCGGCTATTAATAATTATCTGTTTTCGGATCTTATTACTTGGTAATTCGAACAACAGAGTAAAGAAAACAATTTGCAAGCCGTGGCACCTGTTAGCAGCTACGCTGCAGCCAGCGTAAACGAAACTATTTGGAATAGGAAAGAAAGAAAGAAAGGGGCGAAAAGATGGAAGGACGGGGGGGGGGGGGGGGGGTGGGGAGTATGTAAAAAGAAAATATATTATATAAAAAGGCTGTGAAGGAAGCGTATCGCTCGCATCAACTATGCAGCTTAGACACATTTCGGCTATTAAAAACGCTTTGTGTGCAAAATGCTGTACAGTGTGCGCGTTCTGTTCTAAGTAGAATGACCTGCCCGCCCCCCCCCCCCCCCTCCTTATCACCGCATCCCCACACACCAGACAGGAAGAGTGGCGCTGAAGATTTGGCTTATGAAGATTTCATTCTATTCTTCAAGATACCCGAAAGCATCGGCATCCTTTCTGACGTATCATGTCAGCTAAGCAGTGTCATAAAATGCGTAGTTTCAGTCTACTGGACACCTCGGTGACTGAGTTATAGGGCGCTCGACTATTGATGTCGTGAAGATGGGTATGATGCGGTCGCGTTTCAACTGAGGCAGAAAGCAAGGCACCACTGCACTTTAATGATCTCCAGGTAGCCAGAATTTATAGGCTCCTTCTACAGCCCCCCTAAGCCTTGTCTGCTTTAGGACATTCAACGCGTAAAAACCAACCAATACCAGTTTACTCGAGTTATCCACCCAGTAGAGATGCGCGTGGCTAAAGCCTTCGCAGTGCGAGTCAGTCGCCACCCTAAAGGTAAGTAAAAAAAAAAACAGATGCAAATATTATTATGTTTTCTATTAGCCACGAGAGAGGGTACTCGTATGGAAACGCCAATTAACTTGAAGTTTAGCCGTGAAGGCCACTCAACAAATGTTTTTTATCGCGACACTCTGCTCTAAATATTTGTCGCAACACTCATACATCAGCATAGCCGTTGTGTGTCATTTATAGAAGACATAAGAATTTCGGCGACTTTAGGTTATCTCTTCCAACAAACATAACCCCAAAGGCCATTAATGAGAGCTATCGTGGACTGCCGATTAATGCGTTTATTATGACGCCTCTAAACACGAACACTAAGCTTTCCACCAAAATGAGGATCCAAAACAGTGTAAAACTTTCGTAAGGAATGAAGATCGGCTGGAAGTGCAGTTTAACACAGATACAATACCGCGATCATGAAAAGATAAATGGAGCACAGGCTGTAACCACTGCACCTACCATTAGTTACGCCTATCGGTAAAGCAGCTCCTTGCGTAGCGAATCCAAATTTACCTGCTCATCTGAACGGGAAATTTCAGGAATAGTAGGAGAGGGTATTAGCCTGGTTATGCAATAAACTTTTCCTGGAAATAACTGCACACAAAAAACGTCTATTCTTCCCTCAGAAAAAGAGCCGGCTTCCTAATGGTGGTCTCAGTCTATTCCGCCGTTTAAGCTCCTCTTAGAGTGTTTTGGCAAACAAGCGCCTTATTGCTAAAAACCTCTAGGGGAAGCATATCAACAGTCCATTGAATAGAATGTACTTTTAAAGCATCTTTTTTTTTTTTTCATTTAAAATGGTCCCTTGGAGCCATTGAAATGCTGTGGTTGTGGCCTTTCAACGCCTCGCTTAGCGGACAATAGACGAAACCGTTGATAATCATGAATCTGAATCAGAATATTAGTGAGTCATTTGCTAACATTGACTGTTAGTTGCGCGGTTGCCATTACAGATGCGCGGCTGCCCACAAGTAACAGCCAAGGTACTTTTTAAAATAAGGTATTTGTGGTTATACTTCAATGGTTCGATAAAATGTAGCTTTCACGCGCGTGCATTAAACATAGCGCGTCTTTTGCCAACGCGCTGCGGTGTCCAACTTTCGATGGTAATTCGGAAAGCAAGTGTCACGCGACCTCCTCTTGCCATTCCGCCCTAAACATTGAGACGCGGCGAGAAATGCCACGTGTGCGCCATGGAGGGATGTCAATCCGCTCATTTCACAAGGTCGCTCTGATCACGCGCCATCTCCTACTTGAAAAGTCAAGCTGCGAATGCGCAAGCCGGAGCCAGTCGCGGAGGCCATAGTTGCGCAGTTAACCCTTGTGACAGACGTATGCGACAAACAGCGGTAAAAGTTAATTGTACAGATCACCACATCGCAGGCGGCTGTGTCTCCCGAAGAGGCTTTAAATCGGACGCAGGCGAATGCTTAATCACTCCCCCGCAGATGCCACATCTGCCACATCTGCCACTTCGCCCGCGCGAAGCTCAAGTTATATTGAATGACAACACTGCAGGTAATTGCTTTCATGAAAGTCTAAAAATTATATGGGTGTCATCCAAAAAAACAGCGCGAACAAACGGCGACGACAGGAAGAAACAACAGGAACAAGCGCTGACTCTCAAATAAAGTTTATTCGCAGAAAACGCATTTATATAAGGTACAGAAACAATAAAACACTAAAACCAGACCGCACGTGTTACGATGTGATGTCCAGATATGCAACTTCGCAGTCACGCAAGAGCAAGGAAGGTTTGCTGACAGACAATCTTTCTTTCTTAGCCATATTATACGCCATATTATAAAAGATTTGTGCCGTGCTCCAAAGGGGTAGTTTATAAAATTCCCTTGTCCTGTGGTCAGATATACATTGGGCAAACGGGACGATGTATTAACACACGTCTCAGAGAACGTCTCAACTCATTAGAATCTAATCGCTCCACTACTCTAGTTGATCATTGCCGTGAGTGTCAATCCTGTTTTCCGTCTTTGCATTTTACTGACATTTTGTACAAACACCCCGACCAGTTGACCAGGAAAATCATCGAGGCGTATAATATGGCTAAGAAAGAAAGATTGTGTGTCAGCAAACCTTCCTTGCTCCTGCGTGACTGCGAAGTTGCATATCTGGACATCACATCGTAACACGTGCGGTCTGGTTTCGGTGTTTTATGTACCTTATATAAATGTGTTTTCTGCGATGAAACTTAAGTTGAGAGTCAGCGCTTGTTTCTGTTGTTTCTTCCCGTTTGTTCGCGCTGTTTTTTTGGATGATGTATCAACTCGCCCGCTTAACTATCCTGCTGATAATGGGTGGCACTAACTTAAGCTAACTGCACACTTCTAATTACAGCGGCACGCCTAGCTGTTAAAGTTAGGAAATGACGCAGTATGCATATTTTAAAACGGCAATCATGGGAACAGCTCCTGTTTATTTGTCTGCCGGAACTGCTATTGCCACGGTGCAGGAGCCATATATAAATCTCAAGAACCGACACTTAAAAATTCTACTTCCCCTTCAATGAAAGCGCCTGCATATTTTCACTCTGCATGTAGCCGCTAAATGTTAGGGCAATTTATGTAACAGTAAAGAAGCCAATTTATTGTATGAAACAAAAATAAAAAATAGGAAGGCCCCAAGAGAGATAAAAGGAAGAAGGAAAGAAGAAAAACCAGAAAGGGAGAAAAACTGAAAACATGCCGAAAGAAAAACAGTTAGAGACGGAACGTGAAAGAGAAGAATAGGAAATGGAATAAAGAATTCATAAATACAGAAATAATAGGGAGGAAAGAAAGATGGAGGCAAAGAATTGACGAACGAGAATGAAGTGACGACTACTAGCTCTGCCAACCGCAGGTGAGAAACTTTGAAGAATTTCTACGTAGTTTGAACACTTCATTTTAAGACTATAACCAGAATTCAATCTTTCTGCCCAAAGGCAGGGTAAAAAAATAGGCGCATTGGATAATAAAAGATGGCGCCTCACTGCCATTCATCTGAAATTCAAAGCTCCCAGAGTGCTCAGAAAAACCCACAGTACAGAAGCACAAATTTTTCGTATACCCTTGAGAAGTAGACTCGGGGATGGTGCGACTTCTATTCTGGTTTTTCAACTATTACTGAAAAATATATGCATGCTATAACGTATTTTGTTTCAAAACACCTGTATCATTAAAACTTCCTACTTGAGACCTGAGATAAAGATATATGCACGCGGGAGATACGTGCTTATACCGCACACATGCGCGGTTAATAAGGGACACATATGCTGTAAATTCAGGTCTCGGATCCTTATTTTAAACTTTGTGCGAGAGAAAGGTTTTTGAAAGTGACTTGCTTAACCTTAAAGGATAATAAAGATACCTCATGTCGCTATCATGCAGATGACCCGAGACGCCAGAAGAAGAGCTTCATATGGCCCTCCGTGCCTCCTTCAAGAGCCTTATTAAGTTAGCTGTGCCATTTCCCCTTACGATTTATGCATAACTTCCTTCGTTCAGACTAGTCTTCATCCGCAAGCAACCAGTAATAGCTAAAAACAGTTCGTAATCTCTTTCGCTACCTTGGTCTCGTTTCTTGAACGCCGGCTTCCCAAGCAGAAAAATTTCAGTGCATGAGAGGCTGCGCTTCTCCGTTACAATTCCAAGATAAGCACAAATATCAAGAAGTGCGCCACACTTTTTTTTTTTTTTTGCGGGATGGTTTAAGCCTGCATCACATTTCACCTAGTCACTGAATACTGTGGGCGCTTCTGCCAGGAGCTTTTTTGCCAGTAAATGAGGGTTAGGTTTTGCGCTCGGCTAAGTTAAGTGAAAGAAGAGAATGAGTCGCGTCCACGGCCTTCACCGTGCATCTGAAAAGGAGCGCGCCCTCTTGGCGTTATAATGTCTCATGTGCTTTTTAACTCCTAGTGCGAGTGCGTGGTAAGTATTGTTGCTGGGCCACGAATTGCTTTCTCTCCTTTTACCTTTGAACTCCCTTTTACTGCCCTAAACACCGAAAGATCAGAGCTTTTGAAGTTAAGGAAATAAAACCGATAAACGCCGCTATGCATACCGTGTTTCGTGTTACACGCCTCTCCAGTAAGCTTGTCGGGAACATCAGAAAAGGTGCACTTTGTTTATTTATTCAAGTGTTTACGAACGAAAACCTTTTGCTGGTCTTCGTGGAAACTATTTTTCTTAGAAACTCGAAACGTGTTTATTCAGGGCGCGGGTCACTGTGAAAGAAAACTGAAATATGGTTGGAATGTGGTCCAAAAGTTCGACGATAAAAGTACGCCTTCAGAGTTCATCTCCTACGAATTTTGGACACTATACGGCCTGTACGTCAAAAACGTTATAAAGCGTTCACGGCTAAAGTTCAACAGAAGAGTAATGTTTAACCGCAGTGAAAAAGCTAAGCACGAACCAATGCCATAAACGAGCACATTGTCAATTTTTTTCTGCGTGACAATTTATCGATCCTGCTGAGACAACATCAAATAGAATGCGAAATGGAGGACCACGCAGATAGTGAACTGACGAATTCTAAGCATATTTACATCTTAGAGATAGTCAGCTGTTTTCCAGTTAACCATAAAATTTGTCTCAATTATCTTTATTCAATTTATTGTTAAATAATCACTTTTTAATCAATTCCAGCCCTTCATTCAACGTGTTTGCGGTTTATTTTGCACTATTTCGGCGTCACTACCCGTTTGCACATCCATACACTATGTGCACGCCCAATGCTATTTCGACGTCTATAAGACTTTCTTGTTTCTAGTTGATGAACATATTATCCCACTTTACCAAATCGGGCACGGATAGAGCTACGTTTTGTCATCATCTAGCTCACGCAATCATTTTTTTACTCGTAGCTCTTTATGAACCACGCAAGGCCTGCGGACATGTTTTGCGTCCATTTTCATCTGAAGCCGATATGGAAATTTTGTGACACGCCTGATTAGTCGAAAATTGAAATCCAACATGACCGGTCATAAATGGTCCAATTGTCTCAGATGGACCCTAAAAAAGACTCTAATACGTTAATACTGCATACGTCAATGCAGAGCTTATCTTACTTTTTATCCTACCTTTCTTTCACCAGTGAATAGTGTTAACAATAGGCCCATATACCGTCTGTGGCAGGTAACCAAGCTTGTAAAGAATGCGGAGTATGCTATTTCACTGAAATCAACGGAGAGTTTTTAAATCAGGTGGTCTAGTTGGCAGCATATTATTGCACTACTAATCCATAAACAATGGTGCGTTACCGGGAGACTGGGGATATCAGGGAAGAAAGCTTTGCTGTGAATAGCTAAACGCATGGTGGTGAAGTTTGATAACGAAGACTGCTGGCGCAGGTGGGCTGCTGCTACCGTGGAACCTGCATAATTAAAGAGCAATTAGGATGTGCCTTTCATACGAAAATAACGTAGTGCGGCTTAATAAAGCATTTGTGGATCCATTAAGCTTGTCGAAATAGATGTTGCACGCTTTTTTATGAGATTGCGGGTTCCGAACTCTGATGTAGCGTCTAATTGTCGGGAGTATGACTTAGGGGCAAAGTGTAAAATCATGAAATAATAAGGCCTACCCAGGAAGCATATGACTGATATGACAGCAGTCTCGTCTAAACTAAGTGGCTTGACAGTTGAGAGATTGCAGTGGTTGTTTCTGTTACATTCCGACAGCAAGTTCCTTTCTGATTTGGTTTTAGTTATATATCAGTTCAGATAATTGTGATGAGTAAGAGTTCAGCTTTTTTAAATACAGTGTGCCCCTTCTTTTTTTTTTTTGTGCATCTGCTCTCACTTCAACAGGAGCTATCTTATTACAAGATGCATAAAAAAAGTGGAAAAAAGTGGAAAGTGGAATCCCCCAAATCAAAAAAGAAAACATTATTTGCCGTTTTTATGCGCACTCATATATGCAACATAAAAATAAACTCCGTTAAAACGATAGACAGAGCACGTACATCCTGCTGTAGATCCGAACAATAAATATTAAGCGTGAAGCAGGCAGCGTTAACCATAAATTAGTTCTGGAAGTATAGGTAAATGAAATAATGAGGGCTTCGGCCACAGCTGCGAGGACGTGGGAGCAATAAAATATCATTATATGGTAAAAATAATACACAGTACTTCGTAAAACAAAGCTACCTGCACGTAGCTGTCAGCTCTGACACTTTCCATGTCAGAATGAACGTGCCCGCAGTCGCGGGCACCAGGACTGCTACCGCGCCACCCTCCCTGTTCCGAGAGAGTTTCGTCACCCCTGCCAGACGCTTTATCCTGATTAGTCTCTAATTGGCCCAATTACAAAGTTGTTTCGCAGCAGGCAACCGCGTAGGTTACAGCCGTTCCCTCATTCCTGTTCCGTATCTTTCCTCCCAGGCGCCTCCACTTTTGAGTCACACATGCTGCCTGCGTGCAGAAGCGTGCCGTGATGACGAACTCGCCTGCAGGCACAGCTGACAGCTGCCACGTGAACCGCCGCACTCTGCTTATTGGGAAAGCATGCGTCAAGGTTTGTTAGGCTGCAACACTAGCTCAAGCAAATCTGCTTCTTCCGGGTGTGCGGTCTTTGTTCACAAGCGTGCTGTAGGATCTGCGCTCCTTTACCTGTATTTCACAGCAGGGATGCGTGATGCGTGAAAACATGTTATGTCTATATGTCACTGGTAGAAACTGGCTTTGCTTTCCCCCAGCCTATAACATTTGTAAAGTTCGTCTCATTTATTTCAGTACTAACTTGATACGGAAGGAGCGCATAAAACTTAAGGTAGAGCTCCGGTAATATACAAATCTGCTTGATTGACGTATATGCCTAACCTAATAACTCTAATTTCTGCAGTAGTCAAGATACTGAAACATTTCAGTAAACTCACCTATGGGATTTAAATATGGTCACTTGGTGGTATCAATGTCATGAGAAACAAACGAACAGACTGGTGTAGCACTAAAATCAACTCTATATTAAGCTGACTTTCACCCTCATATAAATAAGCAATCCGCCGGCGATGATAGCAGCAAAAGCCGCTCGGTGATAGTCGAATTACGAATGCATGCTGCTCTCGTCAGCGTTCAGTTTGATGCCGCCGAAGAGACATGTAGATAAAGCAGCAAAGGTGATAAGAACCATCTGAAAAAATATGAAACCAGACACTAGCGGATCCAATCACTCGAGATGCATATCGGCGCATTGAGCGCGACGAGGAAAACAGTAAAGTCTTATCTTTGGCTTTAAGCTTGTTTAGCAAAACGAAACATTCGCGCCATTGCGTACATGATTCTGCGCGTTGCAAGCAAACTAATTAGGCCGAATTATTGCTGCTGTTCTCAGCAACAGGCAAGCATCACAGTAGCCCTCAGTAATGTCAGACGTTCCTTTATGTCGCTTTAAAAATGCGGAGTGTCCTAGCCTTAGTGCAACGCACTATGCCCTGTTGAGGGTTATGTGTCCCAGTATGCAGAACGTTTACCGTTTTCCAAAGGATTTGCTTCTATCAAGAAATAATAGCTAGCTTTTGAACGGCTGACTTTACTAATAAAATATTAAATCAAAACCTGTCGACCGCTTTAAAATAGCATTTGCCAATTACACCATATGGTATGAGGTTTCTGCCTCTCCATAATTAAGGGGATATGCCATATATTACTTGTTCATGTTGCTTTTCCTCCACAGTGTATGGAAAACGAGAATGGCTGTGAGACATGCGGACGTGGATGCTCGCTCCGCAAGAGAGTATTTCATTGAAAATATAAACTACCTGAACAACATATATAATGCCCGAAGTGAGAAACCGAAATGGATGGCAGTTTTGAGCGAGTTGGCTAATCTAAAGCGTTTCTTAAAGCTGTGTGAAGCCTTACGTTTTGCAAGAGCACTTCGTGGTATTATACTTTGAGTTCACCCACTGTAATTTTTCTTGTTAACAGGAAATAAAGAAACAAAAGCCGTGGTGGCGCAGTGGTTATGGCGGGTCGACTACTGTTCCCAAGGATGTGGGATCTATCCCAGCCTCGGCGGCCGCTTTTCGGTAGAAGCGGGGTCAGTGCACGTTAAAGAACCCGATGTGGTCGAAATTTTCTGAGTCTTTCAATATGGCGTCTCTCGTAGTCTGAATCGCTTGAGGACGTTAAACCCCTCAACCAATCTAATCGACCAAATCAAAACCTGCAGACCACCTTGAGAATAATCTACCAGGCCAGTTTGCAACAGGATGCCTTGTCACAGCTTCATTTACTAGCCTATCATTTTTTTTGTGTGTGTGCGAACAAGATCTACTATGCAGCAAGAGAATTTTAATGCTTTCTTTTTTTGTCGAGCCTGTATGGCACATTTTAGTATTTCGCCGATGATAGTTTTTAGACAAATTCCCGCTTGATGGACAAGTGTCATCGGTGGTGTGTTAGGTTTGAGGTCGCGAGTGCCGGGGTAGCGTACCGCTGCGGCGCGCGGCCCCTCGGTAGCGTTGGCCTGGCGGCTCCGTGGACGGCGGACGGCATCAAAGGTTCCAGCAAAGACGAGGCGTCTTTTAACGAAACAACCTTTACTGCAACATCAGGAAGATACGGGCAGAGAAGCTGACCCGGAGAGATTACAGACACTCTCACACAGCTGGTGTCTAGCGTCGTCTCAACGGCGCGTCAAAGTAGTCTCTGTCCCAGCGGAGTCGGCCGCTGCTTTTTATAGGTTTTTCCAGTTCACAGGGAAAGGGTAAACCCTCACAGGAAAGGGAGAGCCAAACATGTTGGTTCACGACGAATGACTCAATCGCAGGTGTTCCGACCTCATCTCCTCCACCTCCTGCAGACAGGAGAGGGCGACGCACTTTCCCTCGAGCTCCAGGCTTGTCCAGCTTTTGCACACACACGCACGCACAGGAACACGCTGAGACTTGTCGGCGGGAGGAATCGTTGCGCGGCCGATGAACGGCGTCGAAATGGCCGATCCGCTCGCGGTTCTGCCTGTTGCTATGCGGTGGCCGCGTCAGCTGTCCCACTTCTCGGTGGAGAAACGTAACAGACTGCCCCGCCGGGGAAGGGAGATCCCGATAGGGCAGGGGACTGCATCCGCTGTCCGGAGGGATCGGGATGTTGCTGCTAGCCGGGGTCGTCCCACTCAGCTTCTCTTGAGCTCAAACAGCCTGAAGAAGTCCTTGGCAAGTTCGGTTTCCAAGGCACTCTGCAACTTGTCTTCAGGAGAGATTTCTGACAACCCACAACGTCACAACCACGCTAAACACTCAACCGCTCAGCCAGCAAGCACGGCACAAACTTCACTAAGTTTTGCCAGACTATTTCCCTCTTATGCCCCCATCTATACTAAAGGGCAGCTTAGCAGCACTTGGAACGCGTCCACAAATTTGAAAATCGCGCTTTCAAAAACGTCATTCTCAAACAAAAATAATACAATGCAATTGTTCAAAATCCTATGCCAGGAAGAAAAACACCGACTAGTGAATAAAGGCTTCTTCTCACGTTATGGGCTCCGACTTAAGCCATCGGCGTTACCATTGAGATCACCCTTTTCACTAAAGCTTCGGCTGTCCGTTTCACGGAACAACCGTACCTTCCTGTTTCTGTGCAAAGAAACACATGAGCATAAGTCACTCACTTTCCTAAACAACCTATCCCTCTCCTTACGTGTGGCGCACCAATCACGCATTTTCTTTGCACGGGCGCATTTGTGCCTTTGGGATAGTCGCTTTCTCTTTCGCGATAGCTTCAACTTTCTCGCTTCTTTCTCGCGCCTGCCTTTCCGTTTTTTTCTACGGCAGCACTGAAACACATGCTTTGTGCTTTCTTTTCGCAATCTTTGGAGTTTGCTCTCCTTACGATGGCAGCATTCTTTCTCGCGCCTGCCCTTTCGCGTTTTTCGTCGGCAGCACGGGAATACTAGCCTTCCGCTTTCTTTCTGCAATCGTTTGCTCTCCTTACGATGGCAACCTTCTTTCTCGCGCCTGCTTTTCCGCGTTTTTCGGTGGCAGCACTTGAATACTCTAGTCCCACTTTCTTTCGGCGCGAGCTCTGGCAAGCTAGCGGTAACCGGAGCTAGTAGGATACCGGTGTCGTCAAAGTGGTCAAAGTGCGGCGCCGCGTCTGCATCGCGGCCAGCAGCGCATGACTCACTTTCCGTCAAGTCCGAACAACTGCTCACGCCAGCCCTCAAGCTAGGCATTTCCTCTGGCAGCGCCGCGGCTGCATCGCTTGACTCACTTTCAGTCAAATCCGAACAACCGCTTATGCCAGCCCTCAAGCTAGGCATTTCCTCTGGCTCGCCACTCACGTTACACGGGTCCTCCGATGAGCCGCATTGCTCAGCGTTAACCGGCGCACGATCAAGCTCCTTCGACAGCTGGGGCGCTTCGGATTGCGTGAGGGTCATGTGTGCCACGTCCGCGTTCGCACTGGGGTTGCTTTCGCGAATACAACCTAGCGTGGTTTCGGAGCACGAACTATTCTGACTCTGCTCTGGTCGTTCGCTGTCGCCTTCGCAAGTCTCGCTCTCTACAGCGGACGCGCACTCCTCGTCGGTCTGCCCTGGCTGATCACAACTCGCGGGCTGCGCAGTTTCCCTGATCGGCACTTCGTTTTTCTGCGTGCCCTGCTCTACGACACAGCTGATTTTCTCTTTTCCTAGCTGATTTCCCTCTCCGCCACGCTCTAGACCAGCTTCTGCATTTAACTCGAGAGGCGGTTCAGCTATTATCAGTTCCCCACACTCATTTGATGGAACTGTATCTCCTACAGCTACTTGGGTTGGCGTGCAGTTCACCTCGCTTAACGGCGTCAAATCGGACTTCTCACCGATTAAGCCTGCGCTAACCGTCTCAGCTAGTGTCTCGACCAAGGTAACACGATGCTCTTCTGTTCGAGAATCGGTCGGCTTACTACTGCGGTCACATTGCTCGGCCGTTTCCCCAAGCTGTTTCTCACACTCCGGTGCAAATTCGATTTGCTCCGGAACTTCCGCACTGTTTAGCCATTCGCTTACAGCGGCTTTCAACTGATAGGCCAAATCAAAGTATGCCTCGTTACAATGTTTCTCGCTCTCATATCTCTTCCGAAGATCCTGAGGCGTTATCTGATATCGTATCAGCAATGACTCTTTTAGTTCATCGTAATTTTTCAAGCGGTCGCCAACCAATCGCTTGATTTCTTCCGACGCTTCAGCGGAGAGAAGAGCTACCAACATCTGCGCCCAACTATCTCGCTCGAAACGTTTACTTCTGCAGACATTCTCGAAGTCTGCCAAATACTCGGCCACATCCTCAGCAATGAGGAACGGTGGCGGACCATCTCGCGGTATTGAACCGTTACACTGAATGGCATTGCAAGCTTTAATCCTTTCCACGCTCATTCTATGTGCTGATATCTCCAGCTGCATCAGTTTCCTTACGCGAGCGTCCTCTTTCTCGAAACGTTCCCTACGTTCACGCATCTCTTTCTCGTGACGTTCACGTTCCTCTTTCTCGTGACGTTCTCTACGTTCACGTTCCTCTTGACGTTCGTCAATGATCTCAAGGCATTCCAAAAGCTCGTCATCTTCAGCTTCCAACGCAAGAATAGCCTTTAACACTTCTGGTTTTCTGAGTTTGTCTGACAAATTCAGACCCAACTCCTCCGCAAGCTCCAGCAATTTCGGTTTGCGCAACGACTTCAAATCCAAATTCATGGCTGTTCCGAGCGCTGCCTTCTCTACTGCCCACTATTGCCTTGCTGCAATTAACCCAGCAACAACGACAACACAATTACCAGCTCTGTTCTCTACTTAACAAAAGCCTGGCAAAACTCAGTAGAAGAAAGTCCCGCACTCACCAAACCTCGCAGCCAAGAATCCAACGCAGTCGTTCCGCTGCAGGCAACCAGTCATCACACAGGGCTCGTTGCACTGCTCCCGCCTTTCCGCTGAGCTGCTTTGATTCACGAGTCACGCCTGTGACATCTCCGCTCTTCCCACCAGATGTTGCACCTCGGTCAGGCCTGGCTCGTTTCACCGACCACGGTCACTGCTTGGTCGTCCTCGTCTCTCCGCTGTTCACCAGTTGTTAGACGACGGTATCGCCTGGCTCGTCCCTCCAACCACGGTTACGGCTTGGTCGTCGTCGTCCCACCGCTGTTCACCAATTGTTACATTTGGTGTCGCGTGCTCAGCCCACCGCTGACGCCAGTTGTTACGTTTGAGGTGGCGAGTGCCGGGGTAGCGTACCGCTGCGGCGCGCGGCCCCTCGGTAGCGTTGGCCTGGCGGCTCCGTGGACGGCGGACGGCATCAAAGGTTCCAGCAAAGACGAGGCGTCTTTTAACGAAACAACCTTTACTGCAACATCAGGAAGATACGGGCAGAGAAGCTGACCCGGAGAGATTACAGACACTCTCACACAGCTGGTGTCTAGCGTCGTCTCAACGGCGCGTCAAAGTAGTCTCTGTCCCAGCGGAGTCGGCCGCTGCTTTTTATAGGTTTTTGCAGTTCACAGGGAAAGGGTAAACCCTCACAGGAAAGGGAGAGCCAAACATGTTGGTTCACGACGAATGACTCAATCGCAGGTGTTCCGACCTCATCTCCTCCACCTCCTGCAGACAGGAGAGGGCGACGCACTTTCCCTCGAGCTCCAGGCTTGTCCAGCTTTTGCACACACACGCACGCACAGGAACACGCTGAGACTTGTCGGCGGGAGGAATCGTTGCGCGGCCGATGAACGGCGTCGAAATGGCCGATCCGCTCGCGGTTCTGCCTGTTGCTATGCGGTGGCCGCGTCAGCTGTCCCACTTCTCGGTGGAGAAACGTAACAGGTGTCATCGATGGTACCGGAACCATGGAAGAATGCAAACATTATCCTCATTCATAAGAAAGGGGACTCTGAGGCCCTTAAAAATTACAGACCAATCAGCTTACTGTCTGTTACGTATAAGGTATTTACTAAGGTAATCGCTAATAGAATCAGGACAACCTTATACTGCAATCAAGCAAAGGATCAAGCAGATGTTTGAAACCGGTACTCTACTATTGATCATATTCATGTCATCAACCTGGTGATAGAAAAATGCTCGGAATGTAACCAGCCTTTATACATAGCATTCATTGATTACTAAAAAGCATATGACTCAGTTGAACCCTTGGCGGTGATGCCGGCATTGCGAAATCAGGGGGCAGCCGAGCCGTACGCGAAAGTGCTGGAAGATATATATAGCGGCTGCACAGCAACCATAGTTCTGCATAACGAAAGTAACAAAATTCTCATAAAGAAAGGCGTTAGGCAAGGAGACACAATCTCCCCAAGTAATGTTATAGCTCGCTCGAAATGAAAATTTCTTGGCACAAAAAAAAAAAGACGTCACGATCTTCTTCATTGCGCCGAGTTAACGCTGCCAATTTTTCGTTTTTTTTTTTTCTCAGGCAGTAACAAATGTCGGTTGATAGAAGCATACACCGATACGAATCACATGGAAATCAACCATTTGTGGTGGTTATGTTCTGTTACACACATTATTAGTAGGTCATTCAAATTTTTCAGGTACTTTATGGGAATGCTTTTGTACATGTCCAGAGCTATCTAAAGAGTCGTAATGTATTTGACGTCTATAACGAATGAAGTCTCATATTCAGATCTTCCGGGATGAGGACTCGAAAGTGACGCTACGTAAGAGGCGAGTCGAAAATTTTGTTCTGTAACAGCAGGTTTTCAAAAGTAATTTTCAGGTTAACTATTATGAAGAGGTTGCCTGGAAGTGTAGAATAGGACGAAGAAATTGTTAAATCAGCTGTGGGCGCATTGGTTTTGTCCCATGCTCGCTTAAAGATCCACCAGGAGGATCACTAAAGGAAAACAACAAAAAAAACATTGATTCTACTTAAAAATTTATTCTGTTCCCTGAGACTGGACTTGGTACAATGAAGTCGCACCGCTATCACGGGAGAACATTTCTGTTGTACCAGTAATCATCAGGCCAGTAAAATAATTGTTTGCGCAAGTGTTATCTTGATACAGACATGTCGATAAACTAGTTCTGAAACCGAGCTAAAGCTTAAAATTGACCGTTTATCCTGAGAGCACTGAAATAAAATTTAGCTAATCAGAATTTAATACTGGACGTTGGAGACAAGAAATGTACTGCAGGCTGGACCACGACGACTGTAGATAACCCATTACTGAATTCGCTAGGTTTCGTGTTTCATTAAGCTTAAAGCAAGCGTTGTGAGATACAGAAAAACGAAGCGGGCAAGGCAAGGGAAACCAGTGCACTGAGTAGAGCTCCGAAAAGAGCGCGACGTAATACAGTCGGAGAGTTGACTGAAGCGCGAGTTGTCTGGCTAATTGGTTCTTAATGGTAAGGAACAGTGCAAGGGACAGGACACCCGTGTGTGTGGACACGCCTCCCTTCCCGGCAATGAGACTTGGCACGCACTCGCCAGAGAAGCAACCATTCGGGCGTTGTCGATGGAAGCCGAGGAGGAAGCAGACTCAGCGGGCCCTCACGCAGTTTTGAAATCTTGAGCGGACATCGGGCACTACTGCTCATAAAGACAGCACTGATGTCTCCTTACCGTAAACTCACCAAGACAGAAGCTGTGGCATGGCGTCAGCTTCAGACTCACACGAGAAATAAATAACCTGTACCGCAAGCACATGTTCTTCTCCATGTGAAACCAAATGAATTGTCCCACCTCCAACAGCACCGACCTACGCTATATCATTCTAATTGAGACTGCCGAAAATCATCCGGTAGTGCTTCACTCATACCTCTGCCCACTCCCTTCTCTTGGGAAGATGCCTTTTCTCGCACATAGTAGACGGACCAACGTCGGCACATTTAGCGGGCCGAGTGAATAGTTGTGGACAACGGGACTACGAACTAAGTGTTTATCGTTATTCAGAATTCTGGCGGCGCATGACTGAAAAATTCCACTCAGGAATGCAAGGAAAATAGAAAATAAAAGCTTTTCCCCCTCCTCCTCTCGTGTGTGCCTTTCTTTATTTCAACATTTGTGTCCAGTTTCTTGCGCTTTTCCTATCCGATTCAGTAGAGGGAAATGCCAGCGGCTGCGTTGGAGGATGTTTAGGGAAAGAAAAACAGCGCCGCAGTGAAGAAGGAGAGATATGTCACATCTTGACAAAAATGTCAGCGGCGGTGCTCGTAGCACGTTCTGGAAACGGCAACAGCACGCTCGCAGAGCACTCGCCCGTCTTTTATACGTCTTCGCGTGGGCTGAGATCTTCACTCCGCATCGCTTTGTGAAACGACGAACAAAGCCCAGGTCGCGCGCGTGGAAGACAGAGAAAGCACGCCACGGAAGGAGGCTAAACTAACTTGAAATGCCACTCGTCTTAGCCGTCTTTGAGCGAAAGCGGCCATGGATGAAGCTACGGCAACAGCCGGCCAAAGGCAGCCTGCGGCCCCAATGCCGCGTAGACGATGCGAATAGTTCAATAAAAGGTGAAGCGTGCACCTATGTTTTCACGTTTATACTGTTAGAAAGTTTAAAACTCCCCCATAATTTTACGCCAGAGCGTATAAAGTTCGTTCGGTGGAAAAGCCGTGGCAGTACTCCTTTTTTGGTTCGTGTTTTGTCAGTTTTTGTGGGCAGTCTTCGGAACGTGGTAGGAGAAGTACAGGCTTGTAGATGTATCGGTGTTCCTTCCCTTGCGGCGCTGTGCAGGTGTCCACCGAAAAGTGCGACAGATACTCCACATTTACTTTACTGTAAAACAATCTAGAAATTAAGTGAAGCTCTACGCCAACTAGTGAGACAGACACTGCGCCTTACTTTCTGCAGAAAGCTATTTAAACAAAAACAAATGAAATTCGCGAATAGTAAAAAGAGTGTTAAAGGAGTTATCAGATTTACTCTGAAGGCTAAGAATGAGCATTCCTCTAATGCTTTAAGAGCTTCGCTAGATTTATCAGGCACAAGCAATAGATTTGTGCCCATGCAGGCTGTCATTTCAGGCTGTCATTGGAAGATGTCATTCACGCAAAGTAGCAGCGGGCGCGTAGCAGCTTGTAGCTAAAATTCTGAGCCGAAGGATGTATTTCAAAATCTCTTTCACTGCTACGCGGCAGCCGCATTACAATGAATAGAACACTAGCACTAGCCGCCCAGCTTCACCGGAGCGCTGTGATTTGAGTTCTTAAAGAAAGTTGTCTGAAGGAGCTCAGATCTGGTGATATGATCGAATCACACTGAGAAGATCATGAAAATGCCTCCCTGATCGGCCAAGTACCGAAGATGATTCAGATGAGCATGCGTAATTAAGAGAAGGAAACGTCCTTGCGTTCACAGCTAGCAACTTCAAAGCTTCTTGAGCGCATCACACATAAGCAAATTTGAAAGCCTGGAACTCACTGAATTCTACCTTGGTTATATTTTAGGCTTTCTTATGGTCTTTTCAAAAGCGAAATAAAACGTCAGGATGTGAAGCGGAATAAAAACAGCGAGCTACTATACATTTACAATACAAAGCATCACTTTACGATACAACACAACAAAATACAATACAAGGCATTCTTCTTTACCCTGAAGAGGAGGATTTGGGTTAGTTTTATATGTGTAGTGAATGGCGCAAAGCGACTCGGACTGAGAGACGCCGTTGTGGAAGGCTCCGACAATTTTGACCAACATCGCCCAGCACACGGGTGTCTTGCTTTTTGCCGGCATCGCAAAACAGCCGCCGCGACCCGGATTTGATTCCACATCATTGGGTACAGCAGTCGAGCGCTCTAAACATTGCGCCTCGTATTGCCGCGGTGAGACCCAAAGTGGGTGAAGAGTGGCGCTTAATATTATATGGTGACAATAATGGCGTTGTGAGGGGAGAACATTCTCTTCATAACCGTTATACAAAAATATGCTTTTGGTCAAGACTGTAGCCAAATGCACGGTCTTTTGTACAAGGATGACAGACAGTGCAGACGGCAATCAATGATAAATACCTGCTTAATTGGATGAGGACGTTTATTGTACTCGTAAGACTAAAATTACAAAAGGATGAATGTATGAAGAACTCTTTTTATCGTCACTTTGTGCTCACAAGTAGTTCTCCTGGCTGTAAGAGTAGGCGCTCAGAAATTATTTCTCACTTAGCAACGTCGAATACCGAAATTTTCAGTTGAAATAACAGCGGCTGGAAAGAAAATGAGCTTAGATCATTCAAGAGCCCCATTTCTGTTAGTCTTCAGTAAATAGACTCTTAACGTTATGCTATTGGGCTCAGCGATCCCCATTACACGTAATAGAAATAGCCACTTATTCCTCCTGAAATCTCGCTTCAAAGTACAATCTCCTCTGATACAGTTTTTTAGGTAGAATTATTTGTTTTGAGAAAAGCCCGAAGCGTGTCGATTTTCTTATTTTCGTTTGTGCGTTGAAGCTGCGCTTGAAATTAAATTCACTTAGAGCCAATGTCCTTTCACCATTTTCTAGCTGTTCCTGACGTTGAGTTTAAGACGGGACGGTAGAAAGCAAAGTCTTTGAGTAATCACATCCCCTCTTCTCAACCCTCGAGGTCTTTTTTGTCTATTATTTTTTCATTAATTTCGCTCTCATAGAGTACTTTTGACTGACATCATTCTCAAAAGTGTTCTCAAGAAAGCAGCATTAAATCAAAGAGGATCATCACTACCATCCCAGCTGACGCACACCAAACTACAGCCGTCAGTCGAGCCAGGCGAAAAAGACCACTGAACCAACCGAGAAGCACTGCAGCTGCACTCTAGGGTCCGGAATTTCGATGCCTTTCTCGCAGTTCTCTTTTATCTGCACCGAAGCCGTTCCCAATGCACGTGTGTCAGATTTGCAAGACAAAAAAAGGGGATGTCGGGTAAAGACTCTCCAGTCATACACCAATTGTTAGCGCCAGCCTGCGAGTAGAACTCAATCCGTTCTCTGCTGTGTTCTACCCGGGTGAGTTTAAATGCAGTGCCATGATAGTCCACTCAGATCATCCCTGTATGGTTTCCTGCGCAGGAACGTCCCAGTATTTCCTTGTTACGTTTTCACATTTGATCACGGAAAGCAGGAATTTAGATAACAAATAAATGGGGAAAGGCGTGAGAATTAAAAAAGAAAAGTATTAAAAATGAAAAATATTTTGGATGAGCTCCGTAAATCAACTTCATCGCAGTGACGTTTGAAACTGCTGCTCCTAAAATAATGAACAGATATAGGCTGAATCTTCGCTCGAGAGTCTGACTACATTTTTTTTTTGTTCTTGGCGTCAGCGTTCATGAAAAAAAAAAGAACAGAAAATTAAGGAGTAAGTTTGAACTAAAGGATTCGTAAAGCCGAGAAGGGAGTGTGAAGACCACCTCGTGAAGTTAATGAACGAGGCGTTCCTTTTCCGTCTGGGAACGGGTGTGCTTGTGAAGGGCAGATTCACAAAAATGATAAAGAATTGCGGAAAATGAAATGAGGCTCAAAAGCGGGAAATAATCTCCCCTCTACTTAATACTCGAGAAGCATGAAAATATTCATTCCTGCCACGGGGGAAAGTCCTATTTCATCCTTCTATCTACATTGTTGCGTTTACGCTTGTTCTTATTATTTGCCTTTTGGTGACTGTTTTTAGGGAACCGGCTTTTTGGTTCCGCCAGTGCTTTCTTAGGTTTCTGCTCGCTTGATCTGTGTTCACCTAAAAGAGCAAACACAAGTAAAGTAATAATAGTTCTGAAATCACAAGACGCGGCTGTATTTATGAGTCAATATGGGATCTCCAGAGAGTCCATCTCTTAAAATAATGACCACTTTGTGTGTGCCAAATACACGCTATTATCGAAGCTTCGGGGAAAGTATTGGTCTAGTTCCAGTTGCTGTAACGTGAGTGAATAAGCAGCTTGTATCATGTGCCAACACCACCTCATCATACACTCAGATTTTGACATACCAGATAACCTATAGTTGAGGGATACAACGTCTATATAGTGCACTCCACACAAGCAAAATTATACAACTTCGACGAAAACCTATAATATGAATAGCTCCACTAACGTCGAAGTATGCCACAAGAACATTTTTTTATAGGTGCTGTGTCAATATATTCCATCAAAGCGAACGAAAAGGGGTAGGCCCCCGAGAAAAATTAGGGAATGCAACTGTATAGAAGGCCTGATCGGCTATGTCTTGGGTTTCTAAAGCTTTCCAGCTCAACTTTTGCATACAACAGCCATCTCGCAGACTTCACTGAATATTCATCTTCGATGTAGAGAGGTTTTGTTATATACCTTGAGAGGACAGATACAGAAGGATAGAGAAGCTTGGATTGCATAATACTTCTAGTCTCTAGCCTTTCAATCGGGCTCATGCAGAGAAATTCATGAGAGACAAGAAGAACCTAACTGTTCTTCTACATGTTTCTGCACGTTTGCAATTTGGTCATGGCCGTTTCAAGAATCGGAAGAAAGCAAGCACCTACGGATAATTCCACAGCCTGGACAGACTCCTGGTTTGTGAAAAAATAATTACACGATGTGGCCTCAGTTCGAAACAAGACAAATATATCGAGTTATCACCCTGCAAAATTACAATAGTAGATAGGGCTGGAAAAGGGAAGCTTGCCTCCCAATCTTGGACAACGACAGAATTCAGGCATGTTGTTTACGTCACGGCTGCTCTTTTGCTGCTTAGCACTAGTCTCGAAATTTATGAAAACTTTGTGTCATCGACGTTGGTTATTCATTTCATCCCAAGCTATGAAAAAACCTAGATATCATTCTGAAATGATGAATCTACCACCTAAATGTCAGACGCTTACGCATTTGCCCGTGTGGCAATCACTGTTTGAAGTGTAGCAAGCCTCCGTGAAACAAAGACGACAGTATTCGTCGGCAGTAACGATAAAGCTCATTTTGAGTGATCTTAGAGGGCAAAAATGACCACTACGCCCTGAAACTTAGGTTTTTCTCAGGTATGTTTAGAGCTGATTTGGGGATCAGGCGATAATACTCCACAGATGGCTAGAACACTCTCTGATTTCCTTCAAGGCAGTATCATGCTCAGTAATTCACACATAACATTGCAGATTACAACTAAGGTCAGAGAGGAAATGCATAGAGATAGATTCGAAAGCGAGAAATTGAACACATTCAGTAAAAGCAATCACATTTTCCTACAGGCGGTAAAGCACAAAATGTTTTAAACGAAGGAAAGGACTACATATAAGGACACCTACACTAATATAGCCGGCCGGTATATCATAGTTTGCAATGCATGTGCAGTTCTTTCTGTGGAGAATGGCGCAATAATAATATTCTACAATCCGAAAATGCAAAATATGTGTGTGTTGTCAAAAGCTTAGCTGTTGGTTTAAAACTTGGTGGCTTAGCAAAATATAAAATAAAATTGGAGACAACGCAGTGTGCCACGCAGGCAAAATTATTTCTGCGTAACATGAAGAGAGAGAAAGAGAGCAAAGTAGTTCTGGGGAATAAACTGATGCTAGTTATGTTTTAACTTAAACCAAGAAAAAAAAAACTGATAAGAACTGAAGATGAAATGTTAAGACGAAAAAATTGAGGAACACCTACATCTACTTTAAAATAGTTACGTGACTGCGCTCCTTGTTGACATGGAGCAAGAGGAATCCGTCAGAGCAAAATGCTTGTTTCTGGAAACAGCGCATCGGTCACTTGCCAATATCTTCCGACATCGAGAACTGCAAACTGTCTAATAACCTCATACAAATTTTTTTCCTCTACTTTTTCATGTTAAACTGGTTATGAAACAGCTCAGCAAGAAAACATGGAAGGAAGAAGGGTTTTCCTGGTACACTCCTTCATAATCAATAGAAAACCAACTAATCCAATTATCTGCTTTTCTGATTCTTACTGGTAACATTGGTCTCAACAAGGTTTTCTGCATGCTGATCGCAAGTACGGCCCATGGGCGCTTGTTCACCAGCGTTAAGAAGGAAAGCAATGAGTGCTAAGAAACGAACATGAGCACGGGTGCCAACTCAGAAACAGGTTGCCGAGCCCCAAAAAAGCACACGACACCTAATGCACCAATGAGGGATTGCTCTAACCCATATGCAGCTCAGGCCTTCACATTAAAAGGAGGGTCAGATACCGAAAATAACATGTATTGTTATCAGATTTGTACCGCAGCTATCTCACTGTACCTTATTCTGTACGAAAACAAAAAAGCAATGCCTAGGCATCATTGGGAAGACATAAAACTAAAACGAATGTCTACGGCCGCAAGAAAGAGTTGAAAGCTGAGTCTACACGAGTAGCTCGCACAAAGCTACGACAGAAAGATTCTCACAGAGCAAATCTCTTTTAGGCGCGACTCCAGGCGCTTTGTGAAAGCACGTATTGAATTTCAATCTGTGTGACGCTTAGCTTAAAAGGTCTGCTGAAGAGCCCACACCAAAGGGTTCCAGGGAGTTAAAAGAAAAAAAAAAAAGACGTGAAAATAAAGGATGTATATTTATTGCTTTTTTTTTAATGTATGGCTTTCAGACCCTGTCACGTCGGTGCCACGAAGAGGGAGGAATCCCAGCCAGTGGAGCTTATCTCTAAAATTGATTTCAGCTTCTCGTGAGTGCTCGCTTTTCTATTATTGCGAGAAGTAGTCTGGTTATGGGTATTTTTATTCTCTCTCCTAGCACGTACCACTGGTAAGAACTCAGGCTCATCCTTCTTCGTCCTCTGTTCGTTTTGCAGTCCTGCAATTTTATTTTCATTTCCGCCGACGTCAACGAGGTAAAACGCTACTTGGTTCCCGAAGGACGCTGTTGATAATATTTTACTTCCATCTGCTTTAGTTCTTTTATGCTACAGCTCAAGTTGCTACGCGTATCGTCCGGAGATACACGGTTTTATTCAGTTACGCTCATTTGCTGCTTTCTGAATTACAATAGCGTACGCAAATGTATGCAGCCGTTGCTGTGAATGTTTAGGCTACGTTACATATTGTTTTTAATATGGTGACGTTAGCGAGTAAAACTAATTTACACCAGTGTACTTTCAACACAAGAAACTACGCAAATAAAAGGGGATGGAATCTAAGAAAAGAACGCAAATAAATGTCGCGTAATTGTCGATGCTTTTCGTGTATATATTTTCCTTTCATCCCCTGATTTCAACGTTTTTGAACATAAACAAATTGCACCATATATATTGCCATAAAAACTACTATGAAATACCTTATGACACGTCAAACAAAGGCTAATATAAAACGCACCTTGTTTTTCGGCTATTTCAAGATACCCTTGCTAGGATCACTCATTAATGACAGATGCCAAAAAATATTGTTGAAATTGTTAAAAAAACAAGTCTATGTTGCCAAGTAGCAATGGTAGACCAAGGAATTAAAATTTACTTGTCAAAGGAATTAAGCTGCGAAGTCACAAAACTCAACGTGAGGCTGGGGTTTTCTAAAAATATGTGGCTTTTGATTAAGAAGAAGGATCGCAACAGCCCTCTTGATCTCCGATTGGGATCAAAATAGGGATGAAATAGAGTATCGACGGAGGTTTTTCTGGGAGGAATACGTTAAAGGGAGCCAGACACAGAGGAGAGGAAAAGCTGGGAGCATAATTACGTAATTTTGATTTGTCTTACCTGCACGCAAATGGGACGATAACGAGAGAGTCTGAGAAAAGAAAAAAAAAGGATAACATTTGAGCTACTCCTGGCATTTAGAGAACACGTTTAGTTTACCTCTTTCTTTATTAATAACAAAATACGTCAATACTGAGTCCACACCCGGACGCTCGAGCTTGCGTCTTTTAAATATTTGGCAGCCGTCTTGGTTTCTTTCCTAACAGGTTAGGTCCTAAAGTGAAGAAATAGCATGTGCCTGTAAAACAGCCGTGATTCCAAGCGGTGAAGTGCTGCCTTTAGAGTCACTTACTGATTTGTTAAATTAGAGAATAGACAATTGAACCAATTACTGCTATATATTATTCTTCGCAGGGGTCAAGTGGATGCAGCTAGCACAGAACCGGGTTAAGTGGAGAAATATGGGAGAGGCCTTCGCCCTGCAGTGGGTATAATCAGGCTGATGATGATGATTGATGACGATGATGATTCTTCACACATGTGGGGCTGCCGCTCTATTTAGTTAGTCATTGGACGTGCATGCAAATAAGCCTCCGTAAGCAACCCTGCCAGCCTCAGGCAACACAACAAACCCGAAGCACTGCGGCTCAGACCCGAAAGTAGTCTGATGTACAGAACTCGGTGAAAACCCTGGGTTAAGCTTTTCGGTGTATAGAACGATAACAAAGTTACTTCCGCATTGGTTTTCGTCTCTTAAATGATAATAATTCGTGCACTTTCATAGGGGGATTGACCAACAATGGCGGCTTGCATTACAGACACTGCCATTTCATCCATACAATGACAATTCATTGAGGTTGTGGCCGCGTTGTGATGTGAATGATGTAGTATATCTCTGATTTCGGTAGCCAGTTATTCGTAATATACGTGGCATAACACTGGTTTCAAACAAAGCATGCTAATTTTGGAGGCAACAAGTGCATCCATCGAACCGCCGTGTGCGCCACAATTCACATCAATAACAGCTCCACGAAGCGCAGCCCTTTCGATTGCAGTGGTAGCTATATTATGCAATATTTCAATGCAATATTGATCAGTCTAGCCGTAATAATTGTAGTGTCCGCTTAGTTATTTGGAAAGCAGTTCCTGGCATACAATGCGGCAACAAAACAAAAAAAAATGCCTCACTACTGAAGCAACGGGGCGAGAAGATCAACCAATTTAGTAGCACAATATGAAGAGGCGACATCATTTGGCATTTAGAAATTTGGCCGCGATAGAGCAAAGAGGTGATGACATGGGAATATGAGGTGTCCCACGGAACGAGTTTAGTCAAGTTTCCTACTTTTATTCTTGCAAGGAAGCGGTACCTGTCAGACCGCTTGCCGTCAATCGATAGTTCTCGGAACACGGCCGCTTTGGTGTAGGGAAATACCCAACAGAAAAAATGAAAAATACCTAGGCATTAGCTGTGAAATAGAACAGCCCGAAAGCCGAATAAAGTACTGGTGGTTGATAAAGGTCTCAAGTATTTCGCACTCTCAAACACAATTAAGTAACGAGTGTTAGTAAAAAGCTACAACTTAACTCTTAGCATGTGTTGTATTGAATGCAGCTACGCGTAAACTCAATTGGGAAGCACTGTAGTAAATGCCAGCTGGGGCATAATAGAAAGGAATAGCTTTTTGTTTTAGTAGAGTGTCACAAAAGTTGCTAATTATAGCAGATTTAAAAAGAGCTTATCATCTTCAAATCTTCTTTCAATGCTTGGTATGAATTGACTGTGTTATAGATTTTCAAGCAATAAGCCTTTCTTTATAATTCAGACAGTGTCTTTGGGTGTAGGGCACGGTAGCTTGCACAACTGCTGCAAGGAATCTACGAAATATATTAGGGCGCATGGATCTCAAATATCTTAAAATACGTGAGACCTTTTAGCACTGCTGCCACGTTTTATGGCAAAACAATCTCTATAGAGGCGAAACAACTCGTTATGTCTGAACATATATAACTGGAACTTTACTGCTGGATGGATGCCTTTTTTATAGAAACAAAGCTAAAAGTGTTTCATCATAAATATATTCACTGCCGCAACAGATACCGCAATGAGATGTAAAATACCTAAAAAATGATAGAAGAAATAAAGGGTATATGCCAGAGCTTTTCTTTTAAGGTTTCATATAAATGTCTATTTTGTGCTGAAAAACGGGCTGAGTGAAATCGTAAGCTTCTTAAATGAAAAATTGCCTTTTCAGGGCCCGCTAGTATGTGGCGCAGCCAGATGAAGTAACCTTGAAAAAGGAGAGAACACTGAATATATCCTCATCGCTATGTAATAGTCTCGTTCAGGCCCGTTTGGCGCCATTCATGTCTCATTACATAGTAAAAAGCACTGCCGAGTCGTTAATTGTGAGATATGTATCTGGAACAAAGCGCACGCATGTCAAGAAGCAAGCTATGTCAAGAAAAAAAAAGGTTTTGTTTATTCTGTCATGGAGCCAGAATTCTTGCTTTGTAATTGCAGATTTAGCAGATAAAAAAGAGCAATTTCTCTACATCTCGCGAAGCTTACCTTCAAGCTCTTGGCGCACTAGTATGTACTTCGGTTAGGGTTAACGAACGCCTGTGTTCGAAAATTATCACTCAACGTAGCTCAGCAAGTAGAAGCGAAGTGGCCATTCCAAGTAAAGCTTTCATGATTCACCAATTGTTACAATACAGCGGGTAACAACAAGAGAAGACACAAGTCCTGACTTATAACACACTTTTTATTTCGAGTAAACACCACTTTTACATCTGTGCCACACCTCAAATCACATGCGTCATGGCCATACCATTTAGGTAATTTCAAATAGCAAGCAAAGACTTGTAATAAAGTAACAAATCTCATTCCTAACGTGTTCAGTTCCTTGTCTGTTAATGCAACAGACTGCACGCTGATACAATTTCTCGGACCAGCGGTTCTTTGTGTTTGACAATTGCATTGCATTTGCCGAGCTTAGGTGCGCACGTTTTTGAGGGACAGTCTCTGCAATGAATCCCCAGGTTTATGAACGCTTGCTGTAAATTTGTTTTATGCTCTAGAAGTCTTTCATTCATTCATCTGCCAGACCGGCAGATGAATGAATGCTCTATTTCCCGCATGTGCCAGGAAGCAAATAACCGAGGCATACGGAAATTTCTACAAAGAGGGTTTGGTGCTCAATTGTGCCGCACTGTTTCTTTTTTTGCAGTGTTATCATTCGCTCGTCTGCACAGACTTTCAGTTTCTTAGAGACGGTCATCGTCATGTTCACATCAAAGTTTCACTCAATTCTATTTAGGAAATGTGAAACGTTGGGAATATGAAGTGTTCCTACTGGAGGCCTTTTTTCTTTTTCCTTGGCTCAGCCTGCTGTACTGGCCTAGCACGCATCATGGGCTTTTTCATCTGCTTGGCAGCTGATACCAGCAAGTGCGTGGGCTAACCCGCACTGCCAAGTCTCTCAGGAGGATAAAGATGAGGAGGAAAGGCAGGGAGGCTAACCGGTAAAGGAACTGGCTTGCTACCCTGCACTGGGGGAGAGGGGTAAGAGGTATCTAAAAGTGGTATATAAAAAAGGAGGTGTATAAACGTTGTGGGTTTCACGAATAAAACTGACTTCCACTTTGGGGACACACGGATTCCTCAAGACATTTGTCAGTCACAAATTCCCAATAACTCTCTTGGTCCCTTTTGAGTGAGCCGAATCATCCGGCAAGTATGCACTCTTCTGAACTCGAGTCACAAGTCCAAAAACCTGAGAGACCCTTGTGTAGGAAGCTCGTGTGCGACAGCAAGTGGCTGCAAAGCTTGCGCAAAATGACTCACCGCCTTCATCACAAACGTTCAGGCAAACAACTTTTGTCTCGAAACGTCTAGCACATGGGGCATCCGCAACGAATTCTGAGCTATTGAATTTGATTCCCCTGCAAAGGAGCGTTATTCTCTTTCTCTTCTTGATCAATTGGCAGAACGTTTAAGCTTGTTGCGTGTTTCACTCAGGCCTATCCTCAGGTACTTGGTATCAAATTTTGAACTTCGTTTATGGGAGCGAGACTTTGAGCCCGTTAGCCGCCGTTGCGGCACAACTCACAGCATAAAGCGATACGTGTAGCTGTGATTGATTTAGCTGTGTCTCTAGGAAACACTTGCTATTGCTAATATGCATTGTAAGCTACATATGTAAGGTAAAAAAGGATCTCATTTAATCAGTACAAAATACCTGTCGATTTTACTGCAGTTCAAGTAGAATGATTCCCCTTGTTTTTCTGACAACGCATGACGGTGACTGCATAGGACAGCAAAAATAATTGCTCCCTCGTGAAAGTTAGTATTGGTGAAGCTCCATGGTGCACCAAACAGTATAACAGTGTCCCCCGTAATGTTAATGCTTGTCATTGGACACGCTGTCACTTCAAGCTTAATTTCTGGACTTTTGCACTACTTCAGAGCCAGACTATTTAGAAAAGTTTTGTTTTAAACTTGGTAAACTTTCCAAAGCGTTTTTGCTTCTTCCTTTGTTTTCTCATTTAGCGCTATTGCTCTGGTATTTCTAATTTTCGCAGCCCATCGTTAAACACAAGTACCTTTGCCGCACCAATAGTGTGCATGCAAAAAAGCACGCTTTAGAGTACCTGTTATGCGCGTTTAACACGGCATTTCATGTGTTAATAGCAATATTTACCACGATGTGTTATTATGCTGTGTGGCTTCAAGAAATATAAGGTTAATCGAAAGCTGCTGTAAGCCGTCGAGAAACGGATGCGCACCTATACTGTAGGCTTTGACAGCACTGCCTACTTAGACGGCATGTTAATTTTGACATTTTCCCTGCAGGTTACCTCAGATCTTTCTCGGCCTTTATTTATTATTAAACCTTTGATTATCGCACAGCGTAAACTGCCGCTGCATTCATGTCAAAACTGTGGTTTAAAAATATACAATCAGCAACAGCGAAGCAGGAAACCTTGATGGCGTCACCAACTGATTCTATTTCACAGACGGCAAGTCCAGCAACCACGAGGCATAATCGCATATGAATACTTGCCCTTGGCCAATATGCTAGAGGCGCGAGTTTTCTCGAAATTGGTATCAAACTTCTGATGCGACCATTTGTTATACAACAGTACACAGGTCAGGATATTTTGTTTTGTCGTGGCACATAATAAATGTGTCGAGCCCAGCTCAGGACATGAATACAAACCAATGACGTGAGCACCTCCAACTCAGTGCTTTGAAACCGAGGCTTCGGCAAAAACGGCTGCGATATGGCACGTGAAACGTGTCAGGGTACGTGGAATACGCTAACACAGAGGGAGGATAGAACATCGACAGAGAGGACATAAGCGCATGTCAAAAGCCTCATTCAAAAAAATTTCATCAATGGACTGTAATGCTTTCGCACCCATACACCTAAGTTGTCTTGGGTGTCCCTGCCGAAAATTGTACCTAATTCAACTGCAAAACCCGCTCGCATGCGCTTGACTGCTGAACGAAGGAATGGGAGCAAACACCAGGCGCGGGGACTGTTTTTCGATGGAATAGAAAAGCAAGTCTTTCGTGTACAAATTCGATCACGTATTGAAGAGCGCTCCATCGGTGCTATTATGCTGTGAGCATGCAAAAAATGTAAGTTTTAAAGCAGGAAATCACGTATACCGACGATGCTTGCGCTGTAGACCAACCGCAATGTTATGCGAATCGCACTGACACAAATACAGATCTCCTCTAAAAGCTCCGGCGGTAAGATATGAGTTAATTTTCTCTGTGGCACACCACTCGGACGCTCTAGACAAGGTGTGATGGACTATGTATTGTGCGATGGGAATATGTCTTGAAAACCCCCAGAATGTCGAAACGAAATTCTGCAATACCGCATTAAAGCGTCACTCACAGCCTTGCTCGATTTGAGGTGTCCTATAAACCAAGCAAAACATTCATGACAAATTCGTTAGCTTGAAAAATGAATGACCTAGTTGCAAAGGAAATGAAGTGAAACATTGTAGTATACATAGGCATGTTTAGTGATTCGTAGCTTTTAGCACTGCTATCAAGTTTCATTACATTAATTTACTTGTAACCACTGTTCCTTAATTTAAAACATGCTGTATGATCAGCAAGAGATGATAACTTTATTGTTCTGCAAATTATAAAATAAAAAAACTTTTATGACCATTATGTTAGTTGTTTACGCTTTAAGCTATCCACCTATTCCTCCTGAAACAAGTGCTAGCTCGAATTGGGCCATTGCTATTTAACTAAAACAAGTTTAGAGTTGATAATTTTAACATTATGCAATTGATGTATTATTATACTATGAATTGTAAATAATTGGAGTGCACTTGCAATTGTTTTATTGTGTGGGACTCGCGTTCATTTGCCTTTTTATAGCCCTGTATGCGATTGTACTCACTTACTGTACTGAAACTTCCGTCGACTGAAGGTGCTCTTAATGCAAGTTTTTGCCCATCTCTTAAGATGACAACTGTTAAATTGAATAGAGCCCTGCGAGAAGTTCATATATCAGTTCCCACTGCCAGCAAAAAGCTGCGAACTCTTTACTGCAAAGAGCATCAACACTTTTTGTCGACAGCTTCTTTCGTTCTGTATGCCTGTTGCATACAACATCTGGTAGTAGGCTTGTGACAGTCAATAGCTAGACGGCAGCCCGCGGGAAAAAGAGCTAATAAAAGCACGAGTCTTTCTGAAAGCGGCTGACATATTTCATCCTCGGCTTCAGACAGGCAAGATAAAGCTGATAAGGCTGTCCCTGACTGGGAGTGAAAACGACACCGTCTTTTCCATTTTGAAGTAGGAAATGGACGGTCTAAACGTTTGCATAAAATATAAAAAAAAGACGCATTAAATCACAAAAATAGTAAGAAAAGGCCCGCTTTTTCATACATAAAACACCTAACAGACAAGCTTGTTTTTAGTCGCGCTTTGGGTACTGCAACGTTCCTTGTTGACATATGTTCGCTGCAGTGTCATTGTTTTTTGGTAACGTAACCTGACAGATTTATTTTACCCTGTTGAGAAGTTTTGCGATACATATTCCGAAACAAACAAGTTTTCGCTCTTAGTGGTTTTTGTGATCTGGACTTAGATACGCATGAAACGACATGCGTATGGCATGAGCTCTGATACATGCCCTAAAAGCAGCTATTTAAAAGCTACTAAACATATTCTCATAGATATTGCCTCCTGACACAAAGCAAAAGGCTGCCATACGCACTATCACATGCTGGTGCTTTAGCGTGCGAACATCGCGTAGATATAACAAGGAATGTGTGTATACAGGTGAGCAATGTAGGGGTAAAAGAAATGGACAATTTTACGTCGTATCTAGAATATTCCGGGTTGAACTTTTGGATGATGATAGACGCTTCTTGTTGCTTCTAGAACCTTTAGGCAGAGCACCTGTCAATATCACTCACTCGCAGGCTCTAAAAGAAGTGCGACGAAAAACTACCAGCTCGGACTCATGAAGCAACAGAGGATAAATCAGGATGTGAATTGGAAACATGATGATGATTTTTTGATTGGAAAATAAGAGGTGTGCGAGTGTGATGTACTTGGGAGTAGAGGAGGAAGTTGTGGCCGAGTAGAAAAGAGAAGTTCGGGTTCGAATTTGTATTGCATTTGGTACTGTGCGCCTGTGTTGCGTTTCTCTCTACGAGTCTGTCTACGTTGTGCCGCAATTCTGGGTATTATGCACCAACTCGCACCATGAGCTGTTATTCTGATATAAAACTCCACTTTAACCAAGCCGTATGCACGTGCCTTCGTGGCCTGGGGCTACCGTGAATGTAAGGATTCTGGCAGGCTGATGCTGATATCACCCTCCAATATGAAAGGAGAGGCGCGAGCTGGTAGCTCGCACCAAACGTAATGTCAGGCAACCCTACATCCAATAAGTGCCCGGCCAGTCAGTGTCAGCTACCAGCTGCTGCCTGTGAGCGCCATGATTATGATTTTTTGTTAACAGTGCCGACAGCAGGCTTTATGATGAACTGGACGTTTAACGCTTTCGTGATAAGGAGAATTACGACGCGACATACACGCTTCGATCTGAAAACAATTACACGTTGCGTGTATGTGGAGAGGAGCAGCATCACCTGTGTTTATGCGATGCATTACAGCAGCGATACGTGACAAAGGGCGGGAATCTAAGTGGAAGATATCCCGAAAAGATGACAAGAGGCTCTGCAGATCATGAACTTGCAACCGGCGCCGATGATCGTGAGCGGGCTTGAAGTTTGTAATGTCGTTAATATCAATTAGTACCAGTGTATTGTACCGTCATAATGAGAATAGCTGTCAGGGAAAATGCTGAAGTACTTTCTCACAAACCCCAGCAATCCGGAAAATGGGCTCTTACACCTGGCTGCCTTGCCCTTATGATGTCAACAGAGGAAACGTTATGAGTCAGGTGGGATTGGTATTACCTCACAGAAATTAAGTTTTCAGCAACGTTCACGAAGAATACATTTCGGATCAGTCTTAGAAAGCGGCTTGGGATACATTGTGGTAAATGCCAAAACTATTGAGTGTACGTACGAATTGCATTACCCCAAACTAAGTACTCCGTATGCCAGCTTATTTTAGTGAACAAGATTTCGATATCGCTTCCCAACTTTGCCTAGGCCTCTGCCAAACCACTAAAGAGTATCACCTAATTGAGAGTTGAACTTATCTTGATTATAATCATTTGAAAATTAGGCACGAATTGTGATTTTTGTTTCGTAATGCCGGCTGGCAGGTAAGCAGCCATAATGCACAACGGCTTTATAGGGAAGACGCAAATATAATTAGGAGGGCAGCCTAAAGAATGTAAAGCGACGATGGCATCTCATACTCAGTGCTACTGCAGCTTTGGGTGTCAGGGTGGGGTATGCACAGGGAATGGATTGACGATTGTGTCCCGTGCTCTCCAGTTGTGTGTTAACATAGCATTTGATGCCCACACCATCCGGTTACCCTGATTTCAATGCTTATTTATCCCATCTAGCGCTCCACTACAGCGTGGCAGCAGCTATGCTGTAGGTGACGAAGCAATTCACAGTGCTAGGTCACATTTACTCTCTCTGTGTAAGTTGAGGAGTCAACTCTTCTAACTACAAATATAGAATTCTGTTTGTAAACCTAACGCTGTATAAATCAGTATCGTCCCAAATTTGAGAAAAGATTCTGTTTCTGAAAGTCAACATGCCTCATTCATCTTCTAGAAATGTCATAATCGCGAGCACTTCAACTTGAGTCCGAGAGACACTGACCCTAAAATAAACTCTTAGCTTACTGCGCACGCGAGCACGCAGTTGCTACGTGCAGCCACGCTCTCAAAATTGCTCTGGCAGTTTCCCTCAAGAGCGTGCTTCGTGATCACTGGTCCAGGCTATAGGTAGCGGGCGCTGGAATAGTCGGCTTCTCTATCTCCACAACAGTCCGCTTCTATGCCTACTGTCGTGGCCATAGAGAGACTCGCCGCATCACCCTTCCTGCAATACCGATTTATGCTTTCTGGACACCATTTTCTACAACTCGCACCACTGTTTTCTTGCTCTTTTATGCACGATCTGGCTGCTTTACTAACAAAGGCGACAGTGCAGAGACACAGGCCCAAAATGGGAAAATGCAACTCTTCTCCGGTCATTTACCTCTAGGTCTGCTAGGCAATGCATATCGTGAAGAGAACGTACGCTCTCAGGTAACTAGGAAAGCATCTTTTCGAAATCTTTTCTCTCTATGTTGTATTAGTCCCACTTCCGCATCTAGTTTGCTCTTCACGAGAGAAACACCGCAAACAAAATATGCACCGAGCTTTTTGTGCAACTCTGATACAGGGTGCCGCATTTACATTTGGATTTGCACCTTCCATTCCAGCAGAAACGTGCCGGAAATCCAGGCAGGCAGCGAGAAAAGTACACTGGGAGGTCCTCGTCGCGTTATTGTTCGCTTTACGGCTTCAATCTTGTGCAATATCCATTCTATGATGACGAACAACGGTGTCCGCATAGAGAGCACCGCATGTCAGTAATATTTATCGCTGAAGTTTTTATACTGCAACATAAGCGGTAGTAGTGCTATGTTCGTGCGGAAAACAAACTGACCTTTGCAGAACAATTGCGTGCTATGTGCGTCCTTGTAACATAGCGCATAATTTATTTTTCCAGTTCAGAAGATGAACTACCGGCACGAAACCAAATTTGAAACTTGAGTGCAGACTGCATTTTCGGCTACGGTTTTGACAGAAGAGGCTTTCGTCAAACAACGCACTGCCATAGGCTGCCAGAACACCACTCGCTTTCATTTTTAAGAATATCTAAATGGGAAAGTCTCACTATATTTATGTCAATCCAAGACACCAAGCAAGCAGAATTCTTTCATTTTGCAGGGTAACGTTTTTCTATAAATTGAACGAAAAATTGGAACAAAAAAATTGACCTTTTGATTTCAGTAAAAAAAATATCAGGGCACTTTGAGAGTGTGATATGTTATAGCGTTGACGTCTCCTGCCTATGGTTAACCTGCGGTTCCCCTTTCGCGCAGGACATCTGCTTCCTGCTCTGCGAATTACCAATGTTTTAATTTGTACCCTCAGTATCTTACACTCTTGTTAGCATACAATTATGAGACGAGCTGCCATTCATCCTGCTAACGGTTATAAGCAACAACCCGACATTGATGTAAAGCCCCTCTTTAAGTAAGCCGTACAACTTACCCACGTTACCTGGGAGGAGAGTGCCTGAATCTGCATCCATGAACGCCGGAAGATTGGTTCCTATTCCACCTTCACAACTGAGATGAGCAGCCCGAGCTGGCAGCTCCTAAGGGCTTTGTGACAGCGTGTTGTATTGATACGTCACACACAACTCTGACAACTCAGTGGTCGGTCATTTCACATGCCAGAGCTACTCACGCGATTTTTGCTAAGAACGCCCCCACCTAATTTTGGACAGAACAGAGACTTTAACGCCTTCGCGTTAATACGCATTGGGAAGGGTTGGTTGAATTTGTTTGGTTTGGTTTATAGGGTTTAATGTGCCAAAGCGAGTCACGCTATGAGAGACGCCATAGTGGAGGCTTCAGAAATTTAGACCACCTGGGGTTCTTTTTAACGTAAAATGGCATCGCACAGCATGCGGGAGCCTTGTTTTCCGCCGCCACCGAAAAGCTGCCGCCGAGGCCGGGTTGCGATTCCGCATCCTTGGACACAGTAGTCAAGTGCCCTAACCACTGTGCCACCCCGCCGGGGTGCATTGGGAAGGGAAGACACATGCAGTGAGAAATACCGTGCAGCGTTCTGAGTCGTTTCAAAATTGCGTAAAATGCGATACGTTATGTTAAATTGGTTGCAAGCAGGCGTTTCTTTAGCTGTTGTTTCGTTGAATATTTTCATATATATATTTTTTTTTCTCACAAGAAAAAGGTTATGTCTATAAGGTTTCCAGTTCTTCACATGTTTTACAAAGGAAACTCCAATTGTTTCATCCCAGCCATTTTGATAGCCACGATGCTGTTACTTTATTGTTCGGACAGCGTTCTATGCCTGTTGTCAATTATATGTATTTCTCCACATTAATACCTAATCTTGACGAAAATGTTGTGAATTAAGTAAGGAAGAATATATTTCCTGTAAGGCAAGGTGCGAGCGTGAAGCCAAACAGAGAAACCCTTCTGCAGAGCAGCACCATCAAGGCGTGTGCACAGCTGTATTCTCAGTAAGGACAATCCTGAGACACACTCACGTTAAACAGACTCCCTCCTTGCGTTCTAAAAATAAACAAACAAGTGTTTCAATGTCTGCGGTTTGCGCGGCAGCTTGAGGAAGTCTATCCATGATAGGCCGCTGCACACCAGTGATTCAGTAAAAGAACTGCACTGGCACCGCATCCCTGAGACATTTTCTAAGGCCTGCATAGGAGCCTTTCCTTCCTACAGGTGGTCGATTATTTGTTCCCTTCTTGCTTGCGTCTAGGACATAGATTTAGTATTTCACAAGTGGAAACCGAAAATTTATCTCCTGTTTTCTTAAAAACAGTTCGTTGTAATACTAATGTGCTTATAAAACGCATAAAGCCTTTACTGAAATGCTGCGAGAAATTCTCACTTTGCCAGTTCTTTTCTAACGTTTTTTTCTTTCTGAAGAGAAGTCAGCATTTCATTTCGGCGGGAATCTGTTCAGAAAGTTCTGGCATAGAGACAGCTCATCTAGCAATCGGATTAAAACTACGACCGGGGCGGCTAATTGAAAATCGGCTTGCGCCGCTTCCAGGAATCCGCTTAATATGGCGGATTAAAACGGTATGGGCGCTGATTGAAGAAAAAATGAAGCTTAAAATTGGCTAAGCAATATCATTATGACGTATAATATAACGTGAGTATCATTACTGTGAAGCTGGTACGGCCAGAGAGATGGCAGACTAATTAGATTCCGGAAGGTGGAGCGCATAGGGGAATCCTTCTCTCTGTTACTTTTCCTTCGGAGCAGCGGATGTCATTTAGGATTTGAGACATTTGAAAATGATGGACAAGCAAATACCACGCAGCTGTTTCTTGGCCTAGTTGTACGCTCATATCAGCCAAAGCTTAGCGCAAAACAAATAAACATGTACGAGACAGAACAGGGCACTTAACTGGGCAACACTGCGCCGAAATCAATGCAGGTGAAAATAATCTTCGATATATTTTGCCCTGACGTCCACCCTCAATTCGTCACACAGTTGACAATGAATTCAGTCAAGGCAAAAAGCTTTAATGTTTAGAAATCTTCCTGTTGACTGACTGCAAATAAATGAAACGAAGCTGCAGAAAGTTTCTAAAGGAATTGACAAATATTACTTATGATCAGTGAGCACAAAGTTTCAGTGAAAACAAAGCTTGAATACTAGGCATGTAAATTAATCGTTTGGTAAAAAAACAAGAGCTTTAATATTAGTTTCTAAGCAAATACACAGGATACCAATGTAATAAATGTTCATGCTAATATCTCGAGGCTCAAAGAAGAGCTACATTAAAACTCTATTATTTAACTTACTGACTGCTGAGACACAGCAAGTAATGATAACATTTTAGTCGTGTTGTCTTCTGCTGCAGATACTGTGAACTCACCTAACAAAAAGGTGTATGTTGGCTGCCAGTTGTATACACCCACCTTCGACTGAATATGTTTACATGCTGATATATTCATGCATATATGAAGTCCTTAAAAAACATAATATTGGTACTCAAAGCCCTTTAATATAAAGGAGGGGTTACCGGTTATATATTTAGTTTAGCGAGTTGATGGAATGGAGGACAACGCAGCTTTCAAAATTATTCTAACCAGTCTGGACCCCATAAATTTCTAATATTTTTTCCAGGCACAACGTTGCTATAAAATGCACGGACCTGCGTTGATTGCAATCTACGAGAAGGGATGAAGTCGGAAAGCTTTCATCCGGTATGCTTATTTATGGTCCAGCTTCATGCCGAGCCAGCCATTATACAATTTCGACAATATGTAAAGAGTGCACGAGTATATTGTCGCTAGATGGAAATCCGGACACTGCGTCCATCGCGCAGTGCACTGACTGCGTTAGAAACACAATTTCGTACTCCAGTCAATGTTAGGGTGGTGAATTACAGGGCAGGCAGGACTTAAGCCAGAGTGTTAACGTCAACTTGTGAAAACTAGGTCAAGGCGAGCAGCGGCGTCCAAATTTGCCTGTACGGCTCGTCTAAATACGAGCCTATCAAGCATGGTGCGAGGTGGCTAGGCTTAATCTGCCCCCCTTCAGGGTATATATTGACTCTAGCTAACGGTCTCAGGCATATCTCATTTAAGCGCAATCAAGACGGTGATTTGGGATAGTGAGCTATGTATGGAGAGGCGGGACATGCACTTAGTATGGTGCAAACTTCGTTGATTAAATCTGCATGCCCCCCCCCCCTATGGCGAACATGAAACTTGCTTTATGCACGACAGTATGTATGCACGAACTATGTATGCGTGCAAACTGGCTTAGTTGAAGCGAAATTACCGTGGCAGGCCTTACCCCTCCTCTCAGCTCCTTCCAGTTCTGCTATGAAATGCCCAAGATTCTGCCAAAGCTTCATTAGGCAGTTTTTCTTCTTGCTGTGAGCTATATGACAGGTAGATAAGGAGTACAAACACGTATTTCAACTTAGAGCTGGAGTAAAGGGGGAGGGGGGGGATCGTCAAGATCTTCATTAAAGGATATCACACGAAAGCATAAATACCTGTTCGCGTACACTCATTTTGCTACCGGATTGTGAAGTAACATTTTATTTGGGCTTATATTTTCAAGACGAGCTCACTAGCATGCAGTCGTAAAATACCACATTATGCCAAATACGAAACGATACAGACATAAGCATTTGGTTTAACCAAGCCGCGTACGCGTTTGTGTGGCCTATGGGCAGTGTGTTTAACTTGTGATGCAAGGGTCCTACAAGAGTGAATTCCGATTCAAAGGCGAAACCCAAAATCCGTCTTTTGCGCGAGTTTTCTGCGCATGCGCGAAGTCGCGGCGGCGACCGATGAAAACACATTGGACGGCGTCGACGGCGTTTCTCGGCGCCGCCAGTGCACGGGGGCTGGCGGCACCGGGCGGCACGGTGATCGTCACAGGCTTGGCAAAGCGATGCCAACCACATCTGCCGCGTGCGGTTGCCACTCTCTAGGCGTGCCGGGATGCAAGACACGGTTTTTCAGGTTTCCTTCGGCGAGCCGCGACCAACAACGACGTGAAGCTTGAATTAAGGTCACTAAGAGTCAAGAGGTGAATGGCCGACTTTAGCAACCGACTGCGTACTCTCGACTGTGCAAAAAACACTTCGTTACAGGTATGTATGCATATAAAGGAAATGTGCATGATGAAAAGTATCTACTGGAGTTTGCACTAAGCCTGTAACCCATCAGTGATAGCCGCAATGAGCATTTGTTCGGCGCGTGTTTACTTTATGTGCGATGGAGTCTGGTGGCGTTGTATTTGGTCGTTAGTTTTCTTTACGTGCGAAGGAGCCAGGTAGCGCAGATATCACAGGTGGCTGTGTGCGCTAGACCGTAATATTTAGCATGTTTTATCGCGACTGCCGCCTGACTAAAAAGAAAAAAAAATGGGCGTTTGTTGTGATGCACCGCCGTTCGCGAGCCGAGTGGTCTAGCTGGTCATGAGGCTCTTGAACGGCAGTGCATTAAAACGCTGTATTTTTTTCTTGTTAGTCAGGTGGCAGTCACGATAAAACATGCTAAATATTACCGCCTAGCGCACACAGCCGCCTGTGATATCTAAGCTACCTAGCCTTTTCACACATAAAGAAAAGAAACGAGAAAATACGTCTCCATCAGGCCCCGGCGCAAATAAAGCGAACACGCACCGAAGAAATCCTCATTGCAGCTATCACTGGTGCGCTACAGGCTGGGTGTAAACTCCAGTAGGTACTTTTCATCATGCATAATTCCTTTAGATGCATACATACCTGTAGTATCTGTGTTTTTGCCGCTCGGAGCATATGGCACACTTGACACTTTTGCACGACGCACAGTAATTTTTTTTTACCTTAAAGGCTCGCCTTCGTGCACGCCAAAGCATTTGGATTTTGTTCCTTCGCAATCAGATGCACTTCGTTAAGGAGCTTGATAATCGTCGTCTTCGTCCAACTGTTTGAAACGGCAAGGAAACCGCCCGGCACAAATGAGTCTCTTGGAGAGTTCATGCTCGTTCACTTGCAGAGTGGATCGCTCTGGACGTAGAACAGGGTTGGTTCCTGACCGAGATGCGCATCCAATATGTAGGAGATTCACATGTGTCACCAAGTCGTTGATTCCGCAGAAATCGCGGCGGAAGCAGAAAGGTTGTGGATCCTTTCACAACAGAATGACCATTGTCTATGCACGGAGAACCTTTTCACCACTGCGACCACATCCGTTCTGTCTCCTGAAGGTAGAAACCGGCTACAGCGCTGATTCATCCGTAGCCAGAAAAATGCCGCGCGTTTCCTGCAGGTGTGCATTCCGGCCGGGACAATGCCCTTTTTAGGGGGTGTGTATAAGTGCCTCTCTGCCGAGCTTCGTAGATGAAATCCTATAGCTGCACGCTTGTAGATGACGCGAGGAGGAAGCGACGCCCATTGCACCATGCCAGCGCCGCGGTGACCGTATTGTGCTCAGTAACTTAAGACGCATATGCGCCGCTCGTAAGTCACAGGAGACGATTCCACCAAGCTCTGCAGCATCAACTGGCTGCTTTTCCCTTTCAGATCCCTCTCTCTCTGCCCCCGCGCTCTACTGTCTGCCGAAAACCTTCACGCTGAGAGCGTCTTATTCTGTCACGTCGAACACGGCCCGCGCTACACGCTCCTACAATACGAAGATAATATATGCGTGCTTTATGAGTGGATTGTGGAAACGCTGTAACATTCCCCCATACTGCGGGAACATGATATACAGCAATCACTGTCACTACTTTCCGCCCCGAGGCCAAAAAAAAGGCGGGAGCTTTCGCTTTCTACCAGCGTTGGCGTGGCCATTTCGTATGGTGCTCGTTCGCGTCGTCTGCTACACTGCCGTCCAATGTGTTTCTCGCCCGCTCCCGCATGATGGCGCCACATCCTCCCGCAAAAGGCGGATTGGCAGCGCCGGCCAACTCCGCCTTGTCACGTGGTTTAGTGACGTCACACAACCAGACGACCGGTCAGTGCACGGTCTCATCAAGTGCCAAATACCCCCTGCCAAAGCTAAGGCCAGGATATTTCAGTCATAACGCCGATGACGGATTTTCTGAAGAAGGAAATCTTTAATGTTCTCACGTTGAAAGAACTGCCGGTAATACCGGTTATACGGTTATAAAAGGATTGGAACAGAACGCTTCTCATCTTTCATTTCTATCGTAAACAGTGTCTGTAAAAGCAAAACAAGAATAATACCTGCCACACTATACAGCCGGAAGGTGCTTAGCACGCTCGTTACAAAGCAAAGCATATGAAAGTTTCGTCTTCAGCCGTGACACCTCAATATCAGTTTTTTCATCTTCCATTCATGACCTTCCAAATGGAAAGCAGGCCTTGAATCTGGGCGGTTCATTTGACTGTCATCCGATTTGCCCGTCCCGCTGTCGTCCTCACTGGAGATTTAAGTGTTCTTCCCCCCGGCTAGGCCTCAATGTAAGAGAGAATGCATTCACTCCAAGTAAACGACATTGTTGCCAGCACAAGCCGTTCCATACTGTCAGCCTTATCTTCTATGTCAAAAGAATGCGACGAATATCTTACACGCTGTCGT
This sequence comes from Amblyomma maculatum, assembly GCF_055883805.1. Lineage (NCBI taxonomy): Eukaryota > Metazoa > Arthropoda > Arachnida > Ixodida > Ixodidae > Amblyomma > Amblyomma maculatum. Next base: position 59,360,221 of record NC_139349.1, on the reverse strand, counting down.
GAACGGCTCTCTCTTTGAATTGGTATTTGTTCACTCGCAGAAAGCTGAAGCACAGCTGACGCGGCACCTCTTTTCTGCGTTCCGAGAGATGCGCGCGCTTTGAATAGTCAATCCGGTCTACAGCAGTTGTAAGTGCTCTAGGAAGGCGAAAAAAACATCATTATAGCTTAAGTATAGCGACGTGGTATCTCCATTTCCTGTCACGCACTAGTAGGCTACACGGTTGTGCCAATTGGAGAGAGAAGAAAGTATGTCACAAACGGCTTTGTACAGCTGATTTGTTTTTATTCCCGGTAGCCGTGAATATGTACTGAAGTGGTAAAATACAGTGCATAAGAGAAACAACACAATGCAGTTGTGTTTGGCTCCAACATGAAATAAAACCATGTTAAATACTAAGCAAGGGCCTTTACTCACCTTACTAGCGCAGTCAGCTGGCAAATATTGTTCCCTCACGGCCAAGTATAATGTAAAAAACGTCCGCGATACAGTACCAATATTATAAAATTGAGGAAAGTATAGCACAGTATACATACAACTGAAATTTAGTGTGTGCCAAGGGAGAAGACAGTCGTTACTCTATGCTGCCCATAATTAGAAATCTTAATAAAGTTACGTTCATCGCAAACCAATTAAACAACATCCATAGACCACAGGATAATGAATTGGGACATGGGTAACTCAGGCGCTTGAACGTAGGACTCCGAAACTTCAACTATAAAGTGAATTTATTTTGGATGTAGAAATTGAATGCTGGAATTAGGGGATACTAAGAAATGAAGTACAATAGACTGTAATCAATACAGTCAAAAATGGGAAAAACGAGGAGGAATAAATATTGTGACCTATACGCCAGGTGTCCAATAGAAAAGTAACCAATCTTTAAAACGAAAACAGCGTCACATCTGAGTGGTTACTAAAAAAGGGCTGTTATGAGCCGCACAGCTTATATCTGGTGTATGATCTTGTTCTCAAAAAAGAAATATTAATAAAGACAAATCATATAGCTTTCTAGTTATGCCATTCCTAAATAAATGGACTATTGAGATGTTGTAGACCATCCTATAAAACCGATGCCTGAAACAATTGCATTCAGATACGATTTATTTGAATAAGCTTTTTTTAGCGGCCCCAAAGCTTTCGCCCAAAATATAGAAACTTACAATTCATGGCGGTGCTGCTTGAACATCTTTCTACACGCCTTAGAGAACCAAATTCACTTACCATGGAAACAAGACAGCAATAATATGCAAAGAACAAGAAGAGTTCCTTGATTAGAAATCAGCTTCAGGAAGGTGGGCTGCTGCTGAATGAGTTGCTCGGCCGTTATAAGTTGAATAACAGTGGTATGGTGGGCTAAATTGTTCGACGTAGATAATGGTGATGAACTGCGCGAAAAAGACAGAATAATAAAAAACGAGACACTACAAGCATTGACTTGCAACTGAACGTTCGTCAGAAAGAAATGCATAAAAAGTACTGCCTATTACGGCCTATATCCTGGGGTTACAATAAAAAAAAGAAAAAACGTGGAACCATCATAATTATACTCAGCGGCTTTCCAAAGAAGGTATGCAACTTTTTTCTCGAGATGGCAAATACACGGCTCATCAACGAACATCTCTCCCAATTTTGTGATGTGGAAAGCTTCAATAAGTTCCCCATATTACCCAATGCTCATAGACAATGATGAGGCTTGCAATTTTGGTGAGTGGTCGTCTTTTACTCGGCAATCTTGAGAATGCTTAGACAGCTTTGATCCGTAACTGTTTTTAATGCGCCTGCTGTGTTTCCGCAGGCGCACATGCAAGCATCTGCAGGTTTGGCCCACGCATATATGCGACAGCGGACATGCACTTTTGCTTATAGAGCGTCTATGGAAGGTATGCTAGAGAAGTTATTTGTGACAGGCTGATGTCCAAATTTCAAGGTACTCCCTATTTTTCAGACAACTACGCACTCGAGCCAGGTTAGCAAAAACGGTCACATGTTCTGCCTCTTCATTACTATTTGCATCTGCTCATTTATAAATATGCAGAATAAACACCGTAGACGGATGCGCGGCTGAAATGTATACGTTAATACGAAAGTTTTCGTGAGCACTCCCATGCATACCTAAAGTATGGGTGGTGTTGGCAGGCGCGGGGAGGGGGCAGGGCGATAGCTCTTAGAAGTGACAAAGGGGGGTCATTTCGTGCCCCGATTGCACTGTTTGCAAGCTAGAGAATGCTCAAGTCAAGGATTCACAAAACAGACTGTAAGCAGCAAAGAGACGGCGCAGAGGAAGGGTAAATTGTTCAAATACATGCACAGTATTCTACAAACTAATACAACACATGCAAAGGTCAACTTAGCCAAGGCTATAAACTCAATTCTAGCAACAACGTAGCAGAGGATCGAGAGTGCCAAAAACAAATAAACACAAAATTGCTCACGAGACACTACGGCTCTCGGAGTACTGCAAGCTTATAATGTGGTCATTATGAAGGCTAGCATGTGCTACTCCATAGGTCCATGTGCTTTCCCAGGGAAGTGTGTGGAAGCGCTTCATTTGAAATCAATTGTGGCATGAGCTACCAAGCTTGTCAGCGAACGTACGTACGAATCGAAGAGAATGAGCTCGAGCTTGCAACGGGCGTTTACAGGTGCGACAGTCACTAGCGGTTTGTAGACAGAAGAATGAAAGAGCCTGAAAGGAGTGTAAGGATGAGGTTTAAAAGTTAAGGAATCCCAGGTGTAGCAGTAGCCATGGCGTGATCTAAGGGATGGCCGAATAAAACCGCATGCCTCAGGCAGACCTGGAAGAAGTGGAAGGTCTTGGAGACATTGTGATAGCTGGAGAAAAGGATGTCATCCCGTGATAGGTTCACATATCGTGAGCACGGATTTGCTCCAAGAAATGCGGTTGTTTTTCACCTACTTTGTAATAAATTACCTCTGCTATTACTATCTTACAGTGACCACCAAAATATTCCATTCTTTTTGTGTTAACCGAACCAGGCGCGAATTGAACCGAAAGGCCGAACCGCCGAAAGCATGACCAGAAAGTTGCCTGCTGGACAGTGAAGGCCAGTCTCTGGCAGATGAGGTGTTGGATTCTCTATTTCTAGTTCCCACATCTCGTTCAGGCCGCTGAGCCAGCCAGATTATTTTTGCGCACTACAAAGCCCGTCAGTACTTCCTATACTAAGACGTAAGTGTAATTATATCTTCCATAGCTATGCCCTTGCATGACGAAGCAGGGCCATTGTTCCTCCGTCGATACTTAAGGAGTCCGTGCCCTCCACTGGATAGAGCATCCGCTGTTCCGTTTCCGGGTACAGCCAAGTTGCATGGGACCTGTGCAAACTACGTGGTGCAACCACAAGCATGCCGATTATTTAGACAGATAGTTGGCTTGCTCTCAACAAGTAGGACACAACGCGAATCCTAAAAAAGCTTCAGCGCCGGCTTGGAGTCAGTGAAAATTCCATCCAACAGGAAGAACTGCAAGCCACGTTAAAGTGCGCAGCCAGAAGTACGAATTCCACTAATACTACTGCATAACTGAGATAAATGCAGGCCCCGTTTTGTGGCACGCATTTCGCCGCGGCTCATGGCCCGCTCACCTAAAGGACGGAAGCGTCTGCCTATATATTTGGACGTATACATTTAGTTCATAATCCAGGGTAGCCTCAAACTCATGCCGAAGACAAGCACCTTGGGTGGTCCTTTTGTTTAGAGCACATGTTCAGTGAAGGCGCACACGAAACGCATGTTCTGTGTCCTTTAAGGCTGTGCAGGAAAGCTCCCAAGTGGACGACCGCTTCTTTCTAGGGGAAGGCGGCTGATACGACGGAAAACATAACGATAGCCGACCTTCCTTTATAGGCCGTTACGCTTATAGTCTTTACATTGATCACGCAAGACAGGCCAGCACAGAGCATAATTTTCACAGGAACACAACTTGTCACCCCCGCTTAGACACCCTTCGTTATGGACGAAGCTCAGATGATTCCTTTGGGACATCAGAATTCCTTCTTGGCGTATACGTTGTCCCCAATTCCGAGAGAAATAAGGAGGGCACCACTTAGCACAGGATACTCTGCGAGCTCTCTACTCCTAGACTTATGATTTTTCTCTGTCTCTTATTCACTCTACGGCACACGCCGGTCGAAGATATCAGCCGGGGCAGCGTACCGAATTTGCACCGATTTTTGTTATGGAAGGACAGACGTTTGATTACGCAGGCAAATGCAAAAGGAAACTCACGTGCGCTTCTCAAGGGAAACGCAAGTATCATATGCCTAATGCTTGTGCTGATCCCCGCTCATGCTGTCATTTTTCATAGCTAGCGGACCACAATTCCTGATGTTTTTCAAATACGTACCCTCAATGATCCGAATTGAGGCTAAAGAATGATTTGAAAGGGATGGTACCAAAATTTGACTCGGTGGTCGCAAATGTAACTTTAACGCTGACCATGCATACCACTAGCCGTGAAACCACCAAACCATTCTGCTGTAGATAGTTTAACTTGTTTTGTAGTACATGGCATACCACCATTATTATAGTAGTAACTATAGGAGCCTGTTACAATCTGTTTACCTTGCAATAAATGGCTGTTATTTTAATTTTTACCAGTTATTATTAGTTTGCGACCTCCGCTAGCGTTATCAAAATTATTATTAGTGGCTAACCTCCGCTAGCGTTATTAAAATGCTTGCGCAGCAGCGTATTGTCTAGATTTCGACATGTAAATTTTTCACCCATCTTGAAATGCACAAAATTACTTGCCAGTTTTATAACTCGTTGCAAATTCGTATTGCGAAAAATAAGCCCACTAAGAGCTTGTATCGCGCTGACACGCAATCGCTATTGAACTAAGCTTATCTACCTCCGTTTGGTAACTGTGATGATCAATACGTACATTATTACGCAGAAGCTTTATGTTGCTATTATATTACTTTTTATACAGAGTGCAACTATTTTAACCGCTTTTCGTACCCGTATCCATAAAGAGCCTTCTTTAAAAAAGTGCTTTAACATTGGAGGCGAGTTGATGTTTAATATAAGAGTGGAACCATAGCAGTGTTAAGGCCAGTAGCTCAGACCTCGATCCTAAATCAATTGCCTATGACAGTTACTGCATGGCCACTGGTATTCAGTGCCACAGCAACAAATCATGTGCTTGCGCCGCAGCATATGCTAGCACCTAAACGGGCTTCACTTACCTACGCGTTTGCCACTTGCAATCCTTCCCCATTCCCTACAGTTTCATTTTTCCTCCTGACCAGCCAAACCAGTTTTTTTTTTTTTTTTTTTTTTTTTTTTACGCGGGTTTGTGTTTCTTACGTGCTGCAGCTCCATCATAAATCGCTAAATTTTTTTTCGCAGCATGTTGCCTTGAAGATAGGCCTACGAAAAAAAAAAAAAAAAAGGGCCCAGGAGTGTAGCATTCTTAGCTTTAGCCACCATACACCCTCTGTAAAAAATAATGTTCAGCGTGATAAGTAATATCGAATGACTAATTACGTTTTCTTCCCTCTTTACCGACATATTTTTCTCTATTGAATGCACACTTATAATATCTTTATGGTCCGATATAACGGCGATTGTCGAGAGCCTGTAACGGACATGAATATTTTCAGAATACGTAATATAACCTTTTTCGGTACACATAATTAATTACCGTCTAAGACATTCATATGCCTCAGATAATTTTATTATTGAAACTTCTGCGTGTTGTGATAAGCGAAAATATTCGCTATGTGCATTCACAGGGCAATGCATAAATATAAACGCGTGCAGGGACGCATACTGAAGCGCTCATTATTTCTGTGAAGCCATGTGAGAAGTAAGTAATATGCTTCAGTAAGATGTGTTGTCGGCCTAGTTGGTGCAGAACTTCAGACATCAGAAAAACACACACAAGACCCTGTCTTGTGTGTGTGTTTTTTGCGCTACTATAAGATGTCTGAAGAAACCATGTGAGAAGTAGGTCGCGAGATTTCTGCCTTCCTACAAAATATGAAGAACAGCGTCGTCGCATTGCTTCTATATCTGCGGCGTATAGCAATTTCTGGTAGCGCCGTAACTCTGTTATAAACGATTTTGTCTTTCTCCTTTTATGGAGAGCATGGGTAAAGCAATACACCTAAACGCTTCGGAAAAGGAACTTTATATTGAATTCACATGATTGTGCTTCTGTGGATATATTATAAGGTCGTAAAGAGAATCTTGGCTTCTTGTGTTAGGAAAGGAGTCAGGACAAGCTCTAGCCAAAAATAGCCTATCCTGAAGTGGAATCGTCACTTTGCAACCTAAAGGGCATTATTTCTTGTCGATGCTTACTATTGCTAGTGCAAAGGATGAATGACAGAATTGGGGAATGAACAAACGAATGCGACTAAACACCTAAGAAGATTGCAAGATTGCTTTCAAAAGAAAAATGCTACGAAGACAATATAGGTTTCTACGAGCGCCACTTCGTTCCTTTTCACAAGACAGATAAACGCAGCACAACCTCGTAACCCCCTCCCCCCATGCCTCTTCAAAGGCGCTCGACGCCGCATAGAAAAACCCAGAAAAAGCAAGGAATATCGATTTAACGTAGCGCGCAAGATATATCTATTGTCGCGGAGTATAATGAAGTCAGGTAGCGCTCTAGGGAACCGCCTCCGGATTCAATCGTTTTTCAGTTTGTCACGGGATCGTTCGTCTCTCTCTTTCGAGCCCCGATGAATGAAGTCTCGAAAGACTCACGTTCAGGACAAGAGTGTTAGGTTTCAGAAACAAACTCTTCCACTTATCTCTGTCGACGTATCTGTATTAAACGGAAGGATGAGCACGAAGGAAGCGAGACCGTAATGTCTTCGGAATGCAAGAATTAACGCTGTTGTTTCGCAATTGCGAAGTTGTACGTTACTTCCAGCTTTCCGTCGTTGGTTGGTTTTGTGGAAACAGCACTACTTGATGAACGTCAATGGTATCTGTTCCTTCAAGAGAAGATACGCAATTATTTTTCAGCATAGCTGTCAGTTAGGTGAAGCGTAGAAAATATCGCCACATTAACACTATTGTTAAGGTATCTTGTTGTCGCATCTCCAAGCAAAATCAGGTGCGATTTGTGTTTCCTTCTTCTACTCTTCTGTATATCTTCGAAGTGCTTTCAATGTGGCTGGCAACACCTAGCTCACACACGAAGAGACCACACACGAAGAGACACCCGAAACAATTTTATAAACCATAACAATACAGAGAGTATGTTAAAAATAGAGACAGATACAATTCTTAAGCAAATATTTGATGAACACTAAGCGCAGATACACAAGCTAGCGCGCCACATGACGCTTGTGGTCACTGCTCGCTTTATTGCGAGTTTCTGTAAAGCTGGGGCCTGCCTTGTACCGCTGTAGGAGTCTAGTGAACCGGCCGTCGAACCGTGGCGCTCTTCTAAACAGCCGTGTCCGAATTTTGCATAAGGAGAAAGGTGCGCAGAGAGGGATCGCAAACACCGTAACTCACATGAAGATATCCTCCTCCACACCAGGCCACTACAGAGTCCTGTAATTTTCCGGAAGCCGTGGTCCGCATGTGCGTCCTTCACAAGGGCCCGATGAGAGGAGGACCCCATCCGTGCGGTGGAATACATGCGCTGGCGATTGTACCTTCTCTCCATTCCCATAACGTCCTCGCGGCTTTAGCCGTACTCTGTCGCCACAGAGTAAGGCGCCCATGCCGGCGGAGGTGGAGAGGGCCGAGAGCGCGTTGCCAGCCGCGCTCTTTTCGGGAAGTTTCTCAGTCTATCCATTGCCGGCGCTTTTTGCAGTAGGAGCACCCAAACATTTGAAATCAGAGCACCACCGCCTTACATGCGTTAAAAGCAGTTGCATCACGAACTACAGTAGATAGGCTGCTTAACCAAACAGTAGAAAGAACCTAATCAACCTGAAAAGAGAAGTACGGTGCGATAATTTCCGTTAGTAATAAATTGATTACTTAAAATTATTTTGGAAACACTATAATCATATTACAAACGAACATTTACTTTTATGTTACATAAAATAAAACAAAACATGCCCAGGTTTGCACCGACTGCAGCTACTGTTATTTCAAAACTTAATGGGAATGCTACACAGCTCATGGAGTGACAAAGCTCAAGGCGGTGTAGGTCACCGCGTTATGGTTCACGCTGAGACTAGATAGAGAATTTTGTGTACCCACAAGGTGCCTGTAAAGATAATAAAGGTGAACGCAGTCGTTATGGAGAGTCATGCCATGCTTGACCATTTCCGAACAAGCGTAACCTGGCGCATTTTCAACTGATTTCATTTAGGGACATAGAGAAGAAATATATTTTGCTGATGGTAACATTCGCCTTCCACTAAAAATCCTCTCTTTTAAATTCATTCTTCACGGAGTCCGCAACGTCCTCCTCTAAATAATGTATGTCAGGACGACCCCCTTGAGCTCTGTGATTTTAAAGAACTGTAAAGATGAGATAGTGCTTGATTCTGCGAATTGATTTATAACATCACTATTCCATATTTATTTCATAGCAGGTGTTTTTTCTAAAGGGCTTCAGATTTATTTTACCCCTAGGGCAGTATTTGGTGCTACGACGGGCAGCAGGTAGGAAGAAAAATGTTGCAAGAATTTTTCTTTTATGTAAACCGGTTTAGTTTTGCATTTTTGTTTTTCAGCGAATGTTTTATTTGTATACAGTTATAGCTTGTTTCCAAAGTTTTCAGCTTAGAAAAAGCTTTCATAAACAATTCGTACCATACCTAACAAGATGCCCAAGTGCTACCGGGCGGCGAGCGCAGTTAATGCGTGCATTGTGCGCTGTGGTAATCAGCGAGCCCGTTTGATAAGCAATAGCAGGAAAGGTAGAGCCCATCTGGGCATCAAATGATACCAGCAGTGTGACTAATGCGCCGTGTGAACTTAGCTACATCACACGCGCTCGCTGCTGCAGTGTTACGCTGTGATGCGCCTGTCAAGGTTGTATGCGTGGATTGGTAACATGTGCTACAAATTCTTTCAGGAAATATTATATTCTTTGCTATGTCATCTCACGGACGAGCTGGAAATCTGTAAAAAAAAAAACGCGTCACGGAACCAAAAATAAAAATAGTGCTGCTCATTATCTACAGAAGGATTTAAACCGTTAATACAATTACATAGCGGCCGTCGCAGCCTTCAATGCAGCTCCAATGTTATTTAAAAGTTCCGTTTTATAGACATATTGCAGGCACTACAATGCAAATTGCATGTATAGCATGGAATGATGATAACCTTGCAGTCACTCCCAATTCATTGCTGCTTTATAATGGATCCAGTCTGCAAAAAGAGACTTGGACATCAGAGATGTCGGAAGTTACAATAAATTCCGAATATCAACCGACAGCGAAGTATTACTATTTTAGAATGAGAGTAAAGGAACATACTAATGTCAAGGTTGAACTCGGCGGAGACGCTCAATTATATCTAACAGTGGCGTTCGTACAAATAGTGTGCTTTTATGCTGAAATACGGTATTAAAATGGCCATAAGGCTTTATTCATTTTATTTCTATAACGACACCAGACGGGGTGAAAGCATCGGCACTGTTTCATAAACGTCTTGGAGAGTGATTATCGTGTTGCATAAAGTACTGGCTAGCCTATTGCTTTACGGGTTTTCTTCCGGATTATCTACGTAAAGCTATATGAGCCTCTGTTCGTTCTTTAGCAAAACCCGCCTCGCAGAAGGTCGGCTGCTAAACTGTGCTGCAACTCAGAAGACGAAGGCAGTTGCAGCTACAGGTTATATGTTCCCACCGCCTTTGCTACGTCATTTCCTAAGCTGCCCTCAAATTATCAGCTAAAAAATTGTAGTCTCTATCACTGGAGTTGAGAAGTGCATGGAAGGTCGAATGTGAGGTTGCAATGTTTTCTGCAGAATTACCCTTGACATTTCATACACTCTTCCTTGAGAATTCACTGTAGCCGATGCTGAAACATACTGTAAAAATGATTCGAAAAAAACAACTAGTAATTGAAAACTCCTCAATTCTGAAGGCGCTGTTTTCTATCACATATCAATGTTCCCCCTAAGCAATTCGCAATATTGCTGTATTTCGTAAGGCTTATGGAGATCTAGGGAAGTTAGTGAGGCGCTGAGGTGATGGATCCTTCAAAAATTAAGAGGCACGGGATACTGTGTGATCAATGCTCGACGGTATAAGTGCATCAACTTTCATTTCTTACCTCTTGCTCATCTGCAATTGTTGCTTGAAGAAATCACTGAACGAAATCTAAAACGAGGCACTGGAAACGACTGCTTTTAACATGCTGTTATCCGTTAACACAAATATTTTCGTATTATCGCGCATGTGCACAACGAAAATGCAAGCGCTTGGTCGAACGGTATGACGTAAACCAGGAGGTACTTGATGCTGCTGCGATGGAATGACCAGATAATCTGGATTGTGCTATCGAATGTTTGGGTCGATGATCTCGCAGTCTTCTGGACAATTTTTGGTAACAGGGCGATCCACCCTTTGCGTGCGCAGGTAGACTCCCTTTCTTGCGAAGATGCCTCTAGCGTCTCTTTTCACAGTGTACCTTTTAGGCTGTCGGTCGACGTCTACTACAATGGCTTCTGTCCAGTTGCGTATATTGCAAAGCCATGCGCGCAGAGCAAGAAAAAGTGATGGAGGGCTCCTACTATGCAGGTCAGTATGCCTATGTTATTGTTAGTGCTTTTCTTGAAGAATATTCTGGTACAAAATCTATTAGAAATCTTAGTTTCAAGGTATTTCGCAGCATTGGCAGTAATCTAAGACGTTTTCCACTAAATAAGGATCGCAGCCGGTGATTTTCATCTTGGTATTTGTGTGAAACGCTACTGACAGACCATTGCCTTCCTGATTAGATTTGGTCATCCCTAGCCTGATGGATTGTAGCATTCTTTCCGCTTCACCATTGCTACGGGGATGGAAAGAAGATGGATGGAGTCTTACATCCCAATCACAGAAGACATTTTTGAGCTTTTATTTGTCGAAAGGTGGCCTTATCTGATACGACTGTCGTTGGAATTCCAAATGCTGTCAACGTTTCCTTAATACCCCTATCAGTGAGCTTGCTTTGGTGGCGTATGTACGACCTTATCTGTCGGTGACGTGATGACCAGCAGCTTTTCCCGATTTGTGCATACTGCTGGTATGTGGCTGTTAGAGATGCTGAAGCGTGGAATGAGGGTCTGCCTTCTTGCAGTAAAACTGATCCCATTCCGTAGGAGCTGGCGACTGTGGAAATAGTTACGTGCTTTAAAGGATAAAAATAATGAGGTGCGGTACCGTAGTCAACCTTGACTTCACGAGCGTGTTGGGGCCTTGCTGCGTCTATATGGTCAATTATTTTTGTACTTATTAAAAGACGTCAAAAATGAACATGAAACGATAAGAACCACAGGAGCGCAAGCTATCAACTGAAATTTATTGCGGCAACTTACATATACGAGGTTTGAACGTCAAAAATAAGCAACAAAAATCAGTCAGCAAGTGTGCTTTTATATTTACCGACACTATACGGGTTCCACTTGTCACGACTGATGATTTTTCGCTTTTACATTTCTAATAATTATTTTCATTCCTTTGGAGCACGGCTTGTCCCACGTTTCCCGGTTCCACACAGTAAGCCTCCCACAACTCCCTGATTAGCCTATCCTAGAATTCTAGTAGGTGGTTGTGATTTGTCGGGTTTAACGTCCCAAAGCAACTCAGGCTATGAGAGACGCCGTAGTGGAGGACTTCGGAAATTTACCCCCACCTGGGGTTCTTTAACGTGCACTTATATCGCGCAGCACACGGGCGCCTTCCTTTTCGCCTCTATCGAAAAGCGGCTGCCGAGGCCTGGATGCGATCCCGCGTCCTTGCTTGGGAACAGTAATCGAGCGCCGTAACCACTGCGCCATCCCTACGGGGTCGTAGAATTCTAGCAAAACTGCAGTCGGACTGAAATGGTGTGTGTAATCTTCGTATCTAGAGCAGTGTGACGCTAGATCTTTAGGTGCAGTAATCTGTATACAATTGCAGCCTTTCGCTAAGGCATCTACTCATCAGCCCCACATAAGGTTGACCGCATTTGAATGGTATCTAGTAAATCACCTCGCTGCCATCGACAAACCTCATTCTGTGTCTGACACCTCAAGACGCCTCTACTATAGGCTTGTTTTCGCCATCTACTTTCGCGCACATTCCTTTGATCATTTAAGAAAAGAGGACTGTGACGTTTGCAGCTTGTGAGCAAGGGCACAAACGTACGGGCATACCACAGGCAACCCCCCCCCCCCTCTTTTTTTTTCTTTCACTTTGCCGTGACTCTTTGCTTTGAACAATCATTTTTGCACTTTCTCTGAAACGGAGAGAAGCAGCGGTGTCCGGTAACTGGCATTTTACAAACTTTCGCACTCTAAAACCCTTTCCGTCTGCGGAAAACTTCAGTCATTATTCGCGATACGTTCAGAATTTCGCTTGTAGGCTCCATATTCTTGCCACGTGTTCGACTTCGTAAAGACGCTTCGGTTCGCATTTATAGACATGCATTAAATTGAGAGAGGAAAATAAAAGCGAGGTGCTCCTGGGAACAGAAACAGGAGCCGTCAGAAAAAACCAGCACAAAGACAAAAACAACACAAGTTGCAGCATTTCCCGTAATCGATATTAGATGTAAACATGAAATGGTTACGTGCATTGCAAACTTCTTTAAACTCCTGCCGCCTCAATCGCTGCAGTCAGGCGGTGTTGTACGCACTGAGTATGCAGAACTATAGCGCCGTTCTTAGGGACTGCGCCGTAGCTGTTCGGTGCGTCGCGCCTCATTTCCCTAAACTGCCCTCTCTCAGTGGTTTCTTATAGCCATTGGATGATAATGAAGGGTATGCTCCCATGTGTCTCCATTTTGCGCGGCTTTATTATAAATGCCAAATGAATAGTTCAATGTATTTTAAATGCAAAGCTTGAATTATATCTGAATAGTGTTAAAAAATCGGAAACATTCATTTTTTAACTCGTATGGCCAGCACGTAGTATTTTTAGCGGGTCCTGTTCAAATTGTTACAGAGCAGAGAACTCGTCTCGTTAAATCTCGTTCGGTACCCGCGTGATTACGTTTCGGCTCCCGGATGACGGACAATCGATGCCCGGATAATTGAAAATATTTGGACCAGATGTTGGCTTTCGGTATCGGCTCGATAACACCTAAACGGCATCGACAACGAGAACTCAATCATTTCATTTTTTTAAAACAACAAGACGTTACACGGCGAGCAGCGACATGCTGAGCCGCATCGTTCTTAAAAACAACGTTGGCTAGAAACAGACGAAGACAACTTGCCAAAGTACCCAAAGCCTATTTTGTTGGTATTTTAACACATTTGATAAATATTATGTAATTCTATAAGGCAGTGATACAGATCAAAGGCAGGAAGAAACAAATTATTTGTGACGTCGAAAATTCACAGAGTGCCGTTACTGCAGTGTTAACAAACTCTGACAAGTATTGCATATATCGCAATAGTAGTTTCGCAATAAAGAGCTCCAGAGTTAGAACAAATATGCGTGTGTGGTGATGTAGCCGAGGCATAAAGTTAGCAGATATTGATATCTGAAGTCATAATATGCATGCATCTTAGGCAATAATTACTTGCGCAGAAGAAAAAAGAAAAAGACTTCCTTCCAGTCTCGGCGCCTACACCGACATTCGCGCTTGCTAGATCCTCCCATTTGCCTTATTTATTCAACTTCCGTCTTCGTTTAGCGTCTTTCAACCGGAAAGGAGAAAGAAGGACGATGGACGATAGTTAGAAAGAAAACTAGGGGCCTGCTGCCACTTTTTTGTGTTATTTCAAGGCTCGATCCGTCCTCAGACCGTTTGCTGCAACGCTGGAGAGCCCAGCCTTACAACGAGTGCAGGCAGTCGCCTTCATAAGGAAGCAAAACTTTCGGCTTTGGCTCATTAAACAGAGCTTTCTGAATTACATCATCGAGACATAATCTCAAGGCAATGTCGCTGTTACCGAGAGCCCTGCCCGGCAATGTTCCTATAAATTCTAGAAATGAGGATTTCGCGAGCAAAGATGATTATGAGTGCAATTGTTGTGTACTATAAAATTTTCGTTAGCAATAAATATATTCGAAGATAACTTCTTGGGACGGTTTAATTCTTTTGTTGCTGTGAAAAACGCATTCGTTCATAATCCAATGTTTACTATTCGACAGGAGCACAGAACAAAACTTTCAAAAGCAAGATTTTGGTACTCATTAGAACATCTGGTACTTTTTAAAAATACAAATTTTAGCCTGCCTAACATATTCCTGTTTTTCCAACACATACAAGTTTTGTCGCAAATGGTGGATTTCAATGCGCTTAATAAAAGCGGCAAAATGTTTGAAATGATTTCGGGGAAGCGGTGATACTGATGAGAGTGGTATTTAGTTAGGATTTGCTTTTCATATTTCACGTAATATTTTGTTTTGTTTTTTTTCAGGGAAGGTGAGGTTTGCTTTCATCGTACCTTTAAGTCCAACGTCCATTCCTGCAATGCCCAAAAGATTCACGGCAATCTGAGTTACGAATAACTTGTGAAGCCGGAGTTAAAAATTTCTCCTTCTGAATCTCTCCGTAGTAATGAACTGCTTCTCTTTTCGAATACTCAGAGTATAAAATATACGTAGTACTTCTTTTAAAAGTTGTTTGCTTAGACAGGAAGCTTATGTCAGAAACAAAATTCATTTGCACAGTAAGATAAACAGTGAGAAAAAAAACCTTTGCCAAGTGTGGCCCGTCTTGTTGGTGATACGCGTGCCATGGTCTCTAAGTTAAAACGTATAAATCACAGAAGAAAATCACAAGCGCTGACTGTAGTTTAATGGTATTGAATCCAAATTGCGAATTCCGGGACTTTTCATCCGTCTTATTTCAGCCGGCGTAGAAGTGAGGTGGCACGATCCGCAATCACGAGCGAAACCCCGACCGTGTCCTCTTGCTCCCTCTCAGTTGTTCCGCGAATGAAATATAATTTGGGTGTGAACCGCGCTTATTGCGAAGGCAGCATGCTCTTTCTTGTTCTCATCTGCAGTAGTTCCCACCGCACGCACTCTGCACTCTTAACACCAGTTTTACCGATTAAAAAACCTAAAACCAGCCACACTAACCCCAAACCCGCTAAATACGGATAAATGTAATGTTTTGATCAGAAAGCTCACGTTTACATCCTTTATTATTCGGCTGTAAACAATATCAGCACTGTTGAAAATATAATAGAAAGTACATTTTTCTTTTTACACAGGGAACTTCCCACTACAAATAATTTCATTCCCATAAACACCCCGCCTGCCTACTGTAGGTTTAACGTAAGGTTGCAGCAGACGCTTTTTTTTTGGTAACAAACTGCTGAGCGCAGGCACGATCACTACTTCTTATGAATTTTCCGAGCCCTCTGCCGGCGATTGTTCGGTCTTACCTCCAGTTCAAAGCGGGATTTTAGCACAGCTACTAACGTACACTTTTATATTGGGTTGACAATTTGGCCTAAATTTACAAGCAGTTCTCAGTTTGAGCTGCATTTTTGCAGCTCTCGGTGTCTGGCTTGACTAGCTAATCGGGGCACTATAAGATTGTAAAAAAAAAAAAAAAAAAAAAAAACGGAATCGCTTATTCTTGCACGTGCTCAGGCCAACAAAGCACGTCTCATCATAATATCGCATAAATTGTTCGGCTACAGGTTCGCCGGCTCATAAATGCGGAATTTCCAGTTTTTGTCATCTCGGCAATGTGTCAGATATAACATAGATAAAGAATTGTGGAATGCGCGTGTGCTGTACTATACGAAATACCGCTGTCATGCAGAAACCTATGCATAGGGAAAGTCAGAAGATGCATAAATTTTAGTGGATTGAGAACCTCTAAAATGCGCACTACTCCCATCTTAAAGATCACTGTCGAAAATATCGAGAAGACGAAAATAAAAAGAAGGACGACCTGTCGCCCTCTGCTTGCTAACACAAATATAATATTTCGGCCCCAGGATAAAAGAAATTGTTGCTGTTGGCCTGTTGAAATATGGCACGTTCCCCCAATGGGGGATTGGCCAAGGTGTGGTGTTGTCCACAGACAAAAACAGGCTTACAGGCTTGTCGCAAGCGAGAATAGAAATAATTATAACAAATGCAGCTATAAGAACAGTGCTTATAAAATAATACCAATCATAAAAATTTTGAAAGAAAAAAATAACCTGGAAAAACTTCGAGAAGAGTTAACAGGTTAACCGACTGGTTGCTACAATATAGTAATGTATATTTTCACAAGTTGTGTCTACCACAAACCCCTTGGCACTCACACGGAACTACATCAAAATTGATAGTGCCAAGGCGAGTCCTAACCGAGAGAGGGCGATCTCCAGGTATGTCTTTCTCCGAAGTATGAACCGCCGGCATGAGAGGAAAAAATGTTTTATAGCAGGTGGAGGCATACTTCATCCGAAAAAGACTGTCGAAGGGTGTAAGCCAGATTTCTTTTCTTCTAGTTGAAAATAAGTCTCGTTGCTTGGTAATTCGTAATCTTGTCCATATTAAAGGGAGTGGGCGGGAGTTGTGGTAATTTTAGGCCCAGTAATAGTGGTTTTTTTCCTACCCTTATATGTGTCTGCGTAGGGGCATCAACTTGTTATCACACGAGATTGTCATATAAAATGTATTATTTTGCAATGTTTATTGCCTCAGGGCATAAAAAGAATGTTATGATAAATGAAAGGTGTGGTTAAATAAACTTAATATTCGTAATAAAAATTATTTAGTTACAAATTAGAGCTTGTCCATGTTCTCACTTTTATTAGTGTTCCATCTTTTTCCGCTGATCTTTTAAATTGAGTCGACACTAACTTGTCCAACTTGTCCAACTGTCCATCCTTCTTGAATATTGAAGTTCATCATCCTCCTCTATTTTCACATTAGATTCTCTGTTTACATCTGATAATGATTAGGCGGCTGAATATGCATCAATCTTCTGCGTTCTACAAGAGAACACGGAGAGAGCAAACACAACCTGCTCAAAAAGGGGCTTTCGTCGGAAGAATTTCTGAACTGGTTCACTTCAACTAAAATTTAGCTTTGCTCTCGCGGCTGTTCCAGCTGACGAGAATGGACTTCTTCCATTGTAGTTAAATGGAAGCAATGTTTTATGTGGCTCGCATTTCCATAAGAAGCACAGATGACCATTTAACTCAGGAAACAGGTTAATTTTGAGGAACGTTCGCTTTTCTGAGCCAGCATTATAAGACCAACGAAAATTGCCCATAAAAAAGGCAACAGGACATAAACACAGCTCGAAATCCTGCCTATCGCAGTAGAAAATTTTTGACTGCTGAAGCGTGTTAAAATCCTCCAACAATATAGTGGAAACAAAAAAATAAATTTGCAAGCGTGCTGAAGTATTCACGCCCACCTTTTTTGAGAACCAATATTTCCTAAGTGTAGCAGGTATCCTCGGCATCGCAGTAAACCTGAAAGGCTCACTGTGGTTTTACCACGAACTTACTGCTCCTTGGTTAATGAATAATTATCTGGCGCATTCGTTTTTTTTTTTTATTTTATTTCTCCTGAAAACAAATCGGCTTTGGATCGCATTGGCTGCCTTTCAAAAAATCCTTTTCCTGGTTAGCTTCCTCTGCTTAGCATGATGCTTAGCAAGGAACAAGTGGTAATCTTAGCGGCAGTGTAGTAACATTGAGATAAAGCTTTTCTCTTGTGTTATTTGATTAATCTAGTAAGAAACTCACATATATCTGCGCACACACTGTGGGGCTCCGCAGCCCCTTAAGGTGTTTCAAACCGCGCCCGCGTCTTTCTATTTGTATTGTGTTTGCACGGGCAGCGCGAGTGCGCATAAGCAAGCAGGTAATCTTGGGGGGCGTGATGTTAGCGGGACAGACGAGGGTAGATAAGCGCGTCAGAAGCGAGGCGCGGGGCTTTTTGCGCCGGCGGAAAGGCCGGCGCGGGGCAACCGGCGAGCGTCATGGGCCAGCAGGGTGTGTACGGACGACCGAAAGAAGATCGCCGACGCGAAGATGGAAGCAGTGCCTGCAGGAACAGCCTAGGCGTATTTCTGTGAGTTGCTGTGCCGCGAGGGGCAATCTTTCTTGTGTCGCCGTTAGCGCTTTGGCCCCATTGCTCGTTTTATTCGCTCCGCCGTGTGTGTTGTTTCGCCGCGGTAAGGCCCTGACATTCTTGCCGCTTTCCGTTGTTCTATTGTCGCGTGCATGAACAGCCTGTTCTCAGCGCAGTAGCGCCTTATGTTTCTCTGTTTTGCATTTCTTGTTTATCCGGAATAAACCGGTGTTTTTAAGGGACTGGATTTGTCACTCGTCGGGCGAGACCATGGCTCGCGGACCCGTTTTTTGAAGGCGAGGCCTTCAACACACACACACACACACACACACACACACACACACACACACACACACACACACACACACACACACACACACACACACACACACACACACACACACACACACACACACACACACACACACACACACACACACACACACACACACACACACACACACACACACACACACACACACACACACACACACACACACACACACACACACACACACACACACACACACACACACACACACACACACACACACACACACACACACACACACACACACACACACACACACACACACACACACACACACACACACACACACACACACACACACACACACACACACACACACACACACACACACACACACACACACACACACACACACACACACACACCAATTGCAGCCTTAATTGAAGCGCTGACAACAGCCGCCAAATTGTTTTTCTCTGTTGCCTTCTACAAAACCTCGAAACAATCGGCCTTCAGGCGAGTAACACAGAACAGAAGGAGCAGTAAACAAGAATATTTATCATAATGGCCACCTTTTACTAGAAGTTTGTCATGGTGTAGTTTAAGCTCCTGTTCTTCCATTTCAGTTAGGAAGCGTAGGAGCAATCGAGTGTTCCCTTTCCAGCTGAAACAAATGTGGCCACTATCCTGCGTCGTTCACAAGCTGTTCCTTTAACTTTATTTATCTGATTTATTTATTTTTTAATCGCAGGCCTTTTTTTATGGTTTGGCAATCAAGCATTTTAACTGCTGGTTTTTTACCTAGTGATGCGCCTAATTTCTTCTTGCATTCTGTGCTATTCGTTTATGTTGCTTATAATGTTTATGTTATTGTGTGCGCGTATAAAAAAACAGTGTTGGTTATCAAAAATTGAAATGCTGCCTGCAACAAACATTAACAACGCTTTTCATACATGCTTTTCCTGCAAATACACTACATATTCTCTGTAAACACGTCGACCTTTTCTGACGCATAATACATCATTTTATTTCATCATACCAAAGGGTACTATACGAAGCAGGAGTGGAAAACGGCAGAAACATTAACATTTAGAAAAATCATCCACCGCACTGAAGATTATTTTTGGATAATGCACACAATGAGCGAAAACCGGCATTTATATATTGCATTTCTGAGTATTTCTGCTTTTAATGTGCTGCGAAAAAAAAATATCAGTTTTCCTTTCTACGCGAATGAGAATACGGTACACCAGGCAACAGTATAAGGTATTATAGCCCGCTCTGTACTTGAGCGTAAAAAAACCGGCACCCTTGTGAGGTGGAATAGCTAATGCCACGAGCCTGTTGTACCGGCAAGTCCCAAAGAGGCGTGCGTCGCTTTGCCTTCGGTGTTCCGTGGAAGTGCGCTGTTAAATTATCCGAAAAAGATCTCATAGCGGGTCTCTTTGTCATGGAAGTATGTGCCCTGTCTGTTAATGTGTCTGGGCCATTATTTAAACTACTACTTAACTTCGCATCCGGTCGGTGTCAATGTTTATATGAATTATGTACAGCTCTCTGAGCCGCAGCCGTAACCCGAAGATTTATTTTTCCACGTATACTGAGAAACAAAAAGAAGCATAAAAAAAACAGGGAAATAGCACAGCGCTAAACCGCAAAAGTACGTGAGTGCGAGCCTACAATATCGAAATATAACCTTTCGTAGTGTAAAGGACAAAAGAAAAATCTCCCCAAATAGCGCATACGTTTTGCCAGCACGCAAATATCTTTCAGATAGTTTATTGCTTGCGACGAGGAACTGAAGGCAGACTATAGTGATTCCATGGAAGTGCGCTGTTAAATGTTCTGAAAGGCATTTCAAAGCACGCCTTTTTGTCATGGCAGTATGTGCCTTATCTGTTATTGTGCCATGACTGTTATCTAAACTACTGCAGCAATTTCAGGGCAGATAGTGATAAATTCTTTTCATAATTATGTATAACTCAAAATCTGAGCCTCAGCGGTAACCCATAATTTTATTTTTGCGAGCTTACTAAGAATAAAAAGAAATATCAAAGAATACAGGAAAATAGAGTACTATAAACCACGAACGTATGTGAGTGCGAAGCTACAATATCTAGATATAGATTTTTGTACGATAAAGAAAATAAGAAAAATCTTTTCGAATAACGCATAGGTTTTACTAGCACGAAAATATATTTCAGATAGTTTAGTGCTTGCGATGAGTAATTCATGCCGGACCGGTGATTACAGAGAAGTGTAAGATACGGTACTACTGAAGCACAACGTAAAAAAAAAAAAAAAGCCTGTTCGTGCGTATATCTTGTAAGAAAATTCGGGCGGCGGCAAAACTATAACGTATTTCAGAATATTATTAAACAGGAAAAAACCTGAAGGCTTTTCAAAAGACATGGGTGTGTTAGTAAACAAAAGATGCAATTAACGCAACTTTTCTGGAAAGATATGGCAAGGGACTTATTATTTGTTTCATCGTAGGCAGCCATTTATTTCTTTTCTCAAATCGTGTCTGCCGCCACCTCCTTTTAGCATGGCAATTTCGACACCACAGAGTACAAATTTACAAAAACATTATACTTTCGCAGTGACTATTGAAAGCATTTTCAATGCGGCACTATATGCTATTCCAATTCTAATCTTTTCTTTCTTAACTGCTGTATATATATCGACATCAAACAGATCTCACGTGACCAAGTATCATATGCATCGACATTTCTTACACATGTAAGTTAATCGAATTAATTTACTTGAATTGATCGTTCATTTACCCTCGATCAGAGGTCGGTAAAAGTAAGAGGAAAGCTGAATACGAAGCAATGCAGAAATATACAAAGCAGGCAGAGGAACATCAGAATAAATAGAAGTCACTTGCGCCGCAAACAAGTCAGCATCTAGAGTTTAAGTGTGACAATATCTCTAAGAAAAGAATTTAGTACCAAAAAGGAAAAGATGCAGTGTCACAATTACAAAAAAGAAATGTTCAAAACTCAAGACATTGCTAAGGAAAAAAGCTGTAGAGGTCCAATTATCCTTGAATCAAATTTCACGAGCATTAGCCCTCGACCCAAGGGTAAAACAGCTCAAAAACCACACACAAGACGTAGAAAGGTGAGACGAACACCGTCTCAGCTTTCTGCGTCCTGTGTGTGGTTTTTGCGCTATTTTAGCTTGTGTTGATCAACCAACTAGCCGGCAATGTGTTATTCAAGTTCATTTCTAGTACATCGGGCATTCCCTCCTTCGCCATGCATGACCCACACCACCTTGTGCGACTCATCCAGTGCCTGTGTTCGTCTCACTTTTCTGCGTACTGTGTGCGGTTTTTGCGCTGTTTTACCTTGTGATGATCAACCAACGAACTAGCCCGCAATATGTTAATCAAGCAATCGGCCGCGGTCGCAATCGTTAATGCCTCTTCGATCTTGGCTCACATAAGCGCTTGGTACGCTTTCTCGGCAGCTGGCTAGTCTAGCTTCTTGTTGTTCGATGGTCTCGACAGCCCTACCTTCAAGGCTGCGATCTTTTTCTTTAGCGAGACGGCATATGTGTTTGAAGTATATGTTTATGTTAATTGAAGATGCTGCGCAGATGAAACTAAATGAAGACAACGATGTTCAATGTGCAGCGTGAGAGTGTATTGCAGGTTTACACGAGTCGTGAACGGCTGCGGTGATAATATAGTTACAGCGAACTAGAATATATAGCGTAGCTGACGGGTACCTCTGCATGTCCGCAAAAAGGTCGCGAGTTTCAGGATAATATGAAGAATGCGATCGTAGCATCATAAGAAAAAATACGGTGAGCAATGGCGTTTGAGCAGTTGCTGTTTGGCTATGAACACCCTGCCTATGTAGTTAGTGCTCTGACGTAATCAAATCTTTTGTTGTTTTATAAGCCAGGCACGCACCGCGACACAATTTAACCGATTCTGTTTGTAGACGAATGCAGCAACGATATAGCAATGTGTGTAAATGCGTTCAAGAGTGGCCACTTCGTTCCCGATTTTCGAGGACAGGCGCCCCATGGGAAATTCCTCGCGCCCGTTACAGTCCATATTCAAGTTCATTGTAGCAGAGTTATCTTGTGCCTGGATACGAAGATAGAAGCGATGATGTTTGCTTCAAAGCGCAAAATGAACATGTGGGCTGAGAAGCGATAGATGAATTATCAAGCGGTGCACAAGCACGTTGCGCCATCTGAGGAACGCATGCGGTATTATGGGAGTGGGAATAATGCGAAATTCTCAAATAAACGTAGTATAAATAACGCTTCAATGTGTAAGGTAGAAGTTACTTGGGAAGAATCGAAATGAATGCGCGGCTTTCAGTTTAGATAAAAATTTATTAAGTGACGGGCTTCTAACTGTATCATTTGCTATTGAGTTCCACTTCAAAATAGGTTCTGGACAGAAGCAGTGCCCAATTGTGTCACAGTGAACGCTACAATCTATAAATGTTAAGAACGTTTCTAAGCTTGCGTGGTGCTTATGAAGGAGATCAGTGATGATAAACGCCAACTTTTGGGCTTCAATCATACGAAAAAGAGAGGAATTTCAGGAATAAAAATGGGCGTGAATGGTTAAGAAGAAAACACCGGTTTTATTATTCGGGGCAGTGAGGGGATGCAAACGGAATCGATCCTAGATCAGAGACACGTTTGTTATATTCGAAGCCTATTTGCCGAAAGAAAGAAAATCAGGTGGGAAGAAAGAAAAAAATCAAATGTGCAAAATCTTACGCTGGTTTAGGTTTTCTTCAAGTCATTTCATAAAAAGGGTTACACCCGTTTTTCTTCTCATCCTGGTGTACAGATCACATGTTTTCTCTCAATGTCTTCTTTTTTTGACAGCTGTCGGCTACATTACCCAAAGGTTTGGTTATAAGAATATAGTCTTATTTTATCTAACTGTTTTTTAAATAATGACGTCGCCTGTATGAAATTGAACTCTGGTATCCATGATATTTCCATATAGGAACAGAAACAGTCCGAGGGCCGTACGCTGGGGTACTCCAGAAAAAGCTTCGATGTAGTTGGAGAATTGACCTGAATGCGTTTCTTGTGTCGTACAGAAGGATAAGGCTTCAATCAAGACAGTATTTTATCGGGCTAGTTGCTGCATGGTAATGAGATAAAAAAGGCGCAAAAACAAGGATGTTTGTGTTTAAATGGAGATAACACGTGCACTAATTTCGTCAAACAATGGCGCCACGATTCTCACCACGGAAACCTTGTCAAAAGCTTAATATTCTATAATATCCTACGCCAGGTAAGGTTATAGGGAAGTGCTTTCCTTTTTCAGTAAGCTTGCATCAGACAAATGCATGAGTGACCCCGCTGTCGCTATATTGCACAAAGAGGCCCAGACATTATTGAGCCAGTAACGGACGTCTTAGCGCGTTGCGGTTAATGCCCCGTTCTGATGAAGGTAGGGCAATGTCCCTGTTTCCGGCATTTTTGATGTAACAAAGTAATGACAAGCGCAGAGCTGGCTGGGGGTAGCTGGTGAGTGACATTGCCTGTTATTCAATTGTTGGTGGTTTTTTAACACCCCTAGGCAGCATTGCATGAACGGAGCTGTGAACTCGGCTTTTGCATTCCAGATGCCAGAATACAGTGAGAATAGAACCTTCCATGACCTCGCTCGAGAAGATACGCTAGCTCTAGATCGTGGAGCCTCATCCGCAGGGCTTGCTAATATAGGGGCATTAAAGTTATCTTTGTGGAGCGGAGGCAGGTCAACACACCTGTGCTTCCTCACGGCCTTTCAAAGAAACCACAGCCGTAGTTTACCTGTCGTTATGCCCACTCTATGCACTCCGCTAAACACAAGTAAATAAATCTTAGATATAAAACAAAGAGGGTGCGCTTATAAATAGCATCGAGACAATTAGGAAATATTAAATGATACTGTCCTGAACATTATTTTCAGATGTGGCGTAAGCTTCCAATGCATAATAAAATTATGCTGCTTAACTTTCTTCTGCGCTCACAAGTACAGAAAACTGTTATAAAAATTACAATGGTTCAACGCTGCTGAACCAAATACTGAGCGAAAGCATTAGCTGTGGGTGACCGAGTGTTCTTCTTCTTCTCTTTTTCATCTTCTTGAGCCTACGTATAAAACCCCGCTTTAACCAATTCGTAAGAATGTGCCTTAGGGGCATATAGGGGTAACGTGAATGCCAGGGTTCTAGCAGGCTGATTCTGACAACCATCTCATGTGAAACGAGAGACCCAAGTTGTCAGCTCCTGCCAGCCCGTGTGTCACGTGGGGTGTGACGTCACAGCGTCACTTGGGTAAGACGTGGCTACCGACGCGCTACGCTGAAGGCTGGAAACCTAGAGTAGTATTGCTTTCGCAGTAAAAACGTGGGATGCGTTTATAAAACTAAATACCAACAAACACTGATTTAACACTTGTTACACCCAAGATCAACCCATAGTTGTACGATAATGTATAATTTCAGATTATACCCTTCGGAACCTTTTAAACAATGTAAGAGCTGACGCGCAGCGCAAAGGCCAGTTATTAATAACAGTTAGCTAAATAGCAGTAATTATTAAAGACATGCATATAGTATATTACGATCGTACATGATATAATTAAGCTACCCAACCATAAATACTTAATACTAAAGAATAAAGTTCAACGTTTAGCGACTAAAATACATATAACGGTAACAAATTATTGCTTACAATTATTCCAAAGCAATCATATATACTCAACATAAGCTATCCACCAGTAGATGACATGGTGCTGTAAAGCTCAGTTTGCATTCAGTAACAACTAATAAAGACTACCTGCAATTTGTCAAGTGAAATTTTACTCGACAAATGCTATCCAAAATATATTTGCTCTGACGTAAATATCAATTTTCAGTTACAAAAAAGCAACCGCTTTATTAATTTGGCCCACAATTAGTCTATTATACTTAATATTGGCCTTCCAACCATATGTTACGATGATAAAGTGTAGAGTTTAATTTGTTATCAATAATAACTAATTTAAGAAAGTTATTCAAGACATGCAATTTGTCCAGTGTAATAATCCCCGACTTCAGTTATCTAGCGATATGACTTGATGTATCATAAAGTTCAATTATTAATCATAGCTAACTGCAATTCTACACGAAATTAGTAAAACGGTAGTGAGTCATGTGGTCGCCCACCACATTGTCATAGCACACTACAGGAGATTTGTCGTTATGCGAGCTGATTCCCCATTTGCTGAGCTTTATGGCCAGGCTGCCAGAACGAGCTGTTTTCTTGGTTTGTAGCAGGAGGAGTAGTGCTACAACTCTAATAAACTGTACACCCGACTATAAGGTGGATCTATACATATATTATTGTCATGGGGCATCTATGCAATATGTGAAAAAAATACATGACTTCCTGGCTAGGTTTCATCTTAGCTAATCAAGCCGACATTTTAAATTCAAGATGGTCATAAACCACATGCCCCGTCAAAATAGATAGCTACTTCATTACAATCAAATGACCATATTGCTGATATTGAAAAGTGGTAAAATGTTTACAATTACCACACCGAGGGTGGCATTCCTCTTAGAAAGCCGCTGCATAAAGGACAGCCTATAATATTTATGGTTTTCATCAATTATTCTTACCGCCCATATGGTATCTACCCCATCAATGGAGAGGGTTGCTAATAACGGTATATTCAGCAGCTCAAGTTTCTGTCAGTCACAGTCAACAAAAAGAGAATACTGAAAATCTTGCGAAACATGTTTTAGTAATATATTGGGACTTCATAATCGTTAATAGAATTTCACAAGAATATACATAATCTATAATGAAAGGTGTTAAACTTCTGTCATCGGCATGAAAGGTGTTAAACTTCTGTCATCGGCACGGTTTGCATAAATTGCCTGCACATCAAGAGTACTGAAGGAACATTTAAGCCAGAGCTGCGAACTCTGCTCCTTGTAAAACACAGCCCTGGAGACCACAGTGCCCACCTGTTCAAATGCAGTGTTAAAAATCTTCAACCGCAGGGTGTACAGTAAATATAATTTCGAAAACGTAAATGTTTTGAGTGTGATTTCTTTCATATAATGTAACTGCCCGAAGCCAAATCCTTCACAAGGAGCGCTCTAGTGGCAGGCTTCGAAAATTTGTGCAACCTGGGGCTCTTAACCTGCACTGAAGTCACACAATTGCCTAATATATGGCCGCCTTTAGTTTTGCTTCTCTCGAAACATGGCCGACGCGCTCGGTATCGAAACTATGTTCAGCGCCTTAACCACGGAGCCACTAAAGCAGAGTTCTTTGTTTAAGGATGTGGGTGTGTGCAGTAGGAGTCAGGAGGTTGACTTATCTTTCGAATTCCTTACAGCCATCTGAAGTGAAATGGGGAATGTCGGCGAGAAAAATCATTTCTATCAAATTAAAAACAAATGGCTTTTTTATGAAGGTTTCTAGCAAAATTTGAAGCACAAATAAGATGACACACGTGTACACATTTCTGTTTTCTCGCGTGTAATATCGATGGTCTGAAACTCTCATAGGCATCGGCGATCTGCGCATACACCGGCTTTTGAAACGCTTTTTTGTGAACGCCTGTAGTTAACACTACGCTTTATAACTGAAGGAGGTATATGCCGGGTGTTGCAGCTAACACTTGCAGAATTTTGAATATATGGTGTTCAAAATAAGCAACATATTGGCAGTGACACTCTCAGCATTGGTATAAACACAATCGCTTCTAATTGCACAAATAAACAAATAAACCGCCTCTCTCATTACTTTAATTATTAACAGAGTCAGTCTATATAATTTAATTATTTTTATTGGTTCACAGGAAGGGAAAGGCGCAGTATCTGTCACACTTGAGTCTGTGGACACCTGCACCGCGCCGTAAGGGAATGGAGGAAGGTGGGAGTTATAGTGCCAGTGAGGAAATTTGACGACGTGGACAAACCGATACCTTATCATTTCTTTTTTTGACAAATAATTTTCTGTATCCCCGCGCTGTTTTCCGGCGCTGTTTTCGGCATGAAACCGAAACTGAACGTGCTAGAGGAGTATACAACTGCGTGCAGAGCCGATCTCCGCTGCTGACGTGACGCCACATGATGCCAGATACAGACAACGGGCTCTGTCGTTCAGTATTATGAACATTATGTTGTTCCACCGGCTTCAAGAATAACGTCAACAAGAGGGTGTGGCGCTGCTTTTCTTTGCAGGCAACGACAAAGCAAAATATTGTATTCTCGCGTTGACAATAGCGGACCACTTCGGAGAGCATGGAAAAACTGCGTTCTGCGTCTGCTTTGTTTGCCTATCGCAAGCATCTTTTTACGGTCGCTCATATTCTACCCGCGTCTTACTAGCTCGCAACCGGCGCTAGATGCCGCTTTGATATCTGCCTAGCGTTTACCTCATGCAACCAGGGCTGAGAATGAACGAAATGGAGCCGGTTGCAGATTTTGTCTTCTTGTTTCAATGCTTGAGCGGAATGAGCGACATTCACTGAAAATGCGCCATTTGAAACCTCGACCACCCGACGTGGGTGTCCCAGCAAATGAAGCATTATCTTTCGAAATGCACCCCCTTTCGCAATAACATTAGATAAGGTGCAGTTTTTTTCTGCCGACCTGCACACAAATCGGCACCCTCCAAAAGGACCGCTTCGCAACCTCGCTCCGTTCCCCTTCCTGAGAAGGGAGCTGCCCCCTTCTACGTACGCACTTCAGCCGCCTCACCCTTCAGAAGCGCCAACTCTAACCCCCCACGTCTAGAAGAGTTGCGTTCCTTATGCCATTTTCACCTTCCCTCAAATTCTACAAGTTCCACTTTAATTCCCCCTAGAGAGTGCTTATACCCATCTCCCCACCCACCGTCACATGCCAAATGTGCCACGTCCCCACCGCTATATAGGATGGTGTCATTGTGCACACCTCTCTACGCACAGTCAGCATCCAGAAGAGTGGCACCACTCCCATCTCTCCCCCCTCTCCCCTTCATCCCCAGAAGCCCCTTTCTCGCAGCACCCAACACTAAAGTCTACCATTCACACCCTACAAAAGCACAGTACTAATAATCGACTGCTAATTGAAAAGGAAATATATCGTGTGAAAGCGATGAAAGGTAAACTAAAGCAATGAAAGTTAAAAGAATTCCTCGCGTAGCAAGGTTTTCGAAAATTAGTTTTTCATCGTTTCAGAATTGATATGGCATCGTCTTCCACACGGCTTCAAATGCAATATTATCACGAACAACTGAGCTGTACGTTGATAAGTTAATCAGTTTTGTTTAATAAGGTGTATAATTAGAGAATTTTTCAAGTAAGGTGATTCCGCCTAGTCTAGTTACTTGTACAAACATTATTTCCTAGTTCTAACCGCTTGTTTTTAGAGAATTTTTAAGGTGTTTGCTGAGGCATCCTGTATACTTTTACGTTCAAGAGGAATCTATCCTAATGTCAAGAGTATGCGCCCTAAAAAGCTGGATGTTGGATGAAGAATGTTTTATAATCTCTGCCATTCTTCACCCAGAACACTTTCCATAACAGCTTTTGCAGTAGGAACTTAATTTGCTGCAGCATTCGCGCGTATTACATGCGACTGTCAGGCCAGCAGCCTTTCGCGAACAGACGTCGGTGTTTTGGCGTGAACGATGCGGGCGCGTCCGGTATCGCCAAAAGGCATTATTGTTTCCAGATGTCGAACTTGTTTTGAGCTAGCTGTCACTGACGATTATTCGGCGCATCCCCCTTTGTTGCCAAAGTCACTTCTGTTTTTTCGCCGCGGCTTGTGAAAACCAGTATAATACGACAATGACTGACTGCATCTTTTAAACAACTGACAAATAAATGAATGTAACCGATGTATATCTGGCAGCCTTATCCATCAAATTCTTCTTGAGTAAAGTTGAAATATTGAATATATTAACTGCACGCTAATTTGCAGACATTTATAATGACACCTTTTTGAAGTTTTCTTCCATGCACTATGAGCATACCTTGCTCCCTCCAACTTGGCGCTACGGAGCCTCGAATACCTGTTCTCTGTGGTGTCAGAACTTTAGTTTAATGATTCAGTCAAAACGATGGCAGCCGGGCTAATCGAATGAAATGCCCGACTTCCAGGTAAGCATCAGGTAACAAATTATTGAGATGTCATCTGGAGTTCTTCAACAAGCTTATGATTTGTACAGATAATATGACGCTAGTGACATTCACATACGCGCGATCTGGTTTATACACCTCTTGTTTAGAGTTTAATAGTGTGGTAAACTCAAGCAACGGTGTATAGCTATTATAAACTGATCGAAGCCCTTCTTTAGCATTTTCGTTGTTTAATTAAAAACGCTTGCAACAAGATAAGCACTTTAGAGGCTAATAAATTAGTGATACTCATTTAGCGCAATTAGTGCTCTTGTAGGATGCCGAAAACACGATCGAACAAGTAACAGCTAATAAACAGCAGTGTTAGTAAGATTGGTAATATAACACAGCTGCTCGACACATTTAACACATGCTCACTAGGAAATACTTTCACTCTGATGATACGTGCGCCCACATGTCATTGTCATTCGTTCTAAGAAGTTTTACTATTGTTACGTTTTTAGCAGCTCCCATGAAGTGAACCATTT
This sequence comes from Amblyomma maculatum, assembly GCF_055883805.1. NCBI lineage: Eukaryota > Metazoa > Arthropoda > Arachnida > Ixodida > Ixodidae > Amblyomma > Amblyomma maculatum. Next base: position 59,330,189 of record NC_139349.1, on the reverse strand, counting down.
AGGGGTCCAGCACGTAACAAAGAAATATTAGAATGTGTTTCTTATTTTGGAGTTGCGTTACCTTTGGCGCCTTCATAAGTTTTGCATATCTTCGTTTGTAATAAGACGCATCATTTTTCACCATTTACGCTACAACGCATCAGCAATTTAAGGCACACATGTCCGCAATCTTCTATTTGTCCAAAGCCACGAATTACGAATTATCTACTGCTTATAATTAACGGTACAAGTGTACCTATCAGTATAGTTTAAGCCAAGTATTCTACACAATGACTGGAAGAAATGAAGAAATCTGATCACAAATTTTTAAAATGTGCAATATATCCACGCGGAAAATACTGAAGTTGCAATTCACCTGACATTGAGACTATTAAATAAGTTTTTTTTTTTTTATGCGCACCATTTCAAAAACATTTACAAGCTTGAACTCGGTTTGTAGCATGATAACTTCTTATCTAACTTGACATTAAATACTTGTTTTTTTCAGCAACTATGCATAAGTAACACAATTAGCACTTATTTTTGTATCTTGTTACTAGGGTAGCATCTTTTTTTCTCCACCTACGTTCACTTGATAACAAACGGTAGCACTTTTTACGTACTGCAACTTTTTGAAATACGAAACGTGGAAAAGAAAACAGTGGGTGTGCAGATTTGTTTGCTCTCCCCAGAGCGCGTATGTACAGATAAATGTCGTTGTACCTCGTATAGTTCTGGTGCAATAAGTGCTTGTGTGCGCCTGGAATAGAAACTGTGATCGGCAGCGACCAGTCTTGAGTAGGAGGTACTCGAATATCAAAGCCGCCTAAGTGGGTAGGGAATGAAGGCGAGAGGAGCATGGACGCAGCCCTCCATTAAGGCACTGAGCAGACTAAATGGGACTTCGTGCTAGAAGGCTGGATAACGCAGCCATGCTGCTTGACGAAAGCGAAGGGGAAATAAATAATTATTGCATTCTTCGCTTTTGTGGGGACTACAAGAACGCTTTCTGGGAAGAAGGAAGTACGTGCACTCGGAAGGACAATAATTTCATTGAAAACGATAGGTTGGTTTTCATAGAGCTTAAAGGGAAGGACAATAATTTCATTGAAAACGATAGGTTGGTTTTCATAGAGCTTAAAGGTACTTCAACTGGGTTGGTGTATTCAATGAAGGATGGGTAATGCGCCGAGATGAAGGCGAGCCTAAAGCGCAGTGCAATCTTTACTCTGCTGAAACATGCTTACGCATTTAAAGCATTCAAAGCCAGCACTCGAGCAATGAAAACCTGCCACTATTGTCAAAATCCTGAAACTATTTTATGAAGATTAGAGATCAAACTGTGAGTGCAGCACTTGCTGTATTCCTACTAATTTTACGAAACACATTGCAATTGAAATCGAAAAATTATATATCTAACACACTTCACAGCGAGAAGAGATATGTCGCTTGTATTAGGTCTGCAGTCTCAGGATACGATGTATTTTTTTTTAATATTCTCACTGTAATAATGAATCATCTTAGCAGTGAATTTGGAAATTAGGAGGGCCCATAAAATTGACAAATTAGTTTGGTGCACATGTCAATTACCTATTCATTGTAATTCGTTATCAACAGCCTGATTACGCGATCTGCCCGGTGGGCCTTCTCGGGTGTCTGACGAGCGAGAGTTTAACAGTGCTCGTGGCTCCATCGCCTGCCCTTTATACCTCTTTCTCTGTTGCATCGGAAACGCTGATTGCAACACGGTTCAACCAACGAACAAGCGCGTAAGAACTGCACTCTAAATCAATACACGGAGACGGGACAGTTGGGCAGCACACAAGAATTCTTGTCGCTAAAAGCTAGGCATATACCATTCAAATGCGTGGGCCTTTCTTGATCTGTTATTGTGCCGTGTTATACATAGCTAACACAGCCGAGTGCCTGGTTTAGACAGGTCAATACACCGCACTGACATTGGTTTCTTAGACGCATGTATGGAAAACGTAATATATTATGCACCGCAGAAGAGGCTGCAGTAGTATTTTAACTCTAAAGAATGGTTATCTTCGAGATGCGCTCTATTAGTGAGTGCTGCGTTCTTGAAGCTCATCCATAACTCCCTCAAGAATGTGCGACACAATAGGGCTCAGGCCGCTTCAGCAAACCATACCTTGGCGCTAAACAGAGGAGGCAATGGATATGACCCTTACCTCTCTAATTCACACAGTGGTAGTGCTAGAATATCCACTGTCGTCACCAGCTTCAAAAGTTAATGTTTCATTTATGCGTGTGTCATCACTGTCAAAGAGTTTATATCCAAGCTTCTTGTTGAGAGCCCCTTGTCCACATCCATGCTGTGTCTTCAACATCTACATATTTAGCCAGATAAATTTAAGGTCACTGTCAGTGCCGCACTGTTCGGTCAAATATTGCCCTACTATATCATAGGTAGCATAAGCAGCGAATGTTCACACAAATATATGTATTGTATTCGCCGCTATCAGTCTTCCATTCTCAACGTATTCGGTTCCTAACAGTATTGTTTCCATCTTATATTCGATTACGTAACAAAACGGCTCTAGTCGTATTTGGTCGCGTTTGAAAAAGACTTCTTTCAGTTAATGCAGACTGACCTCCCAAAGCGGCCGTGTCTATGAAATACACCATAGTGTAGGGCGCGAGAATTTTCTTAGCGAGTTCTGGAGTGCAAGACCGAGACAACAACATCACACATATAGGTTGCAAGAGGTTATTTCCGGTCTGCTGAGCCTTCGAAATAACTGGTGGCATTATTTCTGCACTAAAATAAATTGAATCAGAACCAGATTGCGGCCGTGCTAAATAGTGTACCCGTTATCGTAGTCCAGGCTTAGTGCATGCCCAGTGGCTTCATATGCTACTTGTATATTGAACTGTAGAAAAATGAGCATTACCCTCTAGCAACAGAAACGGGTTTAAACGCAAGATAGTGACGCGAACTCAAATCGTCTTCCCCATTGCACGAAATAATTCCTTGTTTCAATCAGGTTAGGTTTAGCTGCAGTGCCAAAGCGCTTGGAAAGCAGGGGATCTACCATCAAGGAGCTGGAATGCTTGAACTCAAAATGAACGCGACGAATCAACATAGCGGGCTTGGCTCCTCCCCTTGCTCTTACGTCTAATGTCGTTCAGGTAGAATTTGGTATCTACTATACCCAAGTTTAACCAATCTATTCGCACCAAATAATATCAAACCGGAAACAGACACGAAGCATCTGTCCTTGGAGTCATCGCAAACGTATAAAACATGGGTAAGGCTCTCCAGATTCCTTTCTGGGAGAATCTTTTCAGCCGGAGCTCAAACAAAGGTTGTTATTTATTTACAGGGGGCTCTTAAACAACAAATTTTCCAACACATTTTAAACAAATATGCTTTAATATTCCCGCCCTTCGCCACATCATTGGCTGATAGGCATCGGGGTTGTAAGCGAAAGATCACGATCATGAAGCTGACAGGTGTGCTAGCTGGAAAATTATATCGCCGCACACTGATTAGAAGTAGGGTTGCTTGACTTTAAACTTGCTTCTTTCCTTTCATATGGGAGAGTACTGTATCAGAATCAGCCTCGCAGGACCCTTGCATCCTGAGTCAGGCCACCTAGGCCACGCAGGCTAGTTCACATGGCTTCATTAAAGCGAGCCTTTATATGTCGGTTGGTAGCCCACGCTATCGCGTTATATCCTCAAAGCCGAAGCTTAATTGTCCCTGATGATTTTCTTCCTATCGTGGGCAAGACATATAGTGTGAAGAGAGGATAACCGATGGTCGTTTAGGGTAACAAACTGGATTCCAAGGGAAGGAAAGCGTAGCAGGGGGCGGCAGAAAATTAGGTGGGCGGATGAGGTTAAGAAGTTCGCAGGGGTCAAGTGGATGCAGCTAGCACAGAACCGGGTTAAGTGGAGAAATATGGGAGAGGCCTTCGCCCTGCAGTGGGTATAGTCAGGCTGATGATGATGATGAATTTTCTTCCTGACCTGCAATGCTCTCGGTTTGTCACTTAAAGCTACGCGTAGCATTGCCTAGTCATATCGCGGTGACCAGAGGCGACAGCGCACTCCTTTATAAGAATCAGATTTGGCCGTGGTTCTTGACCAGCCGTCTTAAAGGAATATATATTAACTTTTTCTACACCTGAATCAAATATCTTCAAAAATCAGGTTTATTTCTCAAGTCATTCGAGTGAATAAAAGGAGGTTCGGATGTAGCGCCATTAAAGAGAGTGCCACGAAATGTAAGCGCCCGGAACTGTTGAGGTAACGTCTAGATGAGTCGCATTCGCAGGAGTCGCATGTAATTTTCTCGGATGGGCTTTCAGTCCTAAGACGTCTGTATCGAGCAGAAGGGCATTAATAAGTGGTAGTTGGCAAACGATGGGCAAAATGTATTGTTGGCATTATAATGTGTCATGTCTCATTAAAACACGAATGTGCCTTCAACTGTCGTGTATTCAAAGAGGTGGACCATACGTGTACTTTTTCCGTGGCTGGTTACATGCAAAGATAGGAGGTTTGGGAGTATTCTTGCACCATACACTGCACGAAAACTGCTACTCCGTGCTCACAGAGTGTATACAAGTTCTTAATTTTGCAGTAAAGCTATGCAATATAAATAGGGCTATGAAAACATGCAGCTCCCGGAGCGAGGAACATAAATGGCGGCTAGTCGAAATGCGTTCTTGCTCTATTTTTTAACCTGCTTTTCGGAGATGTGTTGGCTTCATTGGAATTTGCTTCACGTTACCGAGATCTGGTGTCCCCTGAGCTCCGCGGTCGCCCTCGTAAAATTGTGTCGTGTTGACGGTTGAGCAAACGTCTCAGTTCAGTCCTACCATCGAATGCTCTAACAAGGATTTCTCATTGCGTGTATTCATAAAGTGTTTCTAAATGCCGGGTTTGGACATCTTTTGCCTGAATATATTGCTCTGATACATTGATGGTTGATATTGTTCTGATACATATACATTCTGGCATTTTGTATACTAAGTACAACTGCCTAAGTGAAGCTTTCTTGGCAGTTCTTTATTTTCTCTTTTTTATATTATAGCTACATTGCCTTGAACAGGAAGGATTTTGGTTGCACTATTGGGCACAAAAATAACAGTCTTCCTGTCAAGTTCCAAATCCCACCGAGCTGCATGCGGATGTCGCATGACGAGGCACTGGCGCCGTGGTGACCTGCGCTGGGCCCCGTTGCCGGCACCACGACACAATAACTGCTTCGTCAGATGCGTCCTGAGGCACAGCGGCACGGTTAGAAACTTGAAGGGAAGACAGTTATTTTCTAAGCTGGCAGTTCGTTTTCCCAACTCAGTTCTGCCATTGTGCCCTGTCCATACGCGCTGCCACAAATCAAGCTGCAGGCATCGATAGCAGTTACTGCTTGCGTGCACAAAAGCCTGTGAGACGAGATGTGCATATGGTAAAGGAATTGGTCAGAAGACTTTTTTGAGCACGTCTCAGACACCACTGATGTCGGAGGAGGTTTTGCTGAGTTTGGAGCTATATATTCTATATGAAGGATGAGGACTATAATATTTTAGCGAGACGTAACGCTGCAAAAGAGTGAGCGTAGCAAAACGTAAGTATATTGAGAAAACGTAGGTTAAATCTCGTGCAAATTATGCTGAATGCGGTCATAACGCTCACTTTTACAAACCTGTCGCCGTACTTGCTAAGACAATGTCAAAGACTTCGAAATTGTGCGGCGCTTGGTTTCGTTTGAAATCAATTTCAGAAAAAGTAGTTTCTATTTTATTTCATGTCTGCGTAGCCTATTTAATTTACGCGTGCGGAAAATGAAACGAGATAAGTACCTGAATAAGTAAGCGGCATAAATTGTTTTCTTCAATATAGTGCATTCTATTATTAAGTCTTGTTTCAAAATATAATCTTCAATCCTCTTCTTTTCTTCTTTCTATGTATATTCGTTTGATGCTGTAATGCGAAGTCAATGTTTTTCACGATAAAATATTTGACAACTAATTATTACCTACAATTAGCTCAGTGCAATTACTCTATGTATCTTCTTTTGATGCTGTAATGCGAAATCAATGTTTTATCGCGATAAAATTATTGACGATAACTAAATATTACCTAGAATTAGCTCAGTGCAATTACACTAGACATAAATTTATCCTACTATATATGGCTCAAAGATTTCGCGTAAAGTTCAGTTTATTCACAGTTCACATAAATAAAGGTAATAAATGAAGTCCTACAATTAGTCGTGTGCAGTTATAGTTGACTTACGCTATACAACATGATAGGACGCGTTTTGTGGCTATTATACTCGACATTGCTGCACAGCTGCTGCGGACACATTCTGAACTTATATTACGTACACAGTGCGTATGAACCAAGTAATGCTAAGCATTAGTAATGCCATTCAGTTGAGTTCGGCAGTAGCTTTCCTCGCCTATGAGCGTCTTCTCGTGACCTCAAAAAAACGCTGTGTAATAGAAAAGCACTTGTCCTGTTGTTGATGCGCTTGAACATTTGCAGCCGCTTAACACTCCCATCCATACTTTCTGGTTGGTTTGTGTGGTTTAACGTCCCAAAGCGACTCAGGCTATGAGAGACGCCGTAGTGGAGGACTCCGGAAATTTCTACCGCCTGGGGTGGTTTAACGTGCACTGACATCGCACAGCACACGGGCGCCTTGCTTTCCGCCTCCATCGAAAAGCTGCCGCCCAGGCTGGGATTCGATCCCGCATCCTTGGGAACAGTAGTCGAGCGCGCGCCGTAACCACTGCGCCGCCCCGGCGGTGTCCATCCACACTTTCTCTGTCTCTCTCTCTCTGGCATGTTTATCTGTAACTTCCTTCTAATCGTGTTATAAACGCCTGTAAAATTTACAATGATGTAAATGTTCTATTAGTAAAACCGGCGTAGTTCTCTGATACATTTGTTTATTCTCTGCTGTCATACTCATATCGTGCTGGTCTTCTAATCAACATTTAATGCCTTGGTTTGATAGATCTTGATTATAAATTTCATAACCGCTAATATTGGTCACATAATATTTGCGTCCAATTATTGTTCAACGCAATGTTTGCTTTAGGAATGTACGTTTCAAATCGGGAACACTTCAATTCCCTAGTAACGAAAGCATTATTATCCCTGAAGATTAAAGCGTAATTTTTTCTTGTAGCAGTTTGTCTTGAACTCATTTATAGAGACTGTGTCGCCTGAGTTATGTTACCTCTGAGGCTTGCAACTTTTACCTGTGCTCTATAATAATGCTTTCGATCATAATGCTGGTATATCTGAACGTCCTTGAGACCATCGTTTCTTTATATTAAGGTTTACTCTTTGCTCAAAGCACTGTATGCAAATTCAATGAACAAAATCAATTATCTTTGATGAATTTTATTTCATTACGTCGTTATGAAAGGAGAAGTTGGAGCCCGGCTGCGGCGCCTGCTAATTAGGGTTTTTCAAATTTTGACGACACAACACCTCAATAAAGTTCAACACATTTTGCGACATAAAAAGTACACTCCTATAACACAACTCACAATAAAGAAATAGCATTCATCTGTGAGCATAATATACTTTCGGTAAAAGCCAACCCGAAATTTATAACGCACTACTGGAAGCGACAATAAGGATAAACTAGAAAACTTTGCAGAGATAAACGCACGTTGTCGAAGGTTACCAAAGCTAGAACTCAAAGGTACTCTAAAAGGTGACCTTCACACTTACAGTAATGAGACTAGTCGTGGCGTTGGGCGCTTATGAGCGCGATTAGTTAGCCGGTTTAGATAGATGGTAGAGAACCTTCAGCATCTTAAAGTGACGCGTTCAGTTCATTTCGAATAGGTAAAGCAAGTGGACAGGCTTGAGCGTGTATCTCTATTTGTTACCTGCGTCGAGGAGTCTAGAGAGAACGTGGGAGCAGCGATACGCAAACAATTTTTGCAATAAACTGATAAAGTCGCCTGCTGATCAACTTGTCATAGTAAGGGCAATGATGCGATGGGCTGAGTGCCACTGTTCAAATGGCACAAAGCATTTATAGTTGGTCGTGGAGACGTCCAGCCCAAACGCAGTCCGGGCGCCCGTCGGTGACGGTTACGGACGCCTATAACGATTGGGTGCGCGTTTTAGTGAAACATAATCGACGTTATAGTGTCCATGTTACTGAAAAATAATAAAATGTTCTACAAAGATAGGTACACTTAAATGCAGATCTGTTTTCACTATGACAAGCACACAATATTATCGGCGTACTTATCTGTCGTAGACGTGAGTCCGGACCGCTGCTGAGCCGGACGTCTTGACGGGCGTCTGTAAATGTTTTATTGAACACTCGCTTTCAGTACATCGCACCCTTACAATAATAAATAACGAGTGCCTTATAGGCGACTTCGCCGGTTTACTGCAAACCTTCACTGCACATTGCAGTTTCCATTTTCGCTCGAGTTTCCTCAACGCAGCTAAGAAATAGGGGTACACGTTCAAGCCCGTCCGCGCGCTTCGCCTGTTTGAAGCCAATTAAAGTTGTCAGTGGATGGCTGGAATGTCCCTCGTTATCCCCAAGAAGCATTTTCTCAATCGCGCTTATACACGCGCAACTTTAAGACTAGTCTCATTAATTTTAGGAGAGACCCCGTATATTCTCTCCAAGCAAAAGCACGAAAGGAGACCTTAAACACCGATCAAACCGATCACAGAATTCCGGAAAACGGTTCTGACCCTTACACCTAGAGAATGAAATGACATGTAGTAGTTGTCAGGGTTTCCGGGATATAGGCCTCTTCTAGATATGATTGCAGTTCTATGAGCGCTCAGTATTGAAGCGCACGCGCTATCCACAGTCTTAGTACATTTCGCATACTTTGCTGCACATACTACACCAACTGCTTTCAGCTCTCATTAGTCGTGTCCCATAACACTTGATATTCGAATAAAGGATCACCTGCCGGTACATTCCATTCATCGGACTACTCGCCCATACATCTAGCGGCCTTCCAAGCAATTCTCTGGTGAAATGTATTCTCTAAGCTGCTTTCAACTGAAAGGGGCAAATGAGAGTTTTCAAACGTCCTTTTGAAAGATAGGTTTTTGCCTGTGACACTGCTAACTGCAATACGTCATGCACATGAAGCATTACTATCTAAAGTAAACTCCTACTCTATCTCAATTGATGCTTCACCTATAGTTATCTGCCAACCCAAAGGAAAATAATTTGCACAGTGTTAATAAATCCTAGTCATCTAAAACCAATCTTAAGCCTAAGTCTGAAGATGTTCTAGTATGCTTGTGTGCTGTTACAAAGTAGTGATTATTATAAAACCGCAATAGTTCTTAAACCGTATTACACCCAATATTTTCAGATTATTATAAATTTTTTGCTACACGTTCAAACACATATTCACAAATGTTAAACGGCAGTGCAGAATTACCATAATGGCATCTCCAATGTCTACAAACAACTTTTCTATGCATGGAAAGCACCTTGAGCAGCTTTTCCGAACTTTTCCGCCCGTGAATTTTCACTTTATCTGGCGCCTAACGTCTGCGAATGAAGTGTACTGAGCGGATGAAAGAAAAGAGAAAAAAAAAGAAAAAATTGCCTCATCTTTCAGCCCTTTTGCTTATTTGGCAGTAGTTCAACTTATCTGCACCAAAAACTATAACGTTTTTGTGGCACGCATTTGCGGTTTTTGCGATAGCTCTCTTAACGTGTAATACGTAAGGATGGGCATTCAAAGCAGATAGGTGATTCACCCACGTCGTTTGCTTTTTCCTGAGCGTGCAAAAAATGCTGAATTGCTCTTGCTAATTATTATATCTGCGACTCAATGATTTCTTTGAGACCTCTGGATGGTTCACAACAATTATTGTTACTTTTTAAATCAGTACACAAGATGTCCAAAACCCGAAACTGAACTGCACTTCTTTTTTGTGTGTTTCCTTTCACACGCTTTATCCCATTTTGCAGTACACATTAAGCTGTCAACCGAAAATCATCCGCTGATCATCTCTTTATTGTTTTATTTTTTGCTTTCTCTCTCTCTTAAAACAAGCGTCGGTCTTTGGGTCTGGGAACTACACATACTGTAAAAGGCCAGTTCTGCCTTTCCGCTCGAGATTGGCAGTGTACAGTAAGCTAAAGGATGCGAGAATATCCTAAAATATTTCTTGCATGAAAAAGAACACAACGACTAAAAAGAAAGAGAAGAACGGATATGGTTCTTCAGCCCACAGTAAAACTAAATATAGAAATATAGGGTCACATTTTACTAAGGAATCCATCCGGGATCGCATTTCCACCTGTCTAGTCTCCTGGAACGTGAAACGACACTGATGCAAATCGACAAGAACGCTCGCTCAGTTAGCGGTAAACTTTCAGTCCCTCATGGCACCCGAAAGAGTGAACAAAGGCAGCCGACCGCGCTCCCTAAGGTTATAAGGCAGACACCTGGCTTACTCCCGACGTAAAGCCTATAACGGAGCTCTGAAACCGATGGCTCATGGAGAGTGTACAGTGTAGCGTTTCTGGAGAAAAAGTGGCCAAATTTGCGAATGAATGAATATATGCGCTTACTGGGGCTCACGACCAAAGGATGCATGGAGTTCATGGTGGATGAAAGTTTTTTCTTTTTGTTTTATTTTTTACATGGAACGCTACACTCTGTTTTTAGCTGTGAGGAAGTAAGTTGGCTCATTCCAGAGGGCTGTTAAAGAGACAGCTGCCAGCAGTTTTCAATATAAACTAGCGTCATCCCGTGTCCCCACTGTACTGAGGGCTAGAAATACTGGAGGGATATTTTGTCACATAGAATGAAATACAAATATGTTTTGGTGGGTGAACACGATGGTCGTTGTTTTAGTGACAAAGTTATATGTCGGAGTCTTGTGCAGTACAAGGACAGAAAACAAAACCGCAACCCTAGCATCTAGCATAATGCTGGAAAACAGAGCAATCTTAAGATTGAGTACAAAAACTGTATATCCCAAAGTTGCAGATATAATTGCCGATGGTGCATTTTCTTATCTATAAAGAACGATGTGAAATTTCTAATTTTGGGGGGTTTCGCGCTTCAAAATAACAGAGGCTCTTCCAGCCTACGATTTCGACCACCTATTGTTCTTTAACTTACGCTTACATTCCACATCACATGGTTGTCTCGTTTTCCGCCTCCATCGAAAAGAGGCCACCGCGGCAGGTTTCCAATCCAAATTTTCTTGCTCAGTAGTAGTACTCCCTAAACATTGGGTTCTTAAGATGGTACAGGTTAGGGTTTAGTGTACATCAATTACTCAGAGGATTTCTTTTTGCCCTTGAATAAGACAAATTTGTTTATTATTGCTTGCTCACTTCATGCTATCCAAGTGTCAGTTTCAGAAACCGAACGATTTTTGCGACGTGTAAGATATGCTCATGTATAGTAAGATAAACACAAACCCGCGATATAAGGTCTAATATGTGGATAGTTTCCATTCTAGGTTTTAAACCCGTATCCCTGGAGCGTTGCAGTAAAGGGAAATTATGTACTAGACAATATATTGTAGTTTTTTTTTCGGCCTCATGTGTCATAGACACATCACACACGCCAGTCATCACACACTTTCTGAAACCAAAATTTAAAAAAAGCCTGCCTTATTTGGACGTTGTAATTCATGTATTCAATCCTAAACATCATGTTAGAATAGAAACATACAATTAAAAAGCTTTATATAGCCTTTTACCATGTTACCGAGGATGGCAGTGTATCAGTCGGCACTGCAAGACCAAGCATAAAACGTTGCTCATAAAAACATATTATAAATATAATCGCACTTACTCATTTTATTTATTTGCAAGTACTGCTAGCCTTTCCGGGCTGTTACAGGGTGGGCAATGTACATTTAAGGGGTACAACAAATTTCTAACTCTTTCTCAAAAGTTTCTAAAGAACACGTTTTTTCAAATACGCTTCGGTCAAGGTTGTTCGATTCAATGATTGTTTTAGGCAGAAACGAAAGTTTAAATACATCAACTCTTGGCATATACGACATCACTGGAAAGGAATGATTTGTGCGAGATGACAGTCTCCCGGGCGGCCGCAAGTACAAGCCGGTATCCAAATTGAGTTCATTGTTATAAAGTTGATAAAAAAACTTGAGCCTAGCAATTCTTCTACGAAGCTACGAATTTGTAGCTCAGCAAGTGAAATAAGTTCGGTTGCGGACTGTGTTCTTCGATAGCGAGAAACCACTAACCTCACTGCTAATCTCTGAATCCGTTCAAGCTTATCTATGAGATATTTCTGGTTTGGATCCCAAATTATGCTCGCGTATTCTAGACTTGGCCTTACCAATGATTTATAAGCTTTTAGTTTGAAAGCCGGTGGCGCATCTCTTAACTTTCGCCGTAGAAGCACTCATTTTAATCCCACTCTACCTGAACCGTTATGCTAATGTGGCTGAAATGGAGACAGCTTAGAAGCACTCATTTTTTCACGAGCCTGCGGCTGAGGACGACTTCTTGCGTGCACCGAGCGGGATCATGAATAGACACTTTCAGTAACATTCGTCTTCTATTTCTAGCCCACCGTCTTAAACTTGGATTCTGTCCTGTTCGTGGTGCCGGAAATTTAGAGCCATGGTGACTTTTATGGGAAGCTGCTTTCCGTGCTGGTGCAATGAAGACCTTGCAATTTATCATGCGCAGTTTCCAGCTCCAGTTGCCGCACCTAGTTTTGTGTATCGACCACAGGAATGAAGACGCGGCAGCTCGGAGGAGTGGATAAGGCGTTGGCGCCTCGAAAACTAGGTCTAGAGAACTCGGCGCTGGCACAAAATGTCCTTGTTGTAGGGCGTGACATACACAAATTGCACAAGCAAGCTAGCGAATCATCGAACTGAAATTCTGCAAGTACCCTCCTTAACTGACGAAATGCAGATAGATGTAAAAAGGCGTGGAAAAAATTGAAATTTTGAATACAAAAACAGCGTTTAACGTTTTTTTTTTATGTTTGTGGTGATACTAAAAAACATTTTACTCTCTAAATTGAGGAATTAAAGATGTGGTACTCAGAATAAATTTCAGAGAACACTTATCTCGTCAGGAGCTGGTTAGTGCGAAAAAAAAGAAGAGACAAAAAGTGCACCAGACATGCATGTTTTAGCGCTAAATGAAGTATAGGCTGAGCTATTACATCACACTTGCACTTCAGTTTGCCAAACGAGGTTTAACGACATTGCCGCTCAATTCTGTTATATTTAACAATGCAGTTGCAAGTGATGGAAAAGTTTAATTCAGTTTTCTTATCAGCTTCTATTTCCTAGCTGGCGCCACCCAATAGTTTTCATCAGCACCCTGTGCGGCCTGTATGCCAACGCATGATCTTGATAGCCACAACAGCTACGCATAGAAATGCTCGAATAAAGAGATTTCTTCATGATGTTCAATAAAAACGCTACATCACGGGGCCGCTTCAGCGGCACTATTGTGCTAAACATTTGAGCTTGCCTCAGCTATTTCCTCACCACCTTTCTTACGCTGGCACAGTCAACACAACTGAGAAATAACATTTTTCTTTCCCTAGCAACTAATAAGGTGCTAGGGAAATGCAAATAAAAATAACAATACAATGTTTACTCAGCTAAAGAACAAAAAGCTTCCTCTTCTCATACGGGAGGAATAATGGATCCTGAGTGTGCCTCAAGATTTGCGGCTTTTCCGCCAAAGCTGGCGGTTAATGGTCTGAAAAAGATTTCTCATCGTTGCGCTCGGTGCCGGCAGGTCTTCAGACGCCGCAAAGCCATGGCATGCTCGTTCATCACATGAAAAAGAAACGGTCGCCGATCTTTCCTAGGTTCGTCAGTTATCGCATGTTGCTTTTTGTTTGCTTATCAATGTCACTAAAAATCTGCACTGCTCGAACCGAGGGTGCAATTCCCTCTTCTAGCTTCCAAATTCGCGCTATCATACAGTATTTGCAGTGGAGTGCCTTGGAGTGCCTTGGAGTGCCTAGGGTGCCTTGAATGATCTTTTGCATAACTGACTTACGCACACCAGCTTTACGTACTTTGGTTTCTGCTCTAATTACAAAGAATGACCGCAAGAGAATTCAATTAGCGAAAACACTTTAGGAAAGTGGTGTGAAGTAAGATGCAGCGCTTAAGAGGACGAATGAAGCAAATGGGGAAGACAACTCGAATTTCATATATTGATACCTCTTAGAACACACACGTCAAATATGAATGCCACAATTCGTCTCTCCATACAACTCTATAGATTTGTTATTTCTTTCAAATGCTAAAGTTTAGACTGTATAGTGCATTCGTGTATGCGGTTGTCCATGTGGCTGCGCATGGACCTATTTTTGTTTTCACCTTTGCGGTTCCGCATGTGGTTTCCGATTTTTTCCTTTTCTTCCTTTTCCTTTTCTTCAAGAGCCGGCAAACGCATATCTCCTTGCAGAAGTATCTGACAGCCTATTACCTTCCCATTCGTTGTACAGTGTATTTCTATCGTTCTTCATAAATAAACGACAACATTTGAATATATAAGTACAAATGAATAGCTGTCTTTACGCACGAGACCCCCATTCAACCACACTGACAAGCATCAGGTTCTACAATGATCTTGCTGAATTCAATCCTTGCATTAGCCAAGGAGTCGGCCTTTTGCACTATACCTCCGAATAACCCGTTCCTATTATGTGTTTCGTTTTAGGCCAAGTATTCACCCCTTCTAAACGAACAAACATTCATTCTTATTTTTTAAAAATATCGCGCAAAATAACAGCATTATTAGGTTACCCACACATATTTACCCTTATACTCACACCTTTCTCGGTGTTTATTTGCTACGAAGGAGGCCTTGATCTGAAAAGGGGCATCAGGCCTTTTTTCATGTGCTAGAGCAACGCCTGGTTCTAAAAGTTGAGGCCTATGCGTGACTTACCTGAGGCCTCCATAACAGTGGACTTAGTTTCGAGAGGTGCGTGGGCCTTTTGGCGCTTTTCCTTTAGAACATATTTCACCGAATCATGCGAATATTAGCTGACGCTTGCAGGGCTCGGCCACTCAGGCCTGACTCTACTACCACCTTGTGCTTCTATCTTGCCATCAGCTGCCATCAGCTGCCATCGGCCTCTCATTCTCCAGCCGCGTCCCTGTTCTTTGCCTTTTGCTCTTCCTCCTATGCTGTGCATTCTTCCGCTCTCTTCATAACCTCCTCTTTTCAGTGCAGCTACGCTCCGGATTCTTCCCTTTGTTGGCCACCTGCCGGTTCCGCTATCAGTCCCTTTTAGCCATGACCTCAAGCCACATAGTCACGCTTTCCCTCTCACCGTTTATCGCTCTTCGCTCTGTCATAATTGCAAGGATGACATTTATATATCTCTAGTCCTCCGCCTGTTGCCGTTGAAAATAGCAGGAGGTGCTTCGTGGTTACACGATGTTACACGGCTGTTAGGTGGCCTGTTACGTCCACAACTTCTATGTCAAATACTTCACCGATTTCTCGTTTTTTTCTTTGTTGAAACTTGATGAAGGCGACGCTGTTAACTACACAGCACTAATGTGCTTTGCAGTTTTACACAAGGCGTTATTGGCTGCGGCAATAGCATAGGACTCTGTTGCCTATGCACGACTATGATATTTGCTGCACAGGGCGAAGTGGGATGACAAGCCGCGCCCGAGTACGTGGCCTCATATGTGGGACTCATGAGGTACTAGCAGCAGGAATAAAGGGAAATAATGCGACATTCGGAAATGAACGCAAGTGAGCTAACGCTCCAAAAAACTTGAAACAGTTGGACATGCGTTCATTGATCTTACGTCGGCGTATTCTGCAATGCACTCTTAAACTTCCCATAATGCTGTATGGAATACAATATCTGTCAGTTGAAAGTAATCAAGGTATAGCGTTTTATATCTTCGTGGGCTTAGACCTACACAGTTTGTGATGGTGGTTGTTCGTCATGCAGATGTCAATATGCATTTGGCCGGGGATAACTTCAATAACATTCGTTTAAGGCGAAAGCCGTTCTACCTCACGATTACCGTGACAGGATCCTGTGAACGGAAGCTATGAACGAAATGTGTGATCTCATATCTTGTGTGACGTTCAACTTAGGGACAAATCTCGCTGGATATAGGCACAAGTCCTCAAATCTAGGGACAAATTCGCTAAAATTAAAGAGAGGCAAGTGAACCTAAAGACAGTTTCTCCCGAAGTGGCCCTATCACACAATGCCTAATACACTAAAATAGGGACGAGCTTACGACAGGAATCACGATGCCTCAAAAACACCATTTCTTACATCCCCAAACGTCAATGAGCGTCGCGATGTACAAGTCACCAGGCAGGAGTCCAGTTGCACTATGCACAAACGGACAGACCAAAAGGGCCAACACTGACGGCTCTAACACATTGCAAGGAATTTAAATTTTCTGAATAAAGAACGAAGCAACATATGTTACATAGCTGCATTGCATGGTCAGTGACATTCCAATAACGGGACCCACATCGGTAAGATGGTGTTGAATAGACTTTGACACGGAGCCCCAAAATAGAATCGCAGGAACTCCTAGAAGTATTTTCTTCACTAGAGGTAAACTGAGCTCAACGCAAACCCCCTGAGTGCCTAAGTATTCTAGGTGAGATTACATGCTCCAGGAAGGTTTATAGTAACAACATATTTTATTTTTCTAACTTTGATGCATTGTACATATATTAGACTTCATTTATGTGGCGCTGTTTCGCTTAACTCCATAAATCACAAACCAAACCAAACAACCAAACATCAATCTAAACTTGTGTCAATCGAGGATAACCAAAGTTTTCAAAAATCTTTGCCTAACATTTTATGGTTTGCAGAAACCTAAATTTTTGTACCTTATTTTCTATTTCGTTAGGTTATAACCACTTCCTACTCTAATGTATTCGGCCTAAAGGATAAAATAAATAAGCAATGATTCAACTCATACCCCCAGGGGGCTTGCTAGAAGGTACAGTCAATCAAAAATACACGGCCCAAGGGGTTTGATTCTAAGCCTCAAAACGAGGTCCTTTAAGCATATACAGCGCTCGAAATCTTGTAGACGAAAAATCTAGTTCTCACAGTTTTCTATGATTAACTTCATATACAAGTATTGCCTGCAGGGAGCCCAGTTAGAGTTCTTCAAAGCTAACCCTTTGGGCTGTATATTTTGGACAAAGACTGTACCATTTAGTGCCCATAGTGGAAGATTCCCACTAATATTCAAAGCTTTGGGGCACTTCCAGCTTGAGCTTCCACATGCAATGGCTCATATATTATGAGATAATTACGAATTCCCTATGCACCTATGCATCGTGGACAGAGTAGATCTCTGCCTACGAGATATAATTCGGCACTGGCAGTTTTCTGTAGATGACGTTAGCTACGTTTCTGAAGAGATGATGACTATAAAACCTATTGGCGAATAAAGAAGTTTTGTGATGTATACGAGCGTTTCCGAAGAAATTCATGCTTCGAAATGGATGCCTCGCATATAAATATGTATGAAGTGGTATGTTGGCTTAACGCCTTTGCTCTTGCACGCTGCTTCAGTTCATTCTATTTTAATTGTTGATCCTGCCTGCCTTGAATTTCAGCCTAGCAATAGGAGTAGGACTTTCATTGCTATAAAGCTTGCAAAAGCTTAGCGTTGCACCACGTTTTTTAAACAGCGTTCAACAGTGCCGTTTAAGAAAGGTTGCGTAAGAACACTTGTTCTGGAATTAGGACGTCATATAAATACATCGGCATTCACATTAGTACAAACCTAAGCTGGTCTCTTCATATCGAGCACATAATTAGGACACTAATCGCAATCTAGGCTATTTAGGTTGAAAGTTGTTTTAATGTAACTTTAAAGCAAAATTAATGGTATAAGAAGCACTAATTCGTTTTGAGACTAGAATATGCTACACCGATATGCGACCGCACTTACGATAGACTAATAACAGCTTTAGAGGTGGTCCCAGACAATTCCATTCGCTTCGCTCTTATGTAGTAAGTCGAAAAGCAAGCATTGCTGTTTTGAACAGAAGCCTTTTGCTCCTATGCCGGTCTCTGCGCAGGAAAATGTCTTTCACTGCGTTGTTCCACAAATGTTGCCATCATCCCATTTTGGGCGATCACCTTATTTCGCTCCCGCACTACGTAGCATATTGCACTGGGCGTCGCCACAAGGTCGGCATCGATCCACGGAAAGTTCAGTATTTCTACCAGCCATTTTGCAGACTGTTTCATGCGAATGGAATAACCTAGCTTATAGGGCCAGCACCAGTAACCATGAGCAGCTGTTCGATGCAGCCGCTAAAAATTTTATCCGCATATTATGTTCAAATATTTGTGTAATTACTGTATTTCCTTCGGCTTTATCACTCCCTCTCTGCAATGGCTATCGCTTGCGGGGTGTAATAAATGAAACTGGCTATATACTGCGGTATATTAAAGCTTCATTTTTAGTTTATGATTAAGTACAACAGCTTTGTCAAAATACCGGGATACCCTAACAAGTACAAGCCCCAAATTACTGGTTAACAATCCGGGGTAGTAATGTTTCTAGTATTATAGACGCTTTAAATAGATACCAAACACCTCTAATATCTTAGCGCCTGAGATATCGGTCAGTCAGGATTCACGTAAGTCGAGTAGCCTTTCACATTAGCACATCTCCCGCCGTACATGCACAACTATGGCTTTGGAGGCAGGCTTCATTGCAGTTTGGCATCACCCCCCCCCCCCCCCCCCCCGTCGCCTCCTGTGCCCTCGTAGGCTGCGTCACACGAGAGCTTAAAAAAAAAGCGTTTTGAGGATGGATTTATTAGCTTCTAACACAACGGCAGTGTGTGTGCAAGTAAATTACCCAGAAATACATTGGTATATAAAACTACAGATTACCGTGTAAATGAAGCAGCATGAAATATAGTGCAAGATGCATACAGTAGCGCTGCCAGTATTATGAGAAATATAGTTCTTGAAAATTAAGAACATAAAACCTGCTAAAACCACGCCCTGGGGGAAAAGAGAAGGCATGCATGTTAAGCTGCATGACCAAGAAGCCACGATTCTGGTGAAGAAAGAGAATGATATATAACTGTTTTGCGTATCCGTTATCTCGTTAACACCAAAGGCATAGTGGATTTTAACGAGAGCTAACATTATGTGTTAGGATGAGATGACTTATCTGCAAAAGCAACCGACAGCTGCCCTTACGGCTTAATAAAGAGAGAAAATCATAAATGGCTTCTACTGAACGTGTTGCCACAGGCACACCGTTTCATGTTGGCTGTTGTGAATTAAGCATTTAGAGTTCACGAAGGGCACGATGGCAAATACGATATTTTCACGAGGTGCGGCAACGCTGTAGGCAACGGACGACGCCAGGAAAGCAGAATTGGAAGAGTCATTTTCATAAGCAGTCTGCAGCACTAGGAAAGGCAAGGGAAGTTGGGCTAGTCAGAATGACATGCACAATACGTTTGTGTAACTTACGCATTTTTACACCTTGGTCAATTGGCACGTGACAACACCCTTGTAGCATATAGGTCTGTAGCAATGCACAATTGGCGTATAAAAAAACACAAAGGCGTGTAACAACACAGAACGGTAACTTGTTATACGATGGGCTTTCGTATTGGCAACAAATAACTAGTGAATTGGAGCATAGGGCTCCACCCGGCTCTCCACACACAAAAAAATCTAATCTCTGCGGCAGCGATGATAGCAACAACCTCCCTCGGCGCTGGTCGAGGAGCACAATGGTAACTTCGCTCGGTCGTATTTTTAAAATATGGCACGATAACTATTCGCGACCATCTCGAAAAACACAGATCCAGTTACACTCTGATAAAAGTTGAAACCGACATTCTAGCGGAAATTAAGAAGACGGAATGGACATGGGAAGGACATGTAGTGCGAAGAGAGGATAAACGATGATCGCTTAGGGTAACAAATTTGATTCCAAGAGAAGGAAAGCGTAGTAGGGGGCGAAAGTTACGTGGGCGGATCAGGTTAAGAAGTTCGCAGGGGTCAGGTGGATGCAGCTAGCACAGAACCGGGCTAATTGGAGACATATGGGAGAGGCCTTCGCCCTGCAGTGGGTATAGTCAGGCTGATGATGATGATGATGAAAACTTGAAATTCTACTATCCTCGCCGCTAAGAGCAATATAGTACAGATAACATATAATATACGTGATAAGTGGCTACTGAGGTTTCCAAGCAACTAAGCCACAATACGCGTGTGCTTTTGGTCCACTTACTGACAATTAAAATATATTCTTATTATATTCACAATCCGTGAATTTGTATTATTTGTTTCAGGGACGTCGATACGTCTATCTTTTTTAATTCCAAGTAAAAAAAAAAGAACCCAGAAGGGTGTTGGTGAGACACAATTTGTGTGGATTACCCGCAAGAAGCGCCATGAAGGGGCCAAAACCGTTGACTGAGCCTTAGGAAATTTGCGATTTGGCCACAGCCGTGTTTGGCATTCGTTTTATTTGTGGACACTGAAGTGATTGAAAAATAATGAGGTTGTATTCTTTAAGTAGAAAGCAGGCGGATCTGCCCTAAGCCAGGTGCACAACTCATTGTTGGGCGCCAACGTATTAACTAACAGCTGCACTACAAAATACTAAATAAATGCTGTATGTGAAATTATCTAATTTTGGTCTACCTTAGTACTAAAATGTATGGTGAATTAATGTCAGCAGTCTGTCACTCCTGCACCCTAGACCTTAATATGCATGCAACAAAAGCAATCATAAAAGCAAAACTTTCTAAAATATTTTACATGACCCTTAAGCTGAATCCAAACGTATCGACAAGTGAATTGATTGAAATACCTCTAGCCCATTTCATAACAGCAGCACAAACATTCAAATTTGTTATCACACGCTACATTACAGGCAGATTCGCCAGCGAAGGTCACTTAATGCTGGTTTTATTATTCAAGATAGTTGCACCTACTATGATTATAACACTAAACTAACCGTCAATTCTCTTCAGGATATAAAAGCGAGAGGATAGAGAGCAAAAACACAAGAAAACGAGATATGCTGCAGAATAGACATTTACATGTCTATTCTGCAGCTCTTTTGCAAATCATACGTTAAAGATTACTTTTCATATTAAAATATTCTCTATAGCTTAGCCCCTCTCGGCTTTGGGGATTTGCACTTCGTTTATCTGCGATGCAAATAAGAGGCCTCGCAAAAACACTTGCTTGACGCTCACAAAGACTACTTCTCAACGAATAATACGCTAATGGTCTCATGACGTCACGCTTCCTATAAAGCGACGTTAAAGTTCCGACAATAAAATTTCATTATAAGATGGAACTCAGAAAAAGCGCCATTCGTAACGCAGCTTAGGTATGAACACAATTTTCTCGCATATTGTAAATATCTAATTTAACAATTAGCATACCCACAGATCTACCAACGGTACAATCAGAGTTTATTACAATTTATCGTAAAACAAAAGGCGCATAACGACAAATTTTATAAGCAACCATTTTGTACTCATCCGAAGATTGAACTAGTACCATCAATATGGTTTTAACAGTATCATACTATAATACAAAATTTCCTAATATATAAAACTGACGAGCAAACCAACCTTGCAGACTTGGTTCCATGCAACATGATGCAATTCATCATGGTCACGCGACTTGGCATTATTTCTTCTGGCCGGTAACATAACAGTGACGCCACAGTGATGTGATCGCGTGATACATTACGTCCACGGTGCCGTCGACTCCACGAATGAGTCACTGACAGCTGCGCTAAAGGGACGGCAGTGACTACGCGGTGGTGGCATCGGAACAGCGAAGAACCTCCTGCCTTTCAGCTGAACGCAACACAAAAGGCACGAATAGCGCCAAACCTTGAGCGACTTTGTCAAGGTCATTCTAGCTTCGCTGCAAAGCAGCACAGTCAGACATCCATGGCCGAGTGGCGTTGCAGGGAATCTCAGCGGAACAAAGGACCCGAAGCACTCGGGCGAGAAATGGGTCACAGCGTGAATCAGAGTTCGCGTCGGTCGGCCGTAGTAGCTCGCAAGAAATGTAATTAAGCTTCCGGGAAGACGGAGGAAAGAGGATGCACGCGCGAAGAGCGAAACGTGTCCGCTTGACGTTGTTGTACTGTACTGGTTTTCGCTCGTTACGATACTAGAAAAATTTTGCCATGGGAAAAAGGGCAAACGCTGTAGCGTAGCGAAATGACTAAGCTTAGAAAAAAAAAAAAAGAGAGGTCGGAAAAACTCCTTGAGCCTTTTATTTTCCCTTGTTTAGAATCACTCTGTGCGATTTTAAGCACTTCAAGAACGTTTATTTCTCGTGACGTCGCACACAAAACTATAGTAGCCCGGCTGTCGTAAAGGAAAGTAAAGGGATATGCAAACGTCCTCTGCCCGCACGTTAGCTTTTTTGATGCCATATCTGACAAAAGCAGTGCACAGGGCGAAGGGCATGGAGGTCGGCTCTATTGTGACAAGAGACTTTCGGGGCAAGCTATCAGTTTGTGCCCGCACAGTGAAATCGAGAACACCATATGAAGAGAAGATGTGCCATGAAGTCATTCAGTACGACTGCGCTATCTATTTACAATTTAGATACTAAATACAATATTTACAATCGGTATAAGCTTTTTCTTATTGTTTGTTGAAGACGTAAAAAGGTGTAAAGAATCAATAGAACACAGAATCTCAACCGACGTTAGATCATTCGTGCATAGTTGTGCTACTGACGCGAAAGCATCAGCATGAAGAACTTAGGAATCCGATGGACTTTCTTTCTTATATCAAGTCTACACAAGTTTTTAAAATTGCAGACTCGACGTCGTGCTTCGCTGTACCGAGCGTTCAAAAAGCGGTTTCGGAAGCTGTTCAGGTTAGTTGACTTTCCCACGCGGTGCTTTCATATCCTGAAGCTGATTGAAATACAAAGGCAGGTCAGGTGTTTTTGGATGTAAGCTGATGAGTTCAAGACTCTTAGTTAATAAAATAGGAGACATAAATAGTCGGTACTCGGCATTCGTACTTCAGAATGGCCGTGGCTGCAGCCTTTAACAGATGATTTGGTTTAGTTGCTTTTCAGGATCATTGAAGCGTTAACTGCATTTAAGTGCTCGAACGAGGCATATGCCGTTTTTAGGTGTGATAGTTGACCGCTAGATCCCCAGGAGATATACGAAATGATTTTTCCGTTATGGAATCCAAAGACGCTCGCGTGATTCGATTGCCGATACCACGCCCAGGATGCCATTTTACAGGTTCAATATTTCAAACCACAATAATTAAATCAAGTATTCTAACTGGAAACTCTCAAACAAACGGCCTTTGAGTTCGCTATGTAAAGCTGTGTCATAAAATAAATGACTCAATTAAAAAAAATTGCACTTTATTTCTCGTCATATTAAGGATTAAAAATGTTAGGTGAAACGTTAAGATATAGGAAGCATTCATAGTGGGTCAGAGTAATCACTACAATTGACGACATTATAACAAAAAGCGAGAAGAAATGGGAATGGGCAGGGTATGTAGTGCGCGGAGAGGATAACCGATGGTCGCTTAGGGTATCAAATTGGATTCGAAGGGTAGGAAAGCATAGCAGGGGGGGGCAGAAAATTTGGTGGTGATAAGGTGTACGCAGGGATGCAGTTAGCACAGGATCGGGTAATTGGTGGAATATGGGAGAGGTCTTCGCCTTGTAGTGGGTATAGTCCGGCTGATTATGATGGTTTTGTTCCGCGTGTATTTACTGCCCCTATAGCACATATACTAATGTCTGTTTTGCCATACAGTCTACCTGAAGAGGCCTTACCAGAGCATCTTGAAAGACTTGTGAAAAAAAAAAAAAAAAAACATATCGACTCAATATACAAAACGCGTGTCAACGAATTACTCTGCCCTAAATAAAAAAGAACAGCGGTGGGCACTGCAAGAGCAATTAAAACAAAAAGAAGGTCATAAAGTTGTGCTACACTCGACTGACTCGTCATCCTAAAGGAATGAACCCAGCCGCGAAGAGTATTCTTAGCAGTGCCAGGATAGGATTTTCTGTAATGTGCGCGACGCAATAAGCTCCGAATGGTAAACGAAAATCCAAACTTTACAGACAAAGCACAAAGCCACCCGTTCCTAACCTTAGAGGTGTCGCCGGCGTGACAGCTACGCAGCTATGAGACCGCACGTGGGTCTACTTTATTGAATTTGGCACTGGCCGACCTAGGGCGCAATATTCTGCTCCGCCTCCCGCAACCAATCATGGTCTTCTGGAATTAGGACGTCTGGTGTATGGAGTCTGATGAATGTCAGAGTGTGTCCCTGACGCACGTGTTAAAGGGAAGCTTGTGTGTCATTTTTACTTTTGCATGAGATTCCAACTCACGAAGTGTATAGTCCCGGTAGTCGAGCGAAACAGATTCGCGCTAACATTTGCAGTGATGG
Source organism: Amblyomma maculatum (assembly GCF_055883805.1). Lineage (NCBI taxonomy): Eukaryota > Metazoa > Arthropoda > Arachnida > Ixodida > Ixodidae > Amblyomma > Amblyomma maculatum. Next base: position 59,305,756 of record NC_139349.1, on the reverse strand, counting down.
CGTAATCATTGATTAAATGTTGATGCTCCCCAAGGCGAAGAACGACTGCGAGAAATTCATGATGACGTCATTGTAGCCGAATGTTTTACATTTCCGCCGGCCTCATCCATTTATACTGCTGCGCGTCATCCAATGCTGCCAAATGTTTTTCATGACCTATATATATAAGGTGATATTGGTCTTCTCCCTTCAAACGACTGTTGCTTCGCCGGTAACGTAGCACTGCTATACATGACATCCTCACTGTGGCTCCAGCCCGACACTATGCACTGCGGGTAGGTCTCAATGCCTAATTCACTTTGATCGTCGATTAAATAGGCTAGCACGAAAATTATTTGAATTATTTACCTGCACTTTTATGCACTCGCCCCCTCAGCTCGTCGAATTACAAAACCACTTCTGCAGCCGCCCCCTTCCCCCTTAAATTTATCACGTCCTACACTAGAGACAGAGATTAAGTTCACTCGGGATATGATGCCCCGGGTGTCCGTCATATTACGTGTAGCTAGGCCTTGAGGAGCATTCCATGATAATACAATTAGATCCGCTGTAAAACATGTAAAGGATGTACATAACACCCAGATTCTACTGCATGCCTATTGACTTTGCCTTGGTGAAACCTGAATGAATCCCAAATAGCCCTACAAAATCGCAGGCTTCCAGTTCTGATGCGGCGCTCGCAGAGACAACAGCGGGGTGGCGAAAGCGACCACACACCCGCGTAAGAGTCTGCCTGCAATAACCACCGAACTGATTTTGTACTTTGGATAAAGTTGCTCAACTGTGTGGTGGAACGTAATAGACAGGCGTGCTGGTAATAAGAATTACTTCTTGGCTACCACGCTCATCAGAGACGTCGTACACGTCTTATGCCCCACATCAACCCCACATAGATCTACGCCAAATGATGGGGGACTTCAATCTCGATACAAAGAGGAACAAGTACATCATACCACTTATGCGCTAATAAATTATTCTTGTTCCTCCTTCTCGTAACTCCTTCTACTGTTATGACGACCTCTCGAAGGACTTCTATAGGCCTTCTTGTTCAGAAACATCATTGGTGCTATAAGTAGACTGGGTCTTCCTCCATTTCTCTAAGCACGGGCACTCTTTCATCACAGTAAAGGACTGAGAATAGAGTTTAACCTGAAAAATGAACATATGGTGAAAATGATGCCTGCGCTGTAACTGTATATACCTACTTATGTGACATTAAAACTGTTGGCTTGAATATAGCGCAAAATTAAAACACGCAAGGGGTTGCACTCAAATTCTCCATACGTGAGTACTGCAATGATCCAGGTAATCATCTTTTAATTTCTACAATATCTTTATAACTATCGTGCTGCATTCCGACGCCTAATTATGCATGCATATTATACTGTACATTACAATTACCCCGCTGGGGTGGTGCAGTGGTTAGGGCTGTCGACTACTGCGCCCAAGGATGCGGGACAAAACCCTGCATCGGCGGCCGCTTTTTAATCAAGGTGAATAGCTAGGCTATCACATGCTGTGTGCTTTCAGTGTACGTCAAAGAACCCCAGGGGGTCAAAATTCCCGGAGCCCTTCACTATGGCCTCTCTCATAGCCTGAGTTGCTTTGGTAGGTCAGACACCATAAACCAAACAAAAGCAAACATTACAATTAGAAGGGAACGTTGATAAACAAGATTTATAAATATTGGTAGTCAGTGAAGCGAGTAATAGTTGTATCTGTTACCACGTTCGTAAATATGAACATGACCAAATTAGTTCTCAAAATGCTGCCCAGCCCCAGCAAGAGCTCATTTGCAACATGGCCCATCTCCCCGCATACCTTGTTGCATAACTATTGTTTGTTCTATTGCGTGTGATATGTTCAACACATCCTGATCATGCGACTACTGATTTACAATAAGACAAAGTCCTGATTGATAGGAATAATGCATAGCAGCCTGCCTTTATGACAAGCGAGGAGGAGCCATTAAGAGCAAGAAAAAGAAAAGGGGAAAGGGGTTTGTTAACCAGAAGAATTAACAGGTTTTTCCCTCTGCCCTGTAGGAAAGGGTGGAGAAAATGAACAGGTTAAGCAGAAACGTGATCAAGAAGAAAATAACTCAATAAGCATGCAACTAGCAGGAAAGTGATAACCTGTCGCGCAGGCCCGAAGCTCTATAGTAATGGAGCACTACCTAGCATGTATAGACCCTTTTATTTAGGAAGTCGCCATTTTGAAAATGTGGCGCCGCCTATGTTCTGTTTTTGTCCCTAGCGCCATGCTGGTATGCGCTCACACATTTGTTGTATATCCACAGTGCAGAACGGCGCGCGGTGCCGCATATAGACGTTTCTGTTCTGGTTTTGTGTGTGTTTGCGTTAGAAAAGCTCCTGGATTACGGCAAAGCATTTTCAAGCAGTACTGCCGCCGTTTCGTGGAGCGATGGCCGGAACTTCGGCAGATATCGGGGCCGGAGACAGTGGCACTCTTACCGGCGTTCCGATGATTGACATAGGTAAGCGGATTTTGTTGAGTTTGTGAACTAATGCACTACAATTGTCGCACTGCTATCTACAACGGCTGTCGAGGATGCGACACAGACAGCGCCAAGCTTCTTTTATGCTATTTAATTGTGTTCGATAGTCTACGATTGCCAGCCAGGATAACACAGCTATTCCATGAATGTTTACGTTAGCGGGACTTCACTTGGCTTGAGTACACTTGGTGTGTATATGCGATTTTTATTGTTTGATCAGTCCCGATACTGAACTTGTTTCGTGAAAGCTGACCGGTATACAATTCACGATTTCGAACACGTACTACAGTGCACTTCTCGGCGAGATACGTGTCGTGCCAAACTCAAGCGCTCTGTGTTTCAGCGGGTTATAAATGAGATAAATACTCACTAACGAGCAGATCCAGTGATCAGTGCGAGAATGTTTACTCAGCTAGAGCGTGTAGACACCGAGCGGAAGCAACGTCTACACTTGTTGGCGTCGCGTGTGTCACCGTCGCTAGTTTGGGGATTTGGCCACTGAGCGATCAATGACCGTGCTCTCTGCCTCGTTTTTTTTTTTTTTTCTCGTACGTAGCGTCCTCTTTTAACTTAATGAAAGAGGAGTGTTTCGGCCGTAAATAACTCATGCTGAACAAGTGAAGTTAGATCACAGGTTGCGCGGCTACTAGCTACGCGGCAGTAGAAATTCGCCGCGCCTCCCTTTCTTCTATTGTGTTTTGGCAAGCACTTAGAGCGCTTGCAGTCCTCTCCAAGTTACGCTTTTTCACACGAGTTTTCTAGGCTTTGGTATCTTGACTGGGGCAGTTAGCGCACTCTTATTTTGCGGTAATAACCTTGCTGTTACATTGCTTCCTCGGCATGTAGTTAGGTGATATAGTATGCAACGAGAATTTTGAAGTGTTTTTTTCTTCTATTTCTCTTCGCTACTTCCTTCCATTGCTCTTATTATGTGCCCTTGATACTTCTCTGCAGGTGACAAGGTGTACAACCATCCAACTGTTGTCACTGACTGGAGTGATGACATAAAGAAGTGGTCACGCGTACAGATGCCACACATTTTTTACCTCCTTGAGAAGAAAGCGTGCGACCTCAAGGAGGTGAAATCATTCAGGAGCATGCAGTCGTACTCGTATTTGCAGAGTGGTTGGGTTGGGACGGTGCTCATGCATACAGTAGATGAGCAATTGGCATTGCTGAAATTCCAAGTGCAGGCGTCACAGTCAGTCAAAGTTCTTCACGAAGCATGGGTGTGTTGCACAAGAAGTGGTGACGTTATAAACCTTCCGTTCATAGCCCAGCTTAAACATAGGGATGGAGTTCATGGCAGTACGTTGTCCACAAACAAAGTGTTCCGAGCACACACGAGAGGCGGTCGATGGCACAAAATCCTTTCTGTTGACGCTAGCAGGCCAACGCCGTCGCTCGTCTTCATCGGACGGAAAACGATGCAGTTGAAACAGATCGCACGTGCACTGATGCCGCGGATGTTGATGCTGTGCACATGGCTCTGCACCTAGTTTTTTTCGCTTACGATAGTTGTTGGAGCAGCCAACAACAGTGCAGTGGTATCCTGATGACCTCGGCTCATGATTCATGGTCACAGTTTGCGTGAAAACCAAGCAAAAGCTGTTTTATCGCGCAAAAAACAGCACGAAAGGCAAGTTTTCAATGCAAATGCTATGGCCACCTTGCCGCCCGCGCATACCAGCGAGAAAGGGGAGAGGAGGAGCGGCTCCGCGCGCGCCGCTTCGAGGCTATTTTCCTCCTCGCGGCGAAAACGGTCTATATACCGACATCGATTGCCGCGTCCGTGCTTCGAGCATATTAGTCTCTTCGGTAGGTGTGTATCAAGACGCTCAGCGCAAGGCACACAGAATGCCTTTATAGAATATACGCTTATAGAGCATAAAGAATGTA